>NW_019174389.1:1440362-1770804 GCF_002260705.1 Seriola dumerili | reverse complement strand
ACACACACACACACACACACACACACACACACACACACATAAACTATGAGAAATTGATGGGACACCACATTTTACATGTGTGAAGAAGCACTGAGGGTTTTCACTTCTCACTTGGATGGTGAAATTATTTTAAATCTGTACAGCACTTCCTCTTCTCACACTATAAAACAATGCTGAGGTCTTCCTGTTAACCCCACAGGAGAATTTTCCAATTTTCTGACTGATGAGAAGTTGCGATGGCAGACAGAGCCGCAGTGTATTCTGCGAAACAAACCACCGTGCCCGGGCAAACCCACTGCCAAAACAGATGATCACATGCTCTCGTCCCACTACTACTAAACCCGCACTGAGAAAAACAAAACAGTCTGACTCATCCTAAATGACTGTTTACCTGACCATGGAGCTGGATGTCACCTCTATCTTTTCGACTCTAGCGTAAAGCAACCTGCGTGGGCACATCTCCTCTGTCCTGTTGAATGAGGCTCTACACACTGCTTGTATCTTTTTTTGTATCACTTACACTCTGTGCAGTTACTGGAGGCTACGCTGATCTGTCCTCTGGTCTACAGCCAGAAAAAAGGACTGACAAAACAAAACTCTGGCAGGAGTGGTGCAGGGTTGTGTGATGCCAGTGTCTGAGGTGGGTTGGAAACACCCGTGTACACATTTGACATGATTTGTTTGACTTCACTAAATGAAAGGGGCACTTCACAGGGATTTTCCTGGGTCCTTTCCAGTGAGATACAGACGCTGTAAGTGTAAAGTTATCAGCTGTAACACTAACAGAGGTTAAATATATCCCTTATAATACAGTGAGTTCAGCTCCTCGGCTCAGGAAACATGCAGTTTTAATAGATAATGCTTTAATCAAGTATGTTTAACTTAATTTTTTACCACTTTAGTCAGTTGCATTTTGATTTTGGTTCCAAGCTGGTAAAATAAGCACATTCATTGAGCTCTGAAACTAAAAAGCCTTTTTTTTCAAAGCAAAAAGCAATGCAGAAAAACATTCAAATAATAATGAAGAATATTGTAGATAAAGAGAACATGTAATATAACTTGAAAAAACCTTCAACAGTTATATAATGGAACCATATTTTCTTTTGATGCGCTGGAATTCATCACAAATTTCTACAAATCATAAAATATATTAAAGTTATTGCTGCATCCGGACAGTTCTTTGTTCAGGAAAAATCTTGACTGAGTAAAACTTATATACATATTAAATAGGTTCTACATGTTTTTGGGACATTTCAGTAAAAAAAAAAAAAACTGGCAAACAGAGCAATGACCCAACAGAAAACAAACTTTTTGGGACAGATCTACAAGATGAAGTCTCTTTGACAACCAGACAGACAGACAGGTAGACAGACATGATCCCCTGAGTGGTATGTGTCTCACGGTGTCTGCCGTTGCCCACTGGCTTCGTCCCACAGCATTCTGGACATGCTGTTAAAGGTTTGCTGTGACATCCCAGACAGCACCAGCACATGGGATACTCGTTTGAGGTTCAAGCTGATGTGACTTCATAGCTACAGAATGGCTATATCCATAAATAAGCACACATGTACCACACACAGATATAAACATTCAAACACCATTTGATATCCCTGCTGTACCACACTGACAGTCTGTCTGTTGAGGTTGGAGTCAGTGAATAATTTCCTAAGATGTTTTTTTTTATAGAGGGAATATGAGACAGACAACAACACAGAGTACTGATACTGGGGCTGAGAGGAAAACAAATGTGGAGCAGAACATGATGAAAACATGAGGTTGTGAAATAATCTGCAGGGCTACTAGTTTCACACTGTTGCTCAATCAAATCAGTGTGACTGAGCATGGTTACATCACTTAGAAAATGACAATATTTTTCACTTGTCTGCATCAAATTTTCATAGCACGCTGAGCCAAAAGCGCTTAAACAAGTGGATCTACTTGTAATAGTTGATTCAGCTACACTTGTTTTGATCATTTAAGACATTAATGAACAGAAGAATTTAATGGTTCATCTCAAATGCACGAAATTGGTAATTTCTTTGTTTTATATCATTACAAATCAAATAGTTTTTGGGTTAGAACTTTAAAGGGCCTATTTGTAAGTTTTCTCTGCAGCTGAATGGGTTTTCCTACCAGTTATTGTTGCTTAACAAGAGGTTCAGCCATCATTGTCTTTATAGTAAAAGAGATTGTAATACGTCCTCTGAGCTGCACTACGTTCAGGGCAGATTGGAGGCTACAGTGAGTCGCTATTGGAAACTGACGACACAGGCCAGGGCTGGCTAGTTAGCATGCTAACTTCAGTAGAAGAAAAGATGTGATAGAGTTAAGAGTTAACATTGGCGTTTCTGCTGGAGACAGCTCTTGGTGGGTAAAAGAATGAAGTTTGATACTGAACTCACAACATTTCATCTAGACTGGTAAGTAAACAGTTGTTAATGCTAACGCTAGCCATGTAGTGATAGACAAACTTCCAAATAGCTCCTTTAAAGATGTCACCTTCAGTTTTTGGAACTTTAACTTCAACTTTTTTTGGCATAATATAGACTCAACAATAAATAAATAAATAAATAAATAAAGACTATGTGAATTGATATTGAAAATAATCATTATTGCAGTGCTTGTATCTACCAGAGCGTCTAACACAGAGCAGAACAAAGACTAACAGGTACTGTTCATCAATACTCACAGCTGCTTTTTAACACCCGTGATAGTGCCAGCCATGGTGATTCAGCACATCAAAGAACTAAGTGATATGAAAAGCGAAGGGGGGAAAAAAAGCAGTTGTAAGGAGATACTGGATTAAAATCAGCTGAGGAGAAAAGGAAAGGCAGAATATCACGCCACAATAAAAAAGATATAAAAGCCTGTGCTGGAATGTTCCCTGTGTCGGCCTGTCTGTCTGCCTGCCATCGTGTCTGTGCATCTGCCAGCAGCAGGGCTTTAATTATGAGGCCCAGGTTATGTGCACACACACATACACACACACGCACACACACAGGAGACTAGCGTCCCACATATCTCTAACACAGTGCCTCACAGTTCCGCTGACTAACCAGTGGCACCAGACTTTGGCCTGCGGCTCCCTGATTCCAGTAAATGTCTTGTTATGCAACTCCTAACAAGTGTCACCCAGTCTGAACTTAGAGCATTCTGGGACTCTGCTGTGCCCTCCCTCTCTCTTTCTCTTTATCTCTTAATTCTCTGAAGACAGTGAGCGGTTAGCTCCTTGGCTTTTGGGAGGAGGGGGGGTCCAGTAACCCTTTAAAACACTAAGTGTGGCCTTCTTTGTACAGAGGCAGAAAATCAGGAATGGGAGAGGCAGGCAGTGCAAGCAGGAAATGGGGAGGAGGGTGAAGAGAGCTCCTCCAGCTCTTTGCCTGAGAAACACAGCTGCCCCTCATGTCTTGGGGCAATGCCAAGGTTGGACTCCTCGACTGCCTCAGGGGGGTGAGAGGTGTGCATCTATGTGTGTGTGTGTTGAACTAGTAGAAACAGGAGGACTGCTGTTCTACCCAGCCCCCTGTCCTACTAATACACATTCACACCCAGAGAAACAAGCAGTTTGAGACTGGCGATAAAGTACAACCATTATTGTGCTCACTCAGGATTAGAATACCTTAATCCTTAGCTTCCGTATTTCTTTAAGACATACTCCTGGGGATCATGGGAACGATTATTTTGTATAACACACAGCAATTACATTACACCTCTGCATCATCCCTATCATGCAAACGCAGAAGAGCAATGTGATGCTACATAATTATCAATTAATTAAATTTGAAGCAGTTGGAGTCACTTTATAAAGGGGCTATTTTTAAGTTTATTTTTGGTTTATTGCTGGGAGCGGGTGGTGGTAGTTGTCGCTTGACAAGAGCTTCGGCCATCATTGCGTTTACGAGACAAAAGGTTATAATACGTCCTCTGAGCAGTGCTACATCGCCAGGGGGGAGTGGAGGAGTGAGATGTCGACAGGCCAGGGCTAGCTGGTTAGCCTTCTAATTTCAGTAGAAGAAAAGATGTCATAGAGACAAGAATTAATATTGACGTTGCTTTTTACCACTGGACACAGGTCTTGGTGAGTTAAGGAATGAAGTTTGATGCTGAATTCACAACATGTGTTCTAGACTGGTGAGTAAACAGCTGTTGATGCTAACGCTAGCTATGTAGCCATAGCAAAACTTGCATATAGCTCCTTTAATATTTAAGTAGAGTTTGACAACATACACTACTGGTACAAAGATAAATGGTAATCTGCCCAAGGTATAAAAAAAGTGAAGGTCACCAAAAACTGAGAAGACACTAGGAAACTGGTTAACTTACAGCTTTCCTGTAGCAATGGAAGTAAATGAACCCCTGAAAGTTAATGCAAACAATTCCTACAGGTTGATGACTTATAAAATGCTTGTCTGTAAAAAGGCAGGAACAAACTGTGTCACTACGCCCTTTGATGCATTAGTGGGAACGATACCGTACAGCAGGAAGTAGTACTGTATATTGCTGTCAGAATGGGGAGAATAAGGCAAGTAACAAAGGAAGACAGACTGGTTGGTCAGAGGTTCATCCGACAGCAAGAGAATGACCCAAAACATCAGAAGAAAAGAATTAGACAGTGGGAACCCCTTAAACCCCAAGGAGCTGGTTTGGGATGAACTGAAGGTGAAAGCAAAGCAACCTGCAAGTGCAACACATTCATGGGAACTTCTGCAACAGTGTTGGGAAAAACTTTCTGAGCAATATTTGATTTCCATTGTAGAAAACACGACGCGAGTTTCGATCAAAGATTTTGTTCAAATTTAGTTCAACAAAAAGATTCCATGATTCCTCATTTTTAAAATCTCCAATTGTTTATTTGTTCTCTGCTTTAATTTGAGAAACACTGAGACAATGAATTATGTAAGTGTGCATAACAGCTAAAAAAAACTGAGGTGCTCTAAATGTATGACTGGTAGTGTATACAGCAAGACTTTGCTACACCGCTGATACCAGTGTGGCACTCCTTGCTGACAACTGCTATGTAGCAAATCAATAAAGAGGACTGCTTTATGGTAATGTTACATTAACAGTATTTTTGCACCAGTTTGATAAAGTTTGGTGAGGTTAGCTGGGTTCATGAGGTTTCAGTTTCTTGACATTTTTGAGACTGACATGCTCATGAAGTAACTGGCCACAGCTAAAGGCATAGTAAAGCTTGGAGGTTAAGAAATTGCTTCCCATATTCCGATGAACTCCTCCTTATACGGTCAGTGCAACTCAATTGAAACACAAATTGTTTTCAATCACCTGTCAGGTCCTGGGATTCATCAAGTGATTATAAAGCCAGATCAGAGATTCCAAGACCCACAGATTCCACACACACTCATATCCTGACCTACTGCACGACCTATCTGAGTGTCTCCTCTCGGTGATACCTACAGTGTTTACTGTAGGACTAAGTGGGATTGGAGTCAATGGGTGCATTTACATGGTAATGACCCTCGTGTCACTCGCTGTACAATCTGCTCGGACCTGCGTGTTTGTCTGCTCCGGCACAGTTTGTTTTGAGATCCGTGGGAGTGTTTACCAGCATAGGCTGAGGAATTTCAGGTCAAGAGAGCGCCGTGTACAGAGAAAACCTATGACCGAATTGATCTCCAAACTGACATCAAAGAGCGCCTGAGCCATCCAGCTCCAGCGGCTGAAACCAAATATTTATCCTGTGGTGACGTACGTATAGTAGAGAAATACAAGAAAGAACAGATTTTTGGCAGGTACGCAAGGATGTGTGTGTACTGTATATATTATACTCTATTAATGCATGTGTGCAATTTGTGTGTGTGCTGCAGCCTGAAGCTATTTAACATTAATAACATTTTGCAGAGTGGAACGAGCATATCAGAAATAAATAACCAGCTCTGCAGAAAGGTTTGGTGATACATAATTTGTGCCATCTGTTCTTCTTCCTGTTGGATAGCGCCCTGTGCCAGGGCCAGTGTCCAGTCCACTTGGAGAGCTTCTCCAAGCTGGTCCCACCTGGCACAACTGTCCTCAAAATTCACACTGTCGCAGACGGCCTGAGAAGTGTGGAGGCTGTCATGACTCAGATCAGACACGACCGAATGTGGAGGATCAGCAGCGCTGTGAAACAAGCTCAGCCTTAAACAATTACAGAGCAGACAGTCTTAATCATATATTAATGAAATCTTCATGTGCTTCAGCCAGTTCACTTCAGGAGAACCCAGACTGCTCAGGGAGATCGGTAAGGCGGAGAAATGATCCTCGGTAACTTAGGAAAGATCGAACCAAAAGTAAAATACAACAGATTCAAGATGTCACTGGTGAAGAGAAACAAAACATTTATGTTGTGACTTCTGTCACTGAGATCTGTGTCTCATAGCACAAAAGAAACCACCACAAACCTTCGCCTTCGTATGACTTAACAGTCAACCAGCGAGTCAACCCAATACCTCTCCAAACCCCACAGCATATTCTCATTCCGAGCATTGTTTCATTTTCTCTTGAAGGCTCACTGGGTAAGAATGGGAGGTTATTTAGTCTGAGTGCTTTTGTTTGAATGTCTAGAGTCATTTTGCAAAGCTGGTGTCTCTGGAATAAAGTCTGCCACAAAATTTACATATTTTTATGTTTCCAATCAGTCATGTCACCTCAGTCGAGACAGAATATAACAATGCAGTCCAAGATGAAAAGCTATTCTACTATACTATATAAAAAACCTGATTTGTTGCTGAACAAATATTTTGTCAAATTCATAAACTCAATGACTTAAATACTGATTGATTAATTACTGTCTGAAAATATCTTTTTACTTCAAAGGGCCATTGAAGAAGAAACAGCACAAGAGAAAACACATGGCTGGAGAGAGAATTAACATTTTACATTGTCATGTTTACCACAGAGGCATTCTCTCCTCGGCTCATAAGTAAGCTCGCTCTGAAGAGACAATGTGTGATAGCCCCCCTGTGTGTAACCGAGGGGAGCTCTATGAATAACTCCCCTCGCAGCAGTGAATGGCACTTTTCTTTCCCACAGTATTACTCAGCCTACACCCCCAACATGGCAGGATAAGCAGCGAGCCCAGGCGATGGCTGAGCGCCCCTCTCCAAGCCGCCAATCACACAAAAACTGTTAAACAGACGCAGCGACGGCGAGAAGCTCCACTGTTTATTTAGGTGTGTTGCTGAAGACACAAAGACACGTTCACGTCTTTTGTCACTGTGACTCTGCTGCATGCTTTTCAAGATGTAAATGATCTGCTAATGTACTTAATGATGCTGGAGACAATTAACTCACAGTGATTTGTCTTCACTACACTCTGCTACATAATAACTTCCTAATTACACTGTAACCAGTGAGTGTCACTGAGAAAGTGTTGACCTCAGCTGTTTCATGGTCATCCAGGGGCTGGTATGACTGCTGACAATCATGTTGCCAAATGAAAAGTCTATGTAAAACTGATAATATAAAGGATTTTCCCACCTTTAAAGTCAACATCAGTTCAGATTTTTTTTTTTTCTCTGTTGATTCACCACAACCTAAGACTCTACATGACTAACAATCTGTAGGTGTGTGTGTTCTCAGGTGTCACCGTACCACACACTGCTGCCTGTCTTTACTCGAATCTGTGTTAGCTTCCACAAACTTGTTAATAATTATCCCGGGGTCCTCATAGGTGTATTCAGTTTTTATTTCCCACACTAATTTGTCTCTCTTTGTTTTGTTTTATGAATTAACCAGAAGTATTTCGGATGATTCCCTGCTCATTGGCAAACAACATCTTTGCTCTATTCAAGCAAAAATATTGTTAACAGAGAGCAAATTCTATCATATAACAGAGGGACACACACACTGTACACTCAAGAAGCACACTTGAAGATAAAATCACCTTACCTACAGATCATAACAAAGACACAGAGCAGCATAGATGCTGAACCTTTTAATGCGTATGATGAATGAATGAAGGGACGTTGCTTTTTTCAGATGGCCAAAGCTGCTTGGACAATATCACCACCCTAGCAACACATCTGCCCAGCACCTGCTTTGTTTACACTGAAGGGGTTTTTCCACTCTCATATAATTTGACCGAGAGGACTACGTTTGACAGCTCAACACGAGTTTTGTGCTTTTTGTAAACACTGAGCTCAAATGAATGAATATGGAGCAGGGCGTTGCTGAAAGCTGCATTAGTTCTCAGTCAACCTTTTAAAAAAAAAAAAGAAGGCAAAATATAAAAAATGACTTAATTTTGTGTCTGTGTGGTTCTGCGAGAACTAAAACAAGAAATTCTCACTGGCATTTGTGACTGACATGAGTGTGTCATCTCTCAGCACATGACTCAAACATGGGAGCCTGCTCTGACAAGGGGGAGACAACAACACAAACACCCCACAACTGCTTTACATTTCATCAGCAAGCCAGACAGCATATAACAGAGGGAAGCCATAATAAATCTCTCACTGTGTGACTGCAGGCTCAATATGATTTCCCACTGAGAGGAGACTGTCATCAATTTATTGTCAGACACCACTGAAACTACGTGTCTCCAAAAGGAGGTTTACGCCCTACAATAGTGTTCAGTGGGAGGGCCTGTCACACCACATCAGAAATTTTAAGTCCCCTCTTGTGTAATGCTTTGGACAGTTTCCAGGACACATGAATGCTTCTGGTATCTCCTCACGACATAGACGTCCAAACACAGCTTCAGTGTGGGCACACTCTAATATGGAAAAGTGTGAATTTGCCTTAAAATCTACCATTCATTTATAAAATAATAACTGAGAGAACAGAGCTGTCTCAATCATACTTTCAGCATTTGGGACATTCAGGAACGCAAGAAGGCAAATAGAAAAAAACCCTGTTGAGTCAGCAGACTCATATAAATCACATACTGCAGGGAGAAGTCAGATGACTGTCTAAGGTCATGGTTGCAATTGGTCAGTTTACTGAATTGGCATGAACTTGATGGATGACAATGAAGGGAAACATAGTTTCACAAGACCATGAGCAAATGATAGAAGAACTCACCAGTCACTTAACTTCTTTTTTTCAGTGACCAGAGTAAGGTGTGCAAAGTGCAAATATTAGCTGAAGTCTGTGCTGGAGATGTAACAGTATTACCAAAGATGGATGATGAAAGATACAGCAGATAATGAAAACATAAAAAAATAAACAACACTGACCAAATAGATTATATAGTCACAATAAAATGACTATTCAACACCGCAGAAAAGCCAGAAAGCCCTGGAGAGGTATTACAGTGATACCACAGGAGATAAAAAAATATATCATAAAGCACAATAAAGTCCCTGTGAACACACTGTTAAGTACCACAGACACACCAAAACTCCCCACTGGAAAACTTTGTTCAAGAACTGGCCTGGCACAGGGACTGCTCTATCAGGCATAGGCAGCAGCCATTCATGCTGTGAATTGCCACCACAAACACACTGCATCTCCTAGGATAAAAGTAACAAAAGAGAAAAAACAACAAAAACAAACATACCTTCCAGCCTGCAGAGCTGTTGCTGTCTCCTTTGTCCTTGAAATATGGCACACTCTTCACCATCCAGTCATAAATCTGAGACAGAGTTAGTCGGTTCTCAGGAGAACTTTCGATAGCTTTGGTTATGAGGTCTGCATATGACATATTCCCCCATGCGTTTCGCCGGGAGGAGCTGCTCTTCCTTTGGGCAGCGGCGGCAGCTGCGGCCGCGGCCGCCGAGGACGAGGAGCCGACCGGGGAGGAGAGCAGAGGCACCTGCTGCTGCTGCTGCTGCTGCTGATGCGGGAGTTGCGGGTTCGGGTGCTGCTGCTGCTGATGCTGCTGCTGATGTTTGTGCTGATGTTGTTGCTGATGTTGCTGCTGTTGCTGCTGCTGCTGCTGTGGAGGTTGCTGGTGGACGCAGTTCTCCTGACACTGAAAATCAGAGCACAGGATGACAGGTTTCTGCTCCGGGAAGTCCTCGGACTCCTCCAGCAGGCTCAGGTTGTTGATGAACTCGGCGTTGCTGGCGGGCTCCTGCTTCACAGACGGCACCGGCGATGACGTGTTGGAGTCGCCCGGGTTGATGAACTCCGGTCGGGGCAAGGGCCAAGTGCAGGAGCGGGGCCGCGGCAGGGGCTCAAAATCCGGGTCGATTTCCACCAGGTGTGGCTGCTGGGCCGCTTCCGCCATGGTCGAGAGGTGACGGAGCCAAGTGTTACAATGTCATGTAAAAGCGGCAAAATATGTCGCCCCTCAAAAGTTGTAGCTTCGCCTGTGAAATGTGAGCGAACAGGAGATAAATCTGTCCGGGAAAACAGTGCTCCGCCTGGGCGCAAACTCTACACTGACAGTTACATCCCAAGCCGGTAAAAATCTGAGTCAACAGTGATAAAAATGATCTTTCTGAAAAGGCCTTTCACGTGAAAAAAGTTGTGTAAGTGGCCACAGAGCGCTGAGCCGCTGGTTTGTTGTTGTTATCCAGTCGTAGTGATGTTGAGACTGCGCCCCGTACAGCCTGTTGACTCTCTGTGTTGTACAGCATGTGAGGACTTACTGGAAGTATCATTTAGCGGCTGACACCGCCCACATTTGATTGACACATGAAGAGCTCCAATGAATGAGACCGAAAGAGTTAGATGAAAAAAAAATTCCTTGTTTTCATTCTTTCGCCTGGCAAATATGTGGAGCAAAAAAAGAAAAAAAAACGAAAAAAAAAAACAAAACTATTTTTTTTCTGTCAGCTGTGTTTCTCTCTCTTAGAAAATTTCTTATTAATGTAAAAGTTAAATATAGTATATTATTTTACACATGACGTCTAGAGAGTGTGGCCTATAAGCCTACATTTTCCTTTATATTTCTAATAGTTGTGTTTGTGTTTTAATGTATCTTTGTCATCACCTTCACATTTAATTAGAAATATTCTTCTTCTTCTCTTTTATTCATTCATCTGCTGGATAATATTCAAGGGAGATGATACCAACTTATATTTTTTCATGCGCTGCTACCTGAAAGTTAGACCCCATATAGGCCTACTACTCTTTATGAGACAGTTTCTAAATTAATTTTCCACCCAAACAAATATTAACACTCTGCTGCAGCAAATAATCATAGTGTAGAATAAGTTAAAGTAGCCTACAGAGTTTACAAAATTCACAAACAAATACTAAATAAAAAAATCTCAAAAACTATAGGGTTAAGATAGAAATACATAGACCTTTAAAATATTGATAATAGCCTACTGTATATAATGATAGAGTTGAGAATTTTAAGAAAAGAAAGATTAAAAAAATATTTTGATTCAAATAAAGAGTGGCTCTTCTGTGGTACGTTAATGAACCAAACCAGTTTCTGTGTTCACTTTGTAGGAGCTGGTCCTTGGTGATTTGTTGGACCAGAGGTGTTTCAGTGTCCTCAGCTAACTATGGAGTACGCTGTCACCCTGTGGCCAGTGTTAGGTATTACACCCAGACACAGCCGGCATCGCATCTCTTCCGCATTTAACAGCTCCCCAGCCCATGCAGCCAGCATGACAAAGACTAACGAAACACTGAAACACATGGCATATATTTTCCATCACCGGCGTGTTTTTTTTTTTTTTTTTAATTGTGTTTACTTATCATCAACTCTGAGCTGTCACGTAAAAAGATGATTTATGTAGTAGGCCTACCTTTAATTCCAACCAGACACCTATGTCAAGTCAGTGTGAGTTAAAATAGAGCATGTACAGTGCTTAGTTGTTTCAAAATAAAGCTAACTGTTAAATGTGTTTTAATTGAAAGCAAAGATAGATCGAAGATGAAATAATAATATAGATCATTTTTTCAGCCGTGTCAACAGTCACAAAATGATATGTAACAGTATATATTAAAGACAGGGCCTCTTTACAGTTTGTCGATGTAACGGCCTAATTTTACCCCTAATTATCATGCTTTAATTTTGGTTTTAAGACCAACTGTTTCCTGTATCATTGTGACTTCCTCTGCATATTTTGATAAAACTGCTAACGCACTTGGTGCGCATGGCGGGAGACACTTGTTGTAACCAACCAGCATTTCATAAGACGTTGCTTGGAAAACGGAAGTAGAGTGACGCATTAAACTCCTGCAACGGAATTTAAAGCTGAAATCTGTTCCTGAAAATCTGAGTTTCATTCTGCGAATTAAGATGCTCACGTGGAAACTTATTACCTGGAAAGGTGTTGACTAGTTGTCAAGGTCACGGTCATCTAGTGCCCACGTAGAGCGACGTGCTGTGTTGGAGTAAATGTTTTCACTGTTGTTGTATGTGAAGGAAGAAAACAGGTTAAGATCAGCTGCTGCAGACTGAGGAGCGCACAGGTGAGCATTAAATATTTATTATCCTTTATTGTATTTTATACCTTTGCAGATCATTAGTATGTTTACTTTCACTTTTGCGATTGCATTTGTATTTGTGTGTGAAGAGATGATGGTTGTTGAATAGCCTCAACTGTTGATATTTTCAGGCTGGCAGCATCTTCTGAAACATCATGGCTCCACACCCTGTAATCCAGGCCATCATTGACTTCACAGCGGGAGCAATAGGTGGGTTTTGTCTGTACACAGCTGATCATATGGTAAAATGGTAAATGGGCTATACACATTCATATACACATTCACACACTGATGGCAAAGCATCAGGAGCAGTTAAAGGTTCAGAGTCTTGCTCAAGGACACTTTGACACTCCTCTCTGGAGGACCCGGTGATGATCAGACCATGGACCCTCACTAACTTCAAACCTCATGATAAATCAAGTTATTCAACATAATTTTACAATAGAATTTAAGTTAGCATATAGTGAGTGTGCATACTATTTGTTTTATTCCTGGATTCCCACCGTTTCTCTATTTATTGCAGAGAGAGGCTTTATACATTCATTTTATTTTATAAAAAAAAGACTTAATTGCCTTATGTCTGATTCTTCTATAATTTATAACTATTATTAGGCTAGTGCTGAAATAGCATTTAGTGTACTTAACACTCTGAAACACTCACAAGTGTGAGAGAAGCAGTGAGGTCAGCCACAGGCCACGACCAACCTTAGTAACCAAATATTAGTTTGTGCAGTTTACAGTTAGCGTATGTATTCACAAAGTCATATCCATATCCATCATATAAGATCCTGTGAGAGCATGATAATAAAAGTACCTTAACTGTCAAGTGACTTTGGGTACTTCTGCTCTGATAAGTTGCATCTCTGTGAATGAACCTTCCATCTCTTGTCATCTTTCCTCAGGCGGTACGGCTTGTGTGCTGAGCGGTCAGCCGTTTGACACCACGAAGGTGAAGATGCAGACGTTCCCCACCATGTACCGCGGATTCATCCACTGCTTCATTTCAACCTTCAGACAGATGGGACTCCGTGGTCTCTACAAAGGCACGACCCCGGCCCTTATAGCCAACATCAGTGAGAACGCCGTGCTCTTCTTGAGTTACGGCCTCTGCCAGGACGCAGTCCGCCTCATGGCCAGGATGGATAAAGGGACAGAACTCAGGTTTGACGCTGACATTTTCTGTGCATTTATTTGTGTTTCCACCATAAGCTCCATAGCTGGCTGTCGTGATGAACAACATGTCAAACTGTCAGTATATTATATCATCGATGATGATGCTATTTTATTCCTCCACATTTTCTTCCATCTCCTGCTATCAAGGTGTTTCTGCCTCCTCTGCCCACTCCCTGTGCAGTAAAGCTTTTCACCATACTCTATTGTGCAATGCAGTATCATAATGGAGTCTGGTCACACAATTTTTTGTCATTCTAAATTAAATATCTGGGAGACACTTTGAGGACTGAATGATTAATTAAATCAAAATATTATGTATAGACTAATAATAAGAGTTAAACTGCTAACAATACTAACCCCTCGTTGCACCCTAAAGTAGAATGAAGTCAGACACTATTCAACCAAAAAATATAGGTCGAATATATAGAATATATTGCTAATGGTCATTATACACTATACGCATTGCTGCATTATTAATGCAGCCATCTTTACTACAAAGAGAAATATCCTTTACTACATTATCTTGGCCTGGTGTTCAGTTCTAGTGTGAATCCAAAAAGATGAAATTAAATGCAGAAGAGGGGTCGATGTATTATTTTTTTTTGTCTGCTGTCTTCCTCTCAGACTTCATACAGACCCAACAACCTTCCTACATTTCCCGGCCTGTGTGTTACCTGAGAAGCAAAACCTGAAAAAGCACCTGGAAAAAAAAGGCACTAATGTTGTGAAGTGTAATTGCTGCAAAGTGCAAAGGAATTCTGAACAGACATATTATTATTTTAAACAACTCAGAGCTTTTCTCATCTCAGTTTTAGTGGCTGGACAGAGGAGTACACCGTTGAGAAAGATTTGAGTGAATAAATCACATAGCCGGGTAGTCAGGAAACAAATAGTCTTCATCAGTGTTAGATATAGACATACTGTAAGCATTAGAGTAAAATAAACAGTACAAGACATTTTTAGATATTTAATTTGAAACCCAGAATCATCAGTAGAATCTCAGAGCATAAGGTATCGATATAAACCAGTGAGGTCAACAAAAAATGGACATTTTAAAATGATTGCTTGTGGAATCTATGTATCAAAATTATCCATATTGTAAACCACTATAACCAGTTTAATCTTTGACATTGCTGTGTCCAAGAAAAAGATCATAGAATGTGATGAGGAGCAACATTTTTATTGTAATTGGATTTAAAGTTATTTGATGGGAATGCCTCTTAATGTTAGAAACACTTTATTCTGAGAAATATCATGATGAGGGGACTCTGTCTACTGAAGAGCTCTTTGGGATAGAAACAATTCCATCAGCTCAGGAGCAGGAAATGTGAATGTGCTCTCAGAAAATCATCTTGGGTACATTCATAGGATGCTTTTCCATTTAGTGCACTTAATTTTCAAAGACTTTTGTGCGTCATCAGAATACACCAGAGCAAATGAATTCTATTTTAAGGTCATGATGGGAAAGAATTTATGTTTCTGTGTAAAATCTTAAAATATGTGGTCTTCCTGTAAGCATGCTAAAAACTTTTTACTGTTTATTTTTCTTATTGCACTCCTTTCCATTGCTCATCAGTGACATACAGAAGGCATCAGCAGGGTCTTTAGCCTCCATCTTCTCTGCCATGGCCTTATGCCCCACCGAGCTGGTGAAGTGTCGCCTGCAGGCCATGCACGAAATGGAAGCAACTGGCAAGATTGCGAGCGGGCAGAGGAGGTCAGTGTGAGCAAAAGGAGACAGTGGAGTGAGCAGCACACGTTTACTTTTGTCTGATGCACTTTTGACTGTGTTGTGTTTTGTGGTGTGACCTCAGCTCAGTGTGGACAGTAGTGAAGACGGTCTTGAAGACGAATGGTCCCCTGGGTTTCTACCAAGGACTGACATCTACCATCGTAAGGGAGGTGCCAGGTTACTTCTGCTTCTTTGGGGCCTATGAACTGTGTCGATCTACATTTGCGCAGTACATGGGCACAGACAAGGAGGGTATAGGTATGGTTATTTTGAACATTATTGAGCAATAGGCATTTTCAGCCAATGATGTGCAGATGTTTTTGTGATCTGCTCCCTCAGAATAATGCTGGTCTTTGCAGGTATTCTTCCACTCATGTTCAGCGGAGGATTTGGGGGAGCTTGTCTTTGGTTGACGGTCTATCCCATAGACTGCGTGAAGTCCAGGATCCAGGTCTACTCCTTAGCTGGGAGGCAAGAGGGCTTCATGAAAACCGTCACGAGTATCATCCGCACTGAAGGTAAAATCTGATTGTTAATTCTAAAACTGAAATACACCTAAATGGATATGGATCATTGGCTTCTCAGATGCCTCTGAAGTTTCTACATCCAGACCATGTTTGCAACAGCAGGGGAGCACAACCGACTGGTTTATATCACATGACCATATAATCATAGTTTGAAGGGCAGCAACCATATAATTTGGCTCTTTACAACCTTGGCTCAGTGGAGGACTGTGCTGACTCAAACACACACTTAGTGTCTAGACGTGACTTTCCCATTCTGTTTATAACAAGTTCAGACGGTCAGAAATAACCACTGCAGAGCCACACTTCTCACCTTAATGCGTGTTCATTCAAAAGAGGATTCTCCAACAGTATTTGTTTTGTTTTGCATTGTTTTCTGAGCTTCTCTTATATACAGTATCTGAAAAAAAGAGTCTTTGTGGTCTTACAGCCACCATGTTTGTTATACATTATTCAGCTTCCTTTCTGTACTGACAGAGTACACCTATCGTTTCTGGTGTTGGCATGTTATTTTTGACACAGAGAGAAGACGGGAGGGACGGATATCTGAAAGTATGGTTTGTGGTTATACTGTCTCCTGCTGCCAGTCAGTGTTCATAACTAGCCAGAATTATTCAAATTATTTAAAAAGAGAAAAAGGAACATGAAGCGACCGTGAAGGAGACAATAAGGATAACACAAATCAGACTTATTGAACTTGACAACAAGTAGCAGAAGTAATAAATAAATATTAGTATGTACAGTATGAAGGGTGTCCAGCATAACAACAGCAAAGCATGCTGAGATAGAAATTTGCTTCACATATAACATGCAAAAAATAAAAAAATCAGCACTTGAAACTTTCGAAATACTGAAAGAAGTTGAAGTGGAAGTCAAAATGCTGTCAGTGAAAGAAATTTAAATGGTGGTTCAAGTGGAAGAGCTGAGAAGAAATAATAAGAATAAAGATAGAAAAACAATGTAGTGTCAGCTGAAGTGTAATCAGTGAAAGCAGAGTTTTGAAAAGAGTATTGTTAGTTGAAAGCTGTGAAACAGTCAGTTAAAGACAAGGAGATAGATGCAGCTGAATTGTTATTGAAGGTATGTCTATAGCTGAGGTGCTTAGACCCCGATGATGGTACTTATGGGCAAACTAGGTATCAACAAAACACCCCAGCAGAGCAGCCACTAAAGCGATATTTTTATTCCACTGTTCTGTGAGAATGGCAGACACTGTTGTGTATGAAAATCTAGAGTCTGACCTGTTTTGCACATGTAGTTGAATGTACAGTAACTGTACATCTCATCTCTGTCTGCATGCTTCATGTACAGTGACAGCCACACACTGCACCATCTGCGCCATCTGCTGGTGTAATGGGGGAAAATCCTAGAGTAAATGACAGATTTTACGACTTTGAAAAGCCAAAGTTTCACAGTGCTAATCTTTACTGGCATGACAAATGCAGGGGCCCCTGACTTAGCCTGGGAAGGTGGTAAACATATAATACAGACTTGAATAAAACCATTAAAAAAAAGCTATAAAACTAACCCTGAATGGGTTAATAGGGGAGCAGGAGGTTTGAAACTTTGCAGAGGTTTAAATGCAGCACTGCTAGTCTGACTTTCCCTCAGAGAGTGAGGATGCCTCTCGTTGCTCATTGGCCCAAACTGGGGGCCTGACTCATCTGCAGGGAATGACTTGTGTGACTCTCTCTTGTCCCTCAGGGTTCACTGCTCTGTACTCAGGCCTGACTCCTACCATGATACGCACCTTCCCTGCCAACGGAGCCCTCTTCCTGGCTTATGAGTTCAGTCGCAAGTCTATGATGGAGACAGTTGGCGCCTGACGTGGAGGATCTCTCCACTTAAGGCAAGTATCCTGCTGAAACAATGGCTTGTCCTCCAGTCTGTTGTCCTTTAAAATGATAGAGATATAAAAAATAAAAATAAAAAACTTGGTATCTGTATTCAGATATCTTGTGAGCAACATGACCACTGTGTGTCCCTACTGTGCTGGCCACAGTCGTTTTAAATAAAGTTTTAATCTTAACATTCATAAGTCTCAGCTTAATGCTTGTGTGTCTATATGTGTGAACATGTTGCAGCATGACGGATGGTTGTACCTCACATTGCATTTTTCAGTTAACGTTCACAAAAGCTTTGCCAGTCAAATCAGAGCAAAAACTAAAACCAGTTCAACCTGTCCTCCAAGCTGTTTAAGCCACACCAACAATTACATGTAATACTGTTCCCCTGATGGAATATCCGTCATTTTTTTCTGCAGCAGTAAGAACAAACAATATTTTTTCTTCTTTTTCTTTTCTTCCTTTCTTTAGTCTCTCTTAGCCAAAGCCAATTCTGAGTTACCTATCCTGACCACAAGAGGTCCACGTTCACACTATACACCACTGAACACTGTACTGCAGCAGGAAACAGCACACACATATAAAATGTAAAAAGGGAATTAGTATTTTATTTTTTCATAAGAACATAAATTACATGTTTAAGATTGTAGATTCAATTTTGGAATTAGTTTTTTTTAATCAACATTCTTTAATTCTCAAACCCAGTCCATCTCAAAACACTATAAAAATCAGTGTTTGAATTTGATTTAATAATAATTTCTTGATTCAGTAAGTCTGAAAGGGATTCTCAAAATATCCGAATGAAGCGACGACTGGAATTGTAAATGTAGTTAGAGTCCTGTTCCTGAAGCACTGAATCTTTAAAAGAAAACCTGGGGGAAGTAAATCTATCTTGGTCTTTTAAATTATGTGAATAATCACAAATTGCAGCTGCAGGGAATCGTGATTTATATCACATGATGGAATACAAAACAACCTCACCACAGCCTCAGCACAAATCGAAAGTACACAGATTTATTTTTTATTGCTTTAGACACAGTTGCATCTCAAACTCCTCAATTTCTATGAAAGTGTTCAAGGGGGCAAAGTGAGCCTGCTGTGTGTAGCGTTTTGTGTAGCATCCCAAGTGTGCAGCCGGGATTCATGTGCCAATCATGTCGCGAGCTGGCTGTCATGTGACCAAGTCACCATGTGACCGTCCATTAAAGGGACCTCACTGAAAAATGATGGTAATGAGCTGCTCACATGACGGTTCATATGACTGTGTAGCTCACTCACAATGAGTGTTGTACAGCTTCACATCAGAGAAGTGACCTCTACTGTGTATTGAGGCTGTGTTACATGACTAATTAATGTTTGGGTTCATATTGCTGTCAGTTACTCAACAGTCAATACACAGAAAATTCATTCATGTCATTTGATCTACCTTCATTTTTCTCTTTGTGTATTGTCCCAGCTCCTGTATTTATTAAATTTAAATTTTTTTAATTCCATACAATATCTTTCACCTTAAAAATATCTACTGTGAAAACCTTTTCCCAGTTTTTACACTATTTAAATGTGGGGAAACTTAGATTATCACCTGCACCAGCTCTCATGTTTCAAGACTCAGATGCCACCTATTGTTTATTCATAACCTGCACTCAGCAGGTGTCAGACTCCTGGACGTGGACGGTAGAGTATAATGGAAAAACTATAAGCTTTCCAGTAGAAGAGTCACATAGAGACTGGTTCAGCTCTGTGGTTCATGTTACCTGTTGGCACCCGCACGCTGCATTCAGAAGTCATACAACATGGAGTATGAGTTGATGTGCGTGTCTCTGGCTCATGGAAAGCAACAGGTGATGAGGGAAAGGGGACAGACCACACCCTGCAGGGAGTAGAGACAGGTAAACAAGTGCAGCTCTGGTTCTCTCGCTTCATCACACAGACAACATACGTTCACTAATGATCTCAACAACTTCCAGCACAGCAGAGATGGTTACACAAGGTAAACTGCAGATCAACACTGTGGAACATGTCGAAGGTAAATACTTTTTAGGATCTTTTACACTGAATGAGTGTGGAAATGTTATTCAGGGTGAACATGCATAGGATAATAAACATTACTTAAGGGCCCAAGATGTTTTTCGGGGACCCTGGAAGTTGAGGAATGCATCCTTGAGATTAGAAAATATTGTACGTTAAATTGCCTGTAAAAGATTTTGTTTTTTTCCTTATAATGGTCATTATTGTTATTGCATTTCTTACAAATTTTACACAATAACATGACAAAGATAAAGTGGTACAGTACAGGGTGTAAGCAGGGATCAGGGAAGAAAGAAAAAACTACAAAAACAAAAGGGTTGAAACAAAAAAGTTATTTATTGAACAATAAATTGAACATCAAGTGTTTTGTCATCCACAAATGTTTAGCTTGCATAGCTCCACACTCACCTTTACTGAGAGAAACTGTTTGGAGCTCTCTAAACTATACCTACATTATTCACGATGCATTACAATTTAAAATGTTCCTTCTAGTGCTGAAACAATTTGTTTATTGACCGTTTCTTCAGTCAACAGAAAATTCAAAATTCTGTTTTGTTTATTCCCTTTGCTTGTCATTTATCAAGCAAACATGACTGTGGCTGGTTCCAGCTTCTCAAATGTGAGGATTAGCTTCTATTGTGTGCTTTCTAAAATTGTAAATCTAAATGAAAATTGAATACCTTTGGAATTTTTTAACTGTTTTATGACAAAACAAGCTACTGTATGTACGATATATGTTTGGGCAGAGCCGGCCCGAGCCTTTATACGGCCCTAAGCAGAATTTGATTTAATCAAGTATGCAGGTTTGGCCTCAACATGAAAAGGGACGCAACAACCCTGCCACCCCACCACAACAAAGAGATTGACTTTTTGATAAACCAAACGGTTTATTAACATATAAGATCTGAATTTACATTTAGGAATGCCCACACACAAATGTAATATATGTACAAGTGTTGAATCTCCATATATGAAATATATGTACATATGAAGTAAAATTAAATATGTATATACAGTATAGCATATACTGTATATATTTAAAAATTGCATGTGAGACTTGTTAGGAACTGAAACAATATGACATAATGACATATACTGTATGTCTAGCTAATACAAACATGTATTTTAGTATGTCTATTCATATTATAGATTTATATTATAGACATATGTTACATAAATATATATCCATCCCAAAGCCTTTCAGTATATGTTCATTATATATGTAAATATAAAAGTAGACACAGACATGTATAGTTAAATCTCATAAGAAATAAGGAAGAAAATCATATAGAACATGTAGAATTTTAATAAGCATATTGTTTTAATGAAGTTGCATTTTTACTGTGAGTATTTCATATATGTTATAAACTTATAGCTTCATGTATCCAGAGGATGTATATATGTCATAATAATATATCCTCTTATAGATGACACATATGGTAACATCACTCTTGATATTGGGACAAATACGTCATATATATATATATATATATATATCATGTCATAAAAACATCTTAGTATAGCAAGGCATAGTATACTAAGGCATTGGAGTTGCCAATTAACGTGATGTGCATGTTTTTGGATACCAGGAGGAAGCTGGAGTACCCAAAAAGATCCCATGTATAGTATAGTAAGGAATAAAAACGTTATTGTATAGTAAGACATAAAAAAGTCATAATATAGTAAGTCATAAAAATGTCACTGTATAGTAAGGCAAAAAAAATTAGCTACGATAGTAATCAGAAAAAACGGCATAGTAAGTCATAAAAATGTCATACTATGGTTAATACAAAAAAAGTCATAGTATAGTATGGTATAGAAACGTCATACTATAGTAAGGCATAAGAACGCCATAGTATAATATGCCATAAAAAGTCATACAATAGTAAGGCATAAAAAATCACCAATGTCTAGTAAAGAATAAAAACTTCACAGTATAGTGAGGAATAAAAAGTCATAGTAGAGTAAATCATAAAAAGTCACAGTATAGTCAGGTATAAAAAAGTCATAGTATAGTAAGGCATAGAAATGACATAGGATAGTAAGTCATAAAAACGTCATAGTATGGCAAGTAAAAAAAAAGTCATAGCATAGTATGGCATGAAAAGCCATAATATAATAACACATTAGAGTCGCCAGTTAACCTAATGCTCATGTCTTTGGACAGCAGGAGGAAGCCAGAGTACCTCAAAAGAACCCATGCAGGCACAGGAAGAACATGCAAACTCCACACGGAAAGGACCCCAGGCAACGATTCCAACCAGTGCACCATCTTGCCACCCCATATAAGAGTCATAGTATAGTAATTCATTAATATTCATCATACAACAAAAAAGTCATAAGGCATAAAAACGCTATAGTATAGTAAAGCATAAAGACCCATAGTATAGTAATTAAGTCACAAAAAAACACCATAGAAGAGTAAGGCATAAAAAGTAGTATTATAGTAAGTTATAAAAATGAATTCCTACTGTCCATATGCAACCCCCCTGTCACCAGGTGCATCGGCGTTTTATTCTGCAACATGTTAAAATACATTAGTGTTGTATTTCAGCACTGTACCCCAAAGAAAATTTTCCATTTGGATAAAGGATGTGCAGCAGCACTAAACAAATCGATGCGTAATATAACGACATGGAAATATGATAGTTGGCAGTTGGATAGTTACCAGTCCTTCTCTATACTCTGTGATGTTTTTTTTTTTTTTTTTTTTAATTTCATTAGGCCTACATTTATATGACAGTTTTAGTGTAAGAGTAAGAAAATGAAATGTTATATCAATAGTTCAGTAGCTTTACACAACACTGTGTGACTCAGGTGAACTTGAAGTGATGTTACTTCCCTCAGAGATTAATTACATCATTAATGACAAATTAGGAGTGTGTATCCACTGCACCTCACTGCCTGACTGAGTGAATGTTTTGTGTCACCTTTAGTAAAAGGTGCCGTCCCACTGGACTATATTACTGTTTAATTGTGTGACTACAAAATCACTTCAACTGTCTTCTGTCTGGATTGAAAGGCACACGAGTGGAACAAAGGTGCCATGGAAAATATGCAAAATACTCTATAGTGTGTCCTGTGCTTTAAAGACTCTAAAGTGTTTTCCACTCTTTACAGACAAAAACTCAGGGAGACTGGGATGTTTCGGTTGGCTGTTGGTCCTCGTATCCCTCCTCTTTATAATAGCAACCTTCCCGCTTGCAATATTTATGTGTGTGAAGGTAGAGTATATCCTCATTGATGTATAATGCTACTGATTAAGATTAGACTTCTATTTGTGTCTGAAAGCCAATGCAGAAATCAGCATCCTTGTATCAGATTTTTTTTAGTTTGCATTCACCGCTCTTGTTTCTTTATGACCTTTTTTAAATTCGAACCAAGTTTCATCAATATCCCTCATGAATTTTTGGCAGGTCAGGAAAACCTTAAACGGAATCCATCAGTCTGACTTTCTAAAAGTCTATAAGCTTTTTGAGTGAAAGGACACGAAAACATTTTTTTTTTAAAATTCATTAAAGGGGCTGTAGTTCTTTCTCTTTTAAGCCAATATGTGGAGGAAGTTTCAGTTTCAGTTCATGTAATGGATGACAGCGAGTGGCTGATACTTTATATAATACTGGCCGGCTCAGTCAGGATAGTCATGTGGGTGGACTTACAGTCATGCATTTGCATTTAGTTCACTCATGTGGCTGATATCATTGTCTTTTTTCTGATTTGTTTTTGGTCTTTTTCGTATATTCTTTGTGTGACTGTTTGTGTTTCTAACATCCAGATAGTGAATGAATACGAGAGAGCCGTGATTTTCAGACTCGGCCGGATCACAGACAGGAAGCCTAAAGGGCCAGGTTTGTCATTTAATGTGCTACATGCATGACCATACGCTGTAGGGGGGAAAGATACAGAAACTGGTTTTCTGGCTGAAAAGAATTTTTTATTTTTAGAAAGTTTGTTTGGCTATGATCCAGTATGTTTGACACTATAGAGTTCTGTTCAGTGGAGTTGGATCGGACTTCTGTCTGAAAGTAGTTACAAGCCAGTTTGATGCTCAGTGAATCAGTGAATGACTTACACTTTTCTTATTTGATCCTGTTAGAACTTCTGCAGTGTAGGATGGTCTGAATATATTGTGAAAATATTTATTGTCTGTGATGGATACTTAAAATAAAATCAGGATCTTTATTTCTTTGCAGGACTTTTCTTTGTTCTGCCCTGCACTGATAACTTTGTGAAAGTGGATCTGAGAACTGTGTCCTTTGACATCCCTCCACAAGAGGTACATTCTTTTTGTTTGTTTTTTTTGCATTTGCTCCATTTACATCAAATGTTGGGATATCATCTGTGTCTCTCGTACTCTCCTGTATCATAGTTTGTCTACAGTTTCTGTCATTAATAAGAAACATCCATCACCTTCCTGGACGATGACAAAATAGTAGCAGCATCATAACTGCAACGTTTGTTTTTGTACCTTTGGAGATCCTCACCAAAGACTCAGTGACAGTGTCTGTGGATGGCGTGGTGTACTTTCGCATACACTGCCCGATCTCATCTGTGGCCAATGTGTCCAGCGCACACTCGTCTACTCGCCTGCTGGCTCAAACCACCCTGAGGAATGTGCTCGGTACCAAGAACCTTGCAGAGCTGTTGTCTGACAGAGAGGGCATCTCAGTCAGCATGCAGGTGAGGATACACTGTGACAGTAGTGGGAATGTTCAATTTAGTAACTATAAAAGAAATGGCTGAACATAAAGTCAAAATTAATTTATGTTTTCACGGCCACTACATCGGTTAAAGTCATTTTTGATTTGTGGAGGCAACAAAAACACAAGATTTTTAGCCTTCATTCAAACCTGAAAGTCAGGTGTGCCTGTACATAAATGTACAGTATGAGAATACAATTTATTGCCCATCAACATTCTTCAAACAGCGTGTGCACCTTGCTGTGTCTGTGCAAACAGGAGTCCAATATTTACCTCATTACCCTCCATATTTTCCTTACAATGATTTGTTTGCATTTTGAACAGGTGCAAAGTATGTTCATGCGGGAAGAGAGCACAAGCAGTGAGGAAAATCTGCCGCTAATGTTTGACAAAAAAAACAAAACAAAGGTGAACTCGCTGTGCTTTTCACGGTCCTGAAAACCTGAAAAGATAGTGAGGCAATGAGCTCCAACTCTATCATGTCAAAGCTGCATCAGGTGTTGGTTTGGTACGGTGGCCAACAAGGACAAACAAGATGCAATGGCCCAAAACACTTCTTTTAGGAAAAACAAACTGCAAATTCAGAAACGATGCAGATTCAAAAATACGAAAATACAAAGCAAATACAAGTGGAACACCTTCAGCGTGAGCTTGCGCTTTGACCCGAGAAGCTAGACCTACGACCTGACCTTTGACCTTTGACCAAATGAGAGAGTATGAGGAAAGAAAGACGAGGCAACATAAAAAGGTGATAAAAAGGCGTTATGTTCCTTTTTTTACATTTAGCTGTAGTTTTTACAATATTATAAAAGAGCAACAGAAAGCGCAGCAAGCGTTAGCATGCTTATATACAGTCTATGGGTGTTCCACTTAGCGCTCCCCCTAGAGGCCTGGAGCACTCCCATTGGGTTGTCTAGATATGCAGCATTTTTCCTGTTGCATTTGTTTTGGGGGTTCATGTGTTTTTGTTTTTGCATTGTTTCAGTATTTGCAGAGTGTTGGCTGTTCACGTGTTTGTTTTGGCTTCATGCAGCAAGTTTTTTCAGTTGCTGCTGGTTTCCATCGTTGTATTTGTTTTATATTTTCGTATGTGTTTTTGAATCTGCATCATTTCTGAATTTGCAGCTCATTTCTCCTTATGGAAGTGTTCTGGAGCGTTGCAGCGCGTTTGCCCTTGTCAGCCACCGTAGACGGGTTTGGCCACTAGGTGCAGAAGAAGTCCAAAGCAAGCTGAAACTGGCATGATTTTCTTACAGTTTGTCATATTTGCCTCTTGACATATCCAGCAGTCATGGAGAAACATTATCATCATGTTTCTAACCTCCTGATGAATATAGGGCTCAAATTGATTCTCATTTTATCTCTATTTTGGTTTAAAGTGACAAAAAAAAATTGAATCGTAGCATTTTTCACAAGCTGTCATTAACTTATGTTGTTAGGTTTATCAGAGCTTGTTTGCATTAAACTATCGCCTGGTTGAAACAAAGAACAAATGTACCACAAAGCCAAAATGAGCTAATCAAAGGCTCCACAGCGATAACAATGGTTTTCTGACTGTTATTCAATATTCCCCTGCAGGAAGCTCTGGATGAAGCCACTGATCCGTGGGGTATTAAGGTGGAGCGTGTGGAGATCAAGGATGTGAAGTTGCCTCAGCAGCTGCAGAGAGCCATGGCAGCGGAGGCAGAAGCCAGCCGGGAGGCCAGAGCGAAGGTGGAGAGGGCGATGGAAGATCTGATTTAATTTCCTCGTCATACCTTTTAATCATTAAAAAAAAGAGATCGCTAAGAGGAAAGAGACAATGATTGTCTGTGTGTGTTTCAGATCATTGCTGCAGAGGGAGAGATGAAGGCCTCCCGGGCTCTGAAAGAAGCCTCTCTGGTGATCGCTGAATCACCCTCTGGCCTCCAGCTGCGATACCTTCAGACGCTCAACACCATCGCAGCAGAGAAGAACTCAACCATCATCTTCCCTCTGCCCATAGATATGATGCAGAATTTCATGCAGAGGAAGTGATGAATCTCAGAGCCAGCAAGTCCTATAAGAGCTTAATTAAGGCAGATTTGTACTATTGTTGTTATATATTATTACAGTTACAAGCCTCTGTGGTATCTCTTTTAGATGTGGTCCAAGAGCACTCTGCTCACTTTTCAAAGGACCAGTGTGTCGGATTTAGTGGCATCTGAATACCCCTTACCCCTCCCTTTCCAAGTGTATAGGAGAAGTACGGTGGCCTTCAGCTAACAGGGAAAAAGGTGTTTGGCTTGTCCATTCTGGGCTTCTGTAGAAACATGGTGGTGCAACATGGCAGGCGCCGTGAAAGAAGACCCGCTCTGTGTGTAAATAAGCTAATGAAAACACAACAATTATTAGCTTCAGGTGATTATACACCAATGGAATCATAATTATGAATATTATAATCCATTTATGCCACTAGATCCCCTGGAATCCTACACACTGGTCCTTTAAACATATATTATTTTCTATTTTTACTAAGACAAAAAAGAGCTCTGTATCATAATTATATATTTAAAGATATATCCACTCCAAATCTTTTGTACACTTATTTTCTTATTGTGATTTAATACTTAAATACAAAGTGCAACATATACAGTATAGATGTTAGTGTCTCATCACTGACCACAATAATTTAACCAGCTAAGCTACAGTTGCAGTTCTGGGGGAGGACAAATAAATAAATAAATATATGAAATGCACAAGAAATGTCAAACAAAAAATAATGCACAACAACCTTATAAAGACATGCTTTCATATAAACTTATCCAGAGCATGGGTTTCTGAAATACTGAAATACAATCGTTACAACAGAAGTCCAGTAAACAATCAACAGAAGTACCGACATCCATGTGACACGCCAACCCTCTCTGACACTGGGTGTGAGCTGTAAACAAAACCTCTTATTCTAGCGTCGAACAAACACTCACTAAATGAGTACTAGGTCATGTCCATAGGACACAGAGGCAATCAGTGCAATCAAAGTACCTGATGGCAAGAAATATCCACTTTACCACTTCCTTTTTAGAACACAGTTAAACCCACCAGCGACCAAGTTAAACATAATCAACTTGTCCGAACAGTAAACAACTCACCTACAACCAAATTCCTGTTTGAGCAGATTTCCACGTTTTAAATCCGGGGAGCTGATTATTAAATCATATTATTATAATAAAGCAATATTTCTTCAAACTATTTTTATATATTTGCGGACCGCACTATGCTCTTTGAAATATGTATACATATTCTGTACATCCAAATAATTTTATACAAAGGACAAACAGACAGTCGAGCTATTATGTAAACATGAGCATAAGTTTAAAAAAAGAGTACAATTACTGTAATACAAAAAAAAAAAAAAGTTATGGCAGTTGCTTCCCTTTGATGATTCATAATTCTCAACACCTGAGATTATTCTCTGCAATGAGACATGAGGTAACAGCTTGCAGCTTTATCCAATTTTTTTCTCAATATGAGTTTGCCAAAGGTCAATTGGAGATACTCATGGAGGATGAAAGTCTGGAAGCCATGACAGTTTTTTTCTTTTTGATTTGTTCTCAAGGTTTTTCTGTGTTGAATCTCAAAACACACAGAACATTTAGTGTGACAGAAACAGTTCCAGTTGGCTGCAAGAGCAACGATAAGGTACACTTAACCAAAGAAAAATAAAACTGTACAAATGCAACACAATGAACAGATTTACATGTGTTCAAGTCGATACTTTGTGACGGAAACTACTATGTCTGCACCATTTAAGGCTGATTCTGCAGCAGTTACTGTACCTCCAGACATATGACACAGTACGTGATGCTATAATACATGATGAGCTGCTGTGTTTATTGATTTCATCTTTGGTGGTTTCTACAGATCCTGCACTTTTGTTTTCACCCATGTTTGTTTGTTTGTTAGTTTGTTTGTTAGTTTGCAGGATTACGCAAAGAAAGTGCTGAACTGATTTACACCAAGCTTGTTAGAGGGATGGGGCATGAGACAGGGAAAAATACAGTAAATTTTTGGAGTGGATCTGGTGAAAGGGGCAAGATCCAGAATTATTTTCATCACTTTCCTCAACACTGTGAAATAGGGCATTTTTTGACATTCTCGTCAATACTTTACTTTGGCGGAGGTATGCACTCAACTGAGAGGCATTCGGAAATACTTATACTTTCTTAAGACGACTACAGGTGAGGGAGAATCAACTCACCAGAAAAATGTAAAATTAGTCTGAAATGTATAATACTATTATCTTTTTTCTCTTGGTTTCATTTGAATAAATCCTGCTCTGTGTCACTGGAAACGAGAAGTAACCTTCACCCCTCCACTCCATTTCGTCACACTGTAGGTAATCCTAAAATAAAGTTCATTATAACTGGAAGACGGAACATGCTTTAAAGAGATCAATACATGTACAGTTTTTACAAATTATGATAAATAACATAGCTAAACCGTGGTGGCAGTTCAATAGACTTATGAGTTGTTATGTTGTCTTAATCATACATTTCAGGTCCGCGCTGATATCTAGCTGTTTAAGGAAAAAAGTAGGGTGGATGATTGAGGTTAGATGGCTAGGTCGTCATTCATACACTCCTGATACATGAAATATTTCAGCATGAAAATGTTGACTTGCCCCAGAGAAGAATCCACACTTTGAGAGTAACTTACTAAAGGTAGTTTTGTGATTTTTACTCAGAAGTATTGCCCGTGCCGTTGCTGGTGGGAGAGACTGGACAGCAAAGGCGCTTCTTGTGTTCATTGTTGTACTTTTGATGTTTGCATTTCTCGTTCATCCGTCATCCTGAGCGCTGGATGAGAGGGTGGAGATGTAGATGGAGGTGAAAACATGGAAATGAGGCACTGCTCTCTGACGTCTACAATGACCAGGTCTTTCATCTGCTGCAGTGTCGCAGCTTTGTGGGGCGTTCGGGTGGAATAGAAAAAGAGGAGGGCAGAGAATTCCCTTACGAGTAATAAGAAGCGTGATCATTAATACAATTCTTTAGGTCAGAGATTAAAATTCCTGGCGTTTGACTTTGGAAATGCATCACATGGGCGGGTTGGCATTTCCCAAGAAACAAACTTATTTGTGTTTGTCCATCTACGTTGTGTAAAATCTATCTGAGAGGAACATTCAACAGAGTCTCCAAAAAATCAGGGCTTCCGATGCCAGATAAAAGAAAGCGTTCGACACAAGAGCTTCCATTGAGAGTGTCATTGATGGTAGGAGTGTGGACGGGCGGGGGAGCCTTGTCCGGAGGATGGCCGATTGATGGGGGAGGAGCTATGGATGGGGGAGGAGCTAGGGGACATGCGAGGGCTCAGCTCGCCAGTCTGAAGACGCCACAGCAGTTCCTCATTTGTGCGACTCAGCCGCTTCTTCTCGTTGCTCTCCTTCTCCACGTGCACCTGCAGGTTGGCGTTCTCCTCAGAGAGTTGTCTGAGGAAGAAGAGGTGTGAGAAAAAGTTAAAACATAAGCGCCATGTACTAGTGCTGCATTCCTATCGCCAGCAGAAATCAGAAATTTCCAGCTGCAAGGTCATAGTTATAAAAAACAGCTGAATATGCCTGAGATGTTCTTTGCCCAGTGCTCTATTTGCCTAAAATTGCCCTCTACTGTACAGTATATATACACAGAGAGTACATCCCTTGATCCTTGATCTTGGGGTTATACAAGGTCATATTGTAACATATATTTTTTATAACAAGATGATGAAATATAATTCATTTCTACTGATTTTAAATAGGTCTTAAATCCGCACTAGTGTGGATTTAAACTGACCTGGACACAGCAAGGTTCTTGTCTATTCGTTCCCTCAGGTCTTCGTTCTGCTGCTGTAACACTTGTAGTCTCTCCTCCAGGTACACATTCTTTTCAGCCTGCTCAAAAACACAGAACATAAGGTGCACAACTTTAAATTCTTTAAATGAAGAAATGGCAGTCTAGAACCAGTGAAACAGGGGAATATGCTAAATGATGATGGTTTGTGAAGGAGACATTTGTCCTGACCAAAATATTAGTCCTTTGTTATTTTTTGCTGTCATTAGCTGACCTTACATGTTAGCTGGTACTGGACAACACTTCAACACTTCACTTGACTTGAAACAAGCATTAGTTTCCTTCAAACAAAAGCAGAAATTTGAAGCCTACTATTTTCTCCAACTCTGAAATCTTCAGCTCCTGCTGATGAATTTGTTGATTCTTCATCTCCAGAACTTCTTTCAGACTCTTCAGGTCTTCCTCAATGTGTTTATACGGAGCCAAAGCATCCTGCCAAAAGCAGAAATCATTAGTGAAAGCCACCATCAGTCTTGCTTTCTTTCTGTTGTATCCAGCTACTGTCACCAAAGCAGTCAAGATATTGTCCAGCGATGTATCAGTTACCACTATCTGCTCATCTGTGCTCCTGCGAAGAGCCTCCTCGAATCGCTTGGCTCGGTCTCTGAGGCTGCGATTCTGAAACGTCAGCGTGTCCACCTGATCCTGTTGACCACACAGATATTGTTGTCTCTAACCACAAAAAGTATCATACTACGTATCTGTGGAGAGATAAAGAGAGATCATTTAAAGGAGTGTTAACCTGCAGTGACAGTCTGATCTTTTGAAACTCTTCTTCCAGGGACTTCCTCTGCTGTTCATGGGCCATCTTCAAATCTAACACAAGAGATAAGACAGTGTTACCTCTCTTAACCTGCAACAGAGCGAGTCGGTAAAGAAAAGCGGCAGGTTTTGAAACATTGGCGCTCACTCTTCACGGTCCTGGCGTGCTCCTCCTGCAGAGTGGCCAGCGTGTCATTGTGAGCCGTCTCCATCTCCATCAGGGACGTCTCGTGGTTCTCACTCATCTCCTCGATCTGGAGACACATCACAAGCACACATTCGCACGTGCATACACACTAGGGGGTGTAGTAATGGATCGTGTAACAGTTTTCATGGGGACTATTTCTTCAGTAGACAGCAGTCCCAGTGAAAACATTTCACAGTGATCTGAAGATTATCCAGAGGAACTGGGACATTGCTTCTGGAAACACATGTTGCTGCTGAAATATTTAAATATCAGTTTCAAATGCTTTGCGAACCACACAATATCAACTTCTTACATCAGATGTGTGCGGCTTATATCGAGTCTTCATCAAAACACACACACCTGCTCCTGCTGGTTCACCCGTAGCTCCTCCAGCTCGGCTTGCTGCTGTGCCTGCAGACTCTCGGTCTCGGCCGTGTGCTGCGTCTTCAGCCGCTCCTCCAGCGCTCCCAGCTCCCTCTGCTGCTGAGCCCGCAACCCCTGCAGCTCAGCCTCAAAACGCCGCTCCAGTTCCTCCTTCTCCTGCTGCAGTTGCTCCCAGTGTGCAACACTGAAAGCTGGGACATGGAGATGGATGATGGAGTTTGTTTTACTGGATTCAAATTTTAGGTCATGTACTCACTACAAAAGAAGATGCACCAAAGTTAATTTAGCAGTTGTATGTTTGTGCCCATTTTTTTTTTTTTTTTTGAATGATCTAAATCCTAAAGCTGTCAGAGTCACTTCTTTTTATAGTATCTAGTATATGGTGTTCGATCTTGGACTAAATCCAGACTTCAATCAACAGAGTGGATTCCCCAGGAGTCATTTGTTCCTCCCATCCCTTGTGCACACCGTATAAGACTTGATAATACTGGGAGATGTGAGTGACTCATTCCTTTCTGTCCTCCCTGTGGTGCCATATACAGTATATCAAGCTGTATCCCACTTACCCACTTCATCCCTGATTTTGGCAAGCTCCAGGGACAGTTCCCTCTCTTTCACAATGGCACTCTCACTCTGAAATGCAAACACATATAACACATACATGAGCACCTCTGAACTGTACAAATGGATTTCTTACAAACACCTACAGTACCATAGTAAGCCTTTGGGAAACGGATGTTACAGTTTTGGCACAAATTTAAGCTGCAACTGACATAAAACTGGGTGATATGATTGAAATTAATATCACAATACTAATAAGAGCATTTTTTTTTAGAATATTGATATATTGTCAGTTAAAAACTAAAGCAACAGCCCTGCAAAACAATCTGTGAAGGTTACAATGTTCAGTTTTTGTTAAAACTGATTTTATGGAGGTGTTGATTCAACTTTACAGGTATTTTTAGAGGCTGTAGTTTGTTGTGCTGTTAAATTGTATTGCATTATGCTGAAAGGTGTCATATATATACATATACATATACATATACATACCAGAAACTGTTAGGAGAAACATGAAGAGACATGAGAGATGGCTGGAGACATTTTGAACCCAAAATGTTGGCAGTGATATATGCATGAGAGGATTATAGACCGAAAGGATGTTCCATCTACATTTACATTTTCTTTCATCAAAAATATTGTCCCATCACATGTGCAGGAGTGCAGTGCCCTCTGGAGCGCACCCATGACACACAAGTTACTCATTTTCGAAGGTTATGTAACCACGGTTCGTGTTGTGTCAAGTTTACATACACTAGTCAAATATAACCGACCACAAGATCAAATGTTAGACTGATGTTTTGAATAATTCACAACTTGCTGCAACTCATTAATTACAAAAAGAACAGGTTACAGTTATACTGCCATAGAGGATTATGTCTATATTGTCTCACTCACATGACTATTATATGGCAGACCGCGAGACAGTAATTAAGCCAGTCTGTATTAAAGTGAGAGCCAGTGTAAAAATAATACCTTCAAGTCAAATGGCCAAGGGGCTCTATGTCTCCATGGCTTTGATGCAGAGTAATATTCATTTGGTGATACACAACTACAGGTAATTTAATCTTCTGCAGGATTCTGTGCTGTTTAATGTTTCCCAAGTTTTCCAAGTCAACAAAATAGTGGTAACTGAAAATTTGGTTTATGATGGGTATGATGATATAATTCATATTAAGAGAATTAAGAGAGAAAAGATGGCCTTAAGCTCCTTTCTTATAAAGGGCATCAATCTTGCATCAAATAGTAAATTCAACTGTATCCAGAATGATGCATGGATGTCTGCACAGTGATATATTTTCAGGGTCCCCATTGAGCTCTGATTTGAAAAGCTTTGAGCAATGAACCTTTTCTTAAACACAACTGTTTTGAAAGCTTTGCTGGTTCATAAAGCTTCACTTCGCAATCACTACCGTACACTGGACTAAAGGTCAGAAGTGGCAGCTACAGTCTATTTTACTATTTACTATTTTACTATTTATTTGACGATAAACGGCTGTGTGCTGCCTGGTTCTCGCAGATCACAGTGAATCAAAGAACACGTCAGGAATGGCAACAACGTTTTTATCATTTCTGTTAATTATAGTGAAAAAACCAATCACTTTATTTGCACCTTTACAATTTGATATCAGTGTATCATCTACTTTACTATGGATCATAGTAACCAAGCGTCTTACACTAAGGGGGCTATTTGTAAGTTTTCTCTGCTGATGAATGTGTTTTTTTGCCGGGAGCAGGTGTTGGTGATTGTCAGTTCACAAGAGCTTTGGTTATTGTTGTTCTTATGATACAAAAGGTTATAATACACCGTCTGAGCAGCGCTACGTCTACACAGCAGATTGGAGGCTGCAGTGAGTCGCTATCAGAAAGTGACAAGGTGGGCCGGGCTAGCTGGTCAGCATGCTCACTTCAGTAGAAGAAAAGACAAGAGTTAACATTGGCGTTGTTGGAGACAGCTCTTGGTGAGAAAAGGAATTAAATTTGATGCTGAACTCACAATGTTTCTTCTAGACTGATAAGTAAACAGCTGTTAATGCTAACTGTGGCTATGTAGCAATAACAGAACTTACAAATAGCTCCTTTAAGCTGAATGCTTCATAGCACCATGTAAGAGTCAACTACAACATTTTTCAAAATAAAGTTTTACATTTTACTTTGAAAAAGTCTCCACACAGAGCTTAAAGGCTCCTCCAGCATCCTCCAGGGACTCCTCGTGATGTGACATCCTGGGAGCACATCTTACTCACAGAGGCAGACACAACAGTCAGTGAAATGACTACTGATCACAACTTTAAACATGCAGAGATGGCTATGCACACTGTTGCTCAGAGATAAAGCGCTGATCACAGAACAGTGCTTACGAGAAACAATGAAAGAAAGAGACGGAGTGGAGCAGGTGAAATATGTATGAGATGGTGTGTCTCGGCAGGAATGATGTCACCCTTTAAGAGGTTTTACTTGGAACATACAGTCATCAGGGGTAGACTGCAGTGACCTCATGAGGGATGAAGCATGGTCAGTGGCTTTTTCATTTCTTTTCTTACTCTACTACTCCACCTCTGCTCCTACCCATCATTCCTTAGTCCTGCCCCTAACAACCCCCTATTCTGCTCTCCAGGGAGTTATGTGTGACATGCATTCTAATTTTCCTATTGAGCCCCCACCCAGGCAACATAATCCATGTTTAGGGCTGCAACTAACTGGGGACTCTTTCTATTATCGATTACACTGTTGATTATTTTTGTGATTCTTTTGTTAGGTTATAGCATAAGGAAAATAGTGAGAAATGCTCTTCACTATTAAACAAAACCCAAATATAGTCAACAGTGAAATAAAACAAGAAATCTGCACATTTGAGAAGCGGGAATGTTTATGGATGACCAATAATTGAATATCTCTCTATCAATCAACTTATCATTTCAGCGCTGTACATCATACCTTCTGGAAAAGAATACACATGGCTTTTTGTAGTAATGGTGCTCATTCTTGAGGAGATACTGTAATTAAGGTTAATTAACCTCAACCTATGTATCTCCAGTTCATAAAATCCTTCCAGTGTGCAGTTGCCTTTTTGTTTGGACTTCTTGTCTTGAAGAGATTCAGGCTCCACTGAGCACACAGCATGAATTTCATGCAGAAAACTGACCACGTGATTTCTTGTAGCTGAGAAATTCAGCAACATCAGGCAAACATGAGAATAACCAAAGTGAAAGTTACCCTTTGCAGCCGATGGAATGTAATCACCAAGAATTAGACGAGCAGATGTAAATTAAGAACACAATGTACACACCGGAATAAAAAAAAAAAGACAGGTGTAAGAATATAGCAGCAGTAGCATGTTATGTAATGTCCCTGCAAACTCTAAGAGAAAAGAAAGAGGGACAGTGCGACAGACAAGCCTGCTTTGACTCAGCACAATCATGCACAGATTTATTCTCTCCATAGCTCTGTCTCTAGGAAACGAGTGAACATAATGCTCATATAAACAGACGCACTCAGACCCCCCCCCCCCATCAAACACACACACATGCGCACAACCACACACACACACACATAAAGGAATCCTCGGTGCTGAAACAAGCCTGCTGCCTGCAGAAGATCCTGCCTTTTACCGTTTGGTCCAGACAGCGCAGAGGGAGGAAAGTGAGCCCACAGCAGCAATGGCCCATACTAGGCTAGCAGACAGCAGCATCCCTGAGCCGGCTGGGGAGGCAGCAGTGACAGATGCGAGTGCCAGAAAGATACAGAAAGATAGACAGAGAGGGGGGGAGGGAACCAGGCGAAGGAAGGAGAGGGGAGGAGAGACGGGAAGACCAAAGCCTCACCTCGTTTCCTGGTTTGCGACCGGCATTTATCCCTGCTAGAACAAAGACTACCAGCCCAGCCCAGCTCTGCCTGCCCACCCCTTAAACCCCCACCAGCACGCCCCGTATCACATTCACACGCATGGCAGGGAGCAACCCACAGACAGACACACACACACACACACACACATACACACACACGTGCGGTCTTTTGCATCTTTAAGAAAAAACAAAAAGAGTGGAGCAGAAGAAGCTGGGGGAGGGAGATGATCAATAAGTGGCCAATTATCTGCTCTGTTACTCAGCTCAGGGAAAACAGCTCCATGTAGCAGGCATTACAGCACACATCCAACCCACATATGCTTAATAGATAATAATTAATTCCAAATAGATCTGACTGAAGGATGATGTCCAGATTGCAGCTTTGGATGTAAAGTTTCTAATAATCCAATGAAGCACTTTAAATTCACTGATGCTCATGAAAAAGAAACCCAAGCTTCTATTTCTATATTTCTTCGTCAGTGTCATACAAACATTATACTTTCAAGAACCTCATCATCTCATGTTGTCACTGCTTGTACACATCTTAAAACACATATCACAGCCAAAGTACAATATCTTGGACATGGACAAGACATAATACACATTTCAGGCTCAAGCTCACTTGTAATTTACATCTAAAAATTGCTAACACTGACATCTAGTTGATAGTAATGACTGAAAACCAATTCGAAGGACCATTTCTGAAGGGGAGTCCCATCCCTCCATACTTATTATTTGCAGGTGTTTCTCAGATGCATATATCTCAAGATCTTCCACCCGTCAGACCTTAGTGGGTATTCTGTCTGTGTCTAACAATCATTCTCACTAAAAGCACAGCCCGGCCCAGGCAGGCAGCTCTAATCTCATTTATCATCTGCCACTGTAGATCAGAACCCGTGGGTGGGGCTAGGAAATGGATGAAATGCAAGCAGAGCACCACGAGAGGGCAAGAAACAGGCGCTTAATCCAGGTTTTGGAGGCAGAACACACTCAGTCACAGTGTGCAAGCAGACTGTTTGTTAGTTTGATTCTTCTACCGAGTATTTCCGCATCATTGTCAGTGATATCTTACACAACGGGAGAAGACTCACCACGAGATGATGCTTATGTATGTCCATACACTGTCCACTTAAACGTAGCCTATAAAAAAAGCCATAAAGCATCACGATTCCCTTTGTTTAAACTATTGGAGAAACCTTAGGAAATCCTCAGTATTTCCCCACAAACAGTGTCACTTCAGTTAGTTCCATTTACATTTTCAAAACGGGATCAAAAGAAAGAAAGAAAGTGATGCTGACAACAAAAGCCAGATGCTACAGGTGTCATTTGTGCCAGTGAAGACGCTGCGCTTTGTAGTTGCAGCCTGAAGCCAGCTACCTTTTCTTGTGTAGTTGTTACAGCAGGAATGTGTTGTTTGTTAGGCTGGAATACGGCTGCACAGTGAACGCACAGCAGGCTTAACCAAGATGCTTGATTTCAGCAAAAGGATGCGGTTTCTATTAGACGATTCTGTTCGCATTATTTCAAGACCATACAGCTGGTTTTTATCCTATTGTCTCAAAATGATGAATACTTTGTCAACCTTTTCCCAAAACACACCATTAGGTTTTTAAATTCATTTTGACACTTTACTATGCCAGTGCCTCTTTTCATTTCAGAGTGATATGAAAACCAGCTGGCAGAGATATGATCCTCGCCTGATATGGGCGATGCATCCATCATGATGAATGTTACAGTCACTTTATCAAGTTATGTTGGTCTTACACAATAATGCATTTACGAGCAAGGGCTCTTTTGAAAATTCATCCCTGCAGAAATTTTTAATACAAGAAAAGATCAAATTCATGACATCCATCAGCTAATTTATCTTGAAATTAAATCCAGGGCATACTCCTGGGATTCATTTCTGATATCTTGGATGTCAGAGCTTCCTCATACTGACCATAAAGGGAAAGGGAGAGAAAGGGAATGCAGCCTGCTACAGGCCTGTCTTACAATTTAGGAAAGAATTTGGGCTTTAATTGGGATCACGATATAAGATTCTCACTAAACGATTATTGTGGCCAAACAAATTCATGAAAACAATGTTATTGTGATATCAGGAGAAAATCTGAAAATAATAATAATTCAAATTCATCTTTAACTGTGTTTATTGTGTGTTTTGTCTCTTTTCTGGCAAATGAATTGGACTGATTTACAAGTGTAGGGAGGAGGAGAGAGAGTGTGTCACTATAACTGGACAAAATCGTACAAAAATAACAATGGCAACAACAAAGGCAGCCAGATGTACTGATAAACAAAAGATCCACAAGGCAACGATGAGTGCTCTGCTGTGGCCTACCTTGTGACAGAAGTGCTGGGTGGTGATGCTGAAAACGTCCAGGCACAGGGAAGCCTTCTTTAACTGGGCCTGAAGGCTCTGGAGCTGCAGGGCCTGCTGCCCACAGCGCTCCCGCAGCTGCTGGATCAGAGCCCGGTCCAGCTCCTGGGCCCTGTCCGTCCGGACAGAACTGTGGACTGCTGCCGTCCGCCCACGAACTGTAGAGACAGAAAATATACTGAGATATTTTCTCTAATATGAGACTTCTGAGAGAAATGTGGACAACTTCCATACACAAGTGGACAACATCTATAAAGAATATCACATGTATAAGATCAATTTACAAAATTACACTTCCCTCTGTGAATGCCGACGTGTTTTCAATATTTTGATTGTTTTGATAATCCATGAACTCTTTAAGTAATTTATCAAGCAAAGATGCAAAACATTCAGTGATTCAAGCTACTAAATAATCAGAATTTCCTGCTAAGGAATTGTTTTATATGATTGTATTATTTACTGATCTGTTTTCTGTGATTGTAAATTGAATATATTTGGGATTTGGACTGTTGGTGAGATGAAATGGCAAATAGAAAATGTCATCTAGGATTCTGTAAACATTATTTCTTTAACTATTTTACTCCCATTTATTATTTGTTTGAAATAAATCATTAATAGAAAAACAACCAATAGCTTAACTGATAATAAACATATTCATCCAGAATCATTAGCTGCACCCCCAATAGCAACACCATACAGCTGAGCTACACTGCACTGCTCTCTCTCACCTCACACACATACACAAACAGATTCACCGCTGACTGATTGGAACCTCAGTGGTTTACAGACAAATGGTCTGTCCAAGTCGCTGTTATTCAAGTCTGCTCACTGCTCACACCAATCAGCAGCAATTTCCTCTCTCATCTCAACACACCGAGATGCACAGTATGCTGTGCAGTGCTGAAGCCTTTAGCGCCTTGACTGGAACTCAGTGCTCAGGTTATTGTGTCTGTCTGGTCTCTGAGAAAAGGACAAAATGCTGACTTGTGTTGTGGTAATCTGACCCAGCAGGATTGCTACTGGAGGAGCCATCCTAGCATTACAGCTACTGTAGCCTGTTGCTATGACAACAACAGGCTGTCATGGGTCTTGTAATGAAGTGAGGAGAGAGCAAGAGAGAGAGAGAGAGAGAGAGAGAGAGACGGTAAATCTTAAAGGTACAGTAGAAGCAGAAGGTGCTGCAGAGCTGACTACTACTTCCTCCTTTTGTTGCACTTATGTGTACATGTGTACACAGTATGTGTACACATGTACACACACACACTGCAGTGTGATGTATGAGTGTGTGGGACTCACCAGGGGACTGAGGCTTGGGTGAAACCACTGCAAATCTTTTAGGGGAGGATTTTGGTGGCATCACAGCCTCCATGTCCTTCTGCATCTCTCTCCGGGAGGCTGCGCAGTAAAGAAACATGTTTATAAAATATACCTGTTTTCTCGCATATTGTTTTTCTAAATACAATATCTGTTGTATGCTCTGCCTTTCAGAGGACAGTATTGTTATTTTTTTTACTCTTTCACTTTATTTATTAGACAGTTAAATTCACAAGATACTTTGCAGACTGAGATTTTACATACAAAAAATATAAATTTATAATTTGTGATCTATTTCTATGATATGTAAAGTATTAATTTATTAAAGTTCTGCTTACACATGAATATTATTTTTAATATTATTTTATTTATAATCTGATTATAACTCTTTAGTTTTACTTTATTCTCGTCTTTGATTATTAGGGAAATATTCTTGAGAAATTCTTCAGATCTTTAAAATTTATTCTAATGAAATAAGGCAAAAAACAAACATCAATTTTTGGTTGAAACGTTCACAACCGAAAAATGCCGGGAACCACTGGTGTGAGAAAGTGAGAAAACAGTGAGGTGAGGCACAGTGTCGTACAGTGACCGCTAGCTGGAGTTGCTGCTCCACTTGCTGACACAGATTCCGTTGCAGGGAGCCGTCGCTGCGCTTGGCTCACACTGAAATACACACTGTGACCACTGGGTGGTGTCGATATTCCACACACCGATTCACTGCAAAGATGCTGCCACAGGCAACAATCTACACCAACTGACAACAAAGACGCCCACATCAGCATAGAGGGAGTATATTGTATGGCACTACATCACTGCTGTGATGCAATGCTAAGCAGCAGTAAAGATACATTAGAGAACATATTATTTATGATAATATACATTATTTTTCCTTCTCAATGGTTTTCTTCATAAAATACATCTCCCACTGGGACAGTGAGATGAGCAGTGGATGATAAGGGCCTACACTTAATCTGTATATGTTCACATCCATAAAAACAGCTGTGATTAAAGACTCTGTAGGGACTGAAAGAATTAAATAATATAGTTTCCAGCTCAGATTCATGTTCATCTACTACAGCTCAGGTCTGGAGGCTTTATTCTCTGTTCACACAGGAAAACTCATTTCCTAAATGATTCCTGCTTGGTCTGAAAAGTAGTTTGAGATTTTGCCTGTTTTAAGATGACGACAGATGATGACCTTGTGTTTGAAATGTTGGAATAACAAAGTCATTTTTAGTAATGGTGCTAAAAGTATGTATTTTTGCCTTGCGGCTTACTTTTCACAATTTTTTATTTAGAATAAATGACATACACTCTATTTTCAAAAGGGCCTTTCTTCTGATTCTTGAGTACAATAAACATTACATTTTATTTCTGTTTCTCCTTCACTGAAACACCCAAGTGTAAACTGAGCCATTTAAGCATACAAAATATTCATAAAAGCCACAGCGTCTCATATGTAAACTAACTGCCTGAAGCAGGTCAGGCACCACAAATCATACCTATTCCCGCCGGGCCAACAGTGGTACGGTCGGTCTCATTCTGGACCATGTAGTACAATGACATTGACAATGACTAGAAAGCCTCAGTACACCTACGTCTGTAAACTAACCTGCTGGCAAACTGTCCTCCTGTTATTTTACAACTCAGCCCCAAAGAGGAATGAATATCAACATGTGAAGTGAGGCCTACAGTTAATCAGTGGTCATGAGCTGCGTGAGTGCTGACACCTCCCTCTCTCCTACCACACACTCACACATCCAATCTTAAGGGTCATTTGATCACCAGACAGAATGACCTTGAACTGGCAGGTGTGGGGGATGGGGTGGGGCAGAGCAGCTACAGCACAACTATTTTGTGTCTGGAGAGAATCCCAACACCACATACACGCAAAAAGTTTGCCCCCCGGACGCTTGTTTCCACTGGGCATGTGTTGTGGGGACTTACCCAGCGGGGAGGAGCGCTGCGGGGGGAGAGTGCGGCGCTGGAGGCTGGGGGCATTGGGAGGCTGAGGTCGGCTCTGAGTGTGGGAAGCTTCACTCTGGGTTGCTGTGGCTTTGTGTAGAGGTGTGTCATCGCTGCCACTGCTGGCATCTGCAGAGTAGGAAAGATGTCAGAGAACTGAAAAACATAGTCAGGGACTGTCAATATTTTTGAAAGGTTTATATTTACAGGGATGAATGAATGAGTTCTAATTTAATTTCAATTAAAGTATTGGGCAATACAAAAATAAGTATGCTGCTTGGTCTGGTATATTATGCTCTTAATTTTTTTACATAGAGTCTTGTTTCTTAAGGTGCTGGTGTTACAGCTTTTATTTGTCAATCTATTACAGCTTTTCATGATTTGTACATTTATAGTACGTCATTTCATAAGTATATCAGTGAAAATGTAGATAGATGTGAAACAGCAGTGTAAAAACGTCACCTCAGTTATTTTCACTTACAAAAATTTAAAAGCATATGTTTTCCAGAGGATATTTTAGTGTAGTAATAGAGCTGTAAATCAACTCTCACTGACCTGTAAAGGATCATGGGATCCTTTATAGGTTACTGCGGATTCCCATTTTGTATTCCTTTGATATTTTTAGGATTAAGTATCAGCAGATCACTATCTTTCCCTGGAGAGTAGATTTTTTTTTTTTTTTTTTTTTAAATTCACAGAGACGCAAAAAGGCAGAATGCTGAAATCATCTTAATTATTCATAACAGCTGTTATTACGCCTCTAGCTCTCAGTGGATAGGAAAGGCTTTGATTCATAGACAAACTGAGACTGTAGTCCCACAGAAAAACAACACCAAAACCAAATATCCCCTCCAAAAGGAACAGGAGGTTCCAGATCCTTGTCATCTCCTCCTTTGATTTATAAAATTTCATCAGGATAAACTCTTGTCTGTCTCTAGGATTCCAGCACTGGATTGGACAATTCAGCATTTAGGTTTAAATCGTCAGTGTCAGTGAAGAATTGCAAACCAGGTAGCTCCAATTACTTATCATGAAATATTCAGCTCCTCAATCAATAGCGGTGCTGACACATGCCGCACCGATGGGTAACTCGGCAGCACCTTCAAAGAGGAAAGAGCGGCAGGTTCACGCCCCTAAAACAGTATGACTGTGATCTGAGGATGAATGAGTCGGAAGGTTCAAGGAGGCTGAAATCACAGATGTAACAACCAGCTGTTGGAGGAAACTATACAATATGGTATCATGTTTTAATAGCAGTACAACCAAAATTACTGCAGAAAGCATAGAAAATGTTCAGATCAGAAAGAGAACATTAAATCACTTTTGATGTCAAAATGCCCAGGGCCTGTGTGAAACCTCCAATGGGAACACAGTAACTCTCCTCACTGCCACTGAGTCAGAATTCACCCGGGAGAGACAGCAGATCATTTTTTATTTTATTTTTTTTCCAAAGGCATCTTAGTGAAATTGACACTGAGCCACGAAGCTGATTGGCTCTGGGAGACGACTGGAGGCTGACTCACATTGCTAAATGCTTGTTTCTAGCCTGCGTGGTACAGTACAAATCACATCCCCTGCTGTAAGCATCCTCCGATCGGTGTTACACCAGCACGGCGCAAAGAAGGACTCCACTCTGCTGGTGACTAATTCACAAGAAGTGAGGACAGACAGGTTAAGAATATTAAATACACGCAGTGTGTTTTGCATTTTCAATAAGGCTTATCCTTATTATAACCGATGAATGTACAATTCTCTTTTGTCTAAATTAGAATGAGCTTTTCTCAATGAAGCCATCCGGCCTGTGTGATGCAAATATTGGAAATAGTCTAATTCAGGCAGGATATCATAGGAATAACATGGTTTGTCTTTTCTTTTTCTTTTTTTTGTCATAGTAGTTTGATACAATTATTTAGTGCAGGATAAGACTGCAGTAGGACACTAATGTGAACTTTTGGGAAATCCCTTACAAATGAATTTCAGGCAAGAAATAACTTTAACTGGACTGGACATGAAGCTTTTAAGTTTTAAGTGAAGTTTTTAAGCTCTTGGAGAAAAGTCTTGTACAGTGAAGCTGAAATGCGTCTGCACCGTTACATCTCACAGTTTTTATCTGACCTCCTCTTGAGAAGATGGACTTAAAAAAAAAAACAAAATGGGCCTTTGCAGTCACCAGAGGGTTTTTTTTTTCCTGCAGGACGTGGCAGGAATGGGATTGATCCACATGGAAAGAGGCTTAATATTTATAACATGCCACAGAGATATGAGCTGCTTAAACTGCTGTGAAGTCTCACGTGGAACTGATACGCAAAGCTTAAAGCTGGATTGTGAAGTATGTAGTAACTGGTAGCTGCACCATGTCGGCAACATGTCAGAAAATAGGGATGAGGGACACATTTAAATAGCTTGTTCTGTCTGACCAACAGAGAGAAGCAGCAAATATGAGAATCTGGAAACAATGAATGTTTAAACAACTGAAATGATCAGTTTTCTGTAAGTCAACTGATTATCATTGTTTTAACACTAATAAATAGTGTCTTTCAAAAAGTGAACACACTGTAGCTCCAAACACAAACAACTTCAACTCTTGAATCTCGCCATCAAGGCAGCACACAGAACAACAGCCACATGAGCACACCGTGTTCTCCCACTGAGCGAACCAGACAGATAAATTCAATATGTCATCAGCGACCTTATGTTCATTATGGCATCTGAAGGGATGTACTCACTCCCAGTCACAACGTTTCACTGGAGTGCATCCCCGGTGAAATGTGGCTGCATTCGAGGCATACGGCATACTAATAGAGCTGTCTGAGCCAACTGCCTGAAGGGGAAACACTGCCATGCAAGCTGCCAGTCATGTATATGCTGTCTGAACTGCTCCCAAGTGTTTTATTCTCTGGTAGACACCCATCTATTCACTACAGCACAAGCAGAATTACAATTTTTCTTTTTTTTCCCCCTTTTTTTTTATGCTGAAAGGAACTGGCTCACAAATTGAACAACAGCTCTACAAACAAAGACAACAATGCCAATGACAGACAGAGTAGGACACACTTACATGACTGCAGGTTATCATCTCGAGCTGTGGTTGTTTTCTGAAGAATCAGTGTTAAAAATGGGACAAAGTAACCCAGTAAAGTGTACATCGGAGCATTTTAGGAAGGATAGTGTGAAAGAGAGACCATTATCTGGCCTGAGTGTAGGGAAGGTTTGAGGTGGAGATCCACAAGGCAGGGGAGAGGTGGGCCGGAGGTGTCTGGGGTAAAAACAGATTCACAGATTGTCCTGTCATACCACACCCCGACTCTCTGTTTTTGACACATAGTGCACCAGCGCTGGCATCACTTTCTCATTTTGAGGATTATAAATAGGGAAGGCAGGACTGCCATAGACATGTGAAGCAGTGACTGTGGTTGAGGCTGGGGGGCGCACCCTGCATGAGACAACAGCTGTTTTCTACTTTTGTTTTTTTTTTGTTTTTTTTTTCCAGTCTGAGGACGCTGTCTGCACCAGCAGCGCGAGGAATCCCTTGAATCCAGCCAGTCAGAAGACGACAGTAAAAGCAGTGAGCAGGGAACGGCAGCAGTCAGCTGTCTGAGAGTGGAACAAATGTGGTGACACTTGAGCAGAGGACAGCGCTAAGCCATCGTCATATCTGCACAGTCGAGTAGAGGCACTTGTGCCTGTGCAAACCACTTTGGGCAGATTGAATTCATTTTATAAAGATGTTTTATTAGTAATTAATGACGAATAATACGATTTTTTCTGAGAGTATATCTAAGCACATTCAGCCAGAAGTTGGTTTGAGTCGGCATTATGAACAAATGAATCTGCAGTGGCTCCACACTGCAACACAACACACACACACACACACACACACACATGCTGCTGATACTGTATTCAGTAAAGGCTTTAAATAAAAAATAAGTCGTACCTGACAACTTCCGAATTTGTTATGACACATTTCTTATGTCTCTGTTACACACAGACATAACCGGCTCGTCAACTGAATTTTTGATTTATCTAAATGACGGCGGCAGGATGTTTTTTGAGAGGAGTGAGCGCCAGGATTTGTTCCAGATAAAATGCTGCAGTTCGCAAGCAAGAAGGGGACGCAGCAGCGGAGGGTGACTTTAGGATTTCTTCATCAAAACCTCTGCGGTGCAGCAGCTTTCAGCGCCTACTTGTGATAAATGAATGAAAAATGGAACAAAGCGAGTAGCTGTTACTATAGTAACTGAGGAGAGCAGGGGCAGCCACAACTTTCCGGTTGAAGTATTAAGGAGATGTAGTTGTGAAACATAAATCTGGAATATCCTTTTAATCAGACAGAACACTGTCTGTCTGATGCCTGATATATTTTTGTCTGAGGCTCTTTTTAGCCACAGTTTAAGATGAAGTAGTAGAAACTGTATAATGCTGAAGAGTGACTCACGCTGAGAGGGTCGACAGGGATCGCTGTGACTGCTGTCATTAGACTGGTTGCTGGACACAGACGAGACACTGGAGCTGCGGACGAAGCCGAAGGCGGCCAGACGGGCAGCTGGCAGGGCGGAGAAGCCTGGAGGACGGAGACCAGACTGGCCTGGTTTGAGCAGGAGGCCCTTGGGGGTGGTTTCTGGACCTGACCTCTTTTGCTCTCCTGGAGGTAGATGGGAAAATATGCAATATCACAATATCAGTGGGTTAATCACCAAGACTGGGGCCGCACTTTCTGTTTCAATGTTACATTATTTACTCTGACATAAATGATAGCAATCACAGTCTGTCTAACATATCTGTTCTGACGAATAAAAAATGGATGTGTCGCTTTTACTAATCTCACTAATCTCTAATCTCGCCATTACAAATAACTAATCTCAGACAACCTTCAATCAGTGGTGAAATGGCAGTAAATAGACTAAGAGAGCATCATACTGTATGTGGAAGATGAGTAGATTATAACTCATAATGTGAGTAGGGAGAAATATGGAGTGCAAGTTAGAAGGATGTGTGAGTGACATTGCTATCAAATGCTTTGCACTTCAAAGAGTTTTGGTGCCAAAAGCCAAGCCTCATCCATAATCATTAAGCAAGTCGAAAGGAGACAACTTCTCTGCAGCTCGACAGCGACAAAGACGACGGGATGTTCTCAGAATAGCAAACGATGCAGAGAGAGGAGAAAGCTCTCATGAAATTATTTTCCCACAATAGTCTAAATGGCTTAAAACCATTCTTTGTTTTACAGCATAAGCACAGAAATATGCAGCATGTCGAATGTGCTCTTGTGTTCTCATATTTGAAGCTCTTAATCCCACTGACAAATGAATTATATTACATGAGGAAACTCTTATTTTCCTCTTCTTATCTCTGATGACAAATCATACATTCTGACATCATGTGCTGACACAGTGTGTAAATTTTCACTCTCATTTAAATGACATTTTCATTACATTTCACTTTTACACCAGCTGATCACCATCTCACCTGCAGAGTCCTGGTGGCCCTGGGTGGATACTCCAGCAGCCTGAGCAGACTGGCTTGGGGCCAGGGTTGACCTTTGGCCTGTTTGCTGAACTCTTGTCTTGGCTGCAGGCTGCCTGGTGACTGCCCCTAACCCCAGCTGAGGCCTCAGGGATCTGGGTGATCGGTAGACGCTGCCGCCTTCTTGAGAAACCTGCTGGTGAGGGACATTACCAACACAGTCAGTGTCTTTCACAACAACTGTGATTCCTACAATATGGAATGTAATGATAAACTAGATTGAAGAAAACTCATAAATTGATAAAAGTGGACGACAGTGATTTCTCCAGTATTTAGCGAATGTGATATTTACTGTTAGAATTTCTGTTAGCACATTTAGAAAGTCAAAGCAGTTTCACACATGTAATCTTCTCTTTGGGAGTGACTGATCCTGTTTTTTGTTCTTTAAATTTGTGGAAAGGCACATGCACTCTAAAACTGAGCAAAATATATTATAAATACAATACATTTATATGTATTGATACATGACCAAGGGGTATGCAGCATCTAACTAAAAATCGAGGAATTTCGAATTTCTTGACCAAGGCTCATCCAATTGACTTCAGAGTGTTGAGTGTGAAGTTTTTTGGATGTACAGTTCTTGAGAAAGCTTCAAACATCGCTGCTCTGCATGTTCCTTGATGGGTAGAATTAGGTGGATCTACACAACAAGGGTGTGTGCAGCACCCAGACAACTTAGAGCTGAAACTCAACTGCAACGGCACTATCTACGCTGTGAACTAGACACTATCAGAGTCAAGAGGAGCAGCCGACTCCAGCAGTAACAAAAAGATACCAACTGACGACACACACTGCAGGGCATGTTGCTCAGGACCCGGGGAAGTGCATCGTCGAGTGTGAAGTTGTTTGGATGATGCTCTCAAGAAAGCTTCAAGCTGGATTAACACAGGCCAAGCAATCAGCCCCAACTGACAGGCACATGTTTCAACAGGCACTGCACTTATAGGTGAAATTGACAATTTTTCCTCCCTGCATTAAGCTGTTAAAACTTTTGCATTACTCAGATGTTTTGATAACTTTCTGTTGTATCAAGCTACCAGCATGTAAAGTTATTGCACTTGTGTCGGTTCAACCTATATCCAGTTATATCATGTGAGTATGTCAAATGAAAAGTCAGTTTCTCACCTCTTGGAGATATTTTTCTGGCACATCCTCATGAAAGCTGCCTGACTTCCCGCTCGGCCTTTGAGGGATGGCGCTGTTTGGAGGTTTTACCCCTGTCGCAGCCATGCCTGATGGATGGTACCCTGCCTTCTGCATCTCCTGTCGATATTTGTCAAACAGCAGGTTGGAGGAACATAGCACCGGTGCAGCTTTAGGACCAACCTTTGGATCTTTATGAGCTGGTGGGCTGGAGTAAGAGGATAATCGTAGTGGGTTCGTAGAGGCTTCATGAGGGGCATCCGTGACTTGAGGTTTTGCTGGAGGACTTGCCCGAACATAGGTGATGATTTTCGGTCGGACATTTTTAGGCTTCTGGGGAGAGGAAGACCTCCTGGGTTCATGTTCTCTCTGCGAAGGCATGACAGGTTTGGGGATGCCACTGCTCAACAGCATCTTACCTGGTGGCTTGACTGTTTGACCTAAACCTCTCTGAGGGGAGTCACTACGCTCCAAGCTCAGTGCCCTGATGCCCTGGACCTTAGCTGGAGAACCAGGTGGTCGTCTCTTGGGCGAACAGGAGGTAGTTTTAGAGGAAGTAGGAGTTGCTGGTCGACTGGGGCTTCCCCATGGCTTCCTCCTCTCCAGACTTGAAGAGCTGGAGGTGACGGTGTTCTCAAAAGAGCCCTGCTTTTTTACAGTGTTATCAAAAGAGAGCTGCTTCTTTAAAGTATTCTCAAATGAAGGCTGCTTTTTAAAAGACTTGTCAAAAGAGTTTTGTTTTTTCAATGAGTTATCAAATGATCCTTGTTTCTTCATGGCTTTGGATTGGATTGACGACTGAGTCTCCTTTGTACCTGTTTTGGGCAGGCTTTGGTTCACATCAGGGGCCTCGTCAGCTTGTGTGCTTTTATCCATTTTCGTGTTGCTTTCTTCATGCGATTTCTTTGTGGCGGGTAAAGCCTTGTGCTTAGTACTTCTCCCTTGATCACAATCTCCCTCTGAAATGTTTCTCTGGTTGCTATTCTTCCTGTGCTCATCAGTGACATCCTTACATGGAGCAACGCCACTACTCACTTGTGCCTGCGATCCAACATCCTCTGAGTTAATTGTTGAATTCAAATTAATGTCCACAGCTTTCTGATGTATTGTGCTTTTTCTAGAGGAGAGGGAGGGATGATCGGCTCTTTGAGCTGCAGTGCCTCTCTCAGAGACGGTGTTGCAAGTCTGGGAAGCCAGAGTCAGGTCTTCTGAGATGGTTGAGTAAGGACCAGAGGCAGCATGCCAGGAGTCTGTTGTCTGGGTCTTGCCAACGGTGTCCATAGCAGTGGCCATACTTGAAATGGTGGAAAGACAAGACACAAAGACATCAGTTTCAGAGCTTAACTCAGTCCTGGACACCTCTTTACTCTCTGAGACATGAGAGGCACAGGATTCCTGCTCACTGGCACCATGCAGGAAGGACTTCCTCTCTTCCCTGCTCTTATTATCCATTGTATGTTCTGCTATGGCTTTGCTGCATGATGACGGCTGTTCAAGAAGTTCCTTTCGGTCCGTGAGCCCGACAAAGTCCTCTCCCTCCTCAACAAGGTAGGCCTCCAGCTCCTGACACTCCAGCATCTCAAACTCAGCCAGTTCTGGGTCATCACACTGGGAGTCTGTCCCCCAGATGATGACTTTGTCCTGCTCCGCTGTTTCAGTCGTCAGCCCTGATAGAGTGGCGGTATCGCCCATCCTCCCACCATCCTCCATCCGGATATCATTAGCGTTGGCATCGCCATCAGCCAGCACACCACCCTGCTGGTTGTTGTTCCTTAACTCCCCCTCACTGAAGGGCTCTCCGCGCTCGCACATTGCGATACAGCTCTGAGTTTACAGCACCCTCAAGAGCACTTTAAAAATCAATCATCCATGGCATCAGTTACGAAAAAGTCTGCCCTGCCTACCCATCAAGGAGTCTTAGTGGCACAACTGGAGCCAAGCACTCATTTTCCCATGTCCTTCCGGTATGCCAGTAATCAGAACGTTGAATACCATGTCTAATTTGGAGGATGGGTCTTCATGACATCTGGGCTCCTTATCCTGTATAAAAACAACAAATACCAAATAAAAAGTCCAACAAAATGACAGATGACAGGAGTAATCTCATTCAGTCAAATGACACTTCAGTTTCTTAGTCACTATGAATTGAATTGACAAGGCACGAAATATGAAAGGATTAATTTTATTTATTTTTTGAGAGGCTGAGCTATTGTCAGGGAGCCCAGCACCCCTCTGAAAAGCGCAAAACAATTATTGTTTCTGTTGTGCCTTACTTTTTCAAAAGACAAGGTTCTGAAATCAATTTAAAAAAGGAAATTCCATTATGAAATAAAATCAATGGCTTCTTACTAATTTTAAGTGCATTTTATGATTTGAATTCTATGCTCAACTAGTGAAATCATATGCTCAAAAGAGTATATCACTGTGAGCAATGTAACACAGTCTCACACACATGTACACCATAAATGTATGACTGCAAACAAAACGTAAAACTAGGACAAACCTTTCTAGCGGTTTATTATTTGTCAAAATCCTTTTCTTCACTGACTGAAAGCTGACCCCATTATACATGAAGAATACCATAAAGGTAGAGCATCATTTATCAAGAGGACCAGAGAGGAGAGCAGACTGCTAACGGAATCCCATTAACCCTTGAGGTCAAACAACAAGTTCCACTTACATTCTGACGTTTCTATTAAAGCCACTGCACTGATTTTAACTAGGTTTAACATAAACCAAAGATAGAAAGTTATCGTCCTGCAGCAACACAGAACTGGCTTCTTTGTGTTCCTACTCCCTCCATCTGCATTTGATACCTTAATTTAACAGGCTGTTTAATGTGTCAAAATGCACTATTAGCTCCAGATCACATGATCTCTGCACACCATGAGAGGAACTTGTCAAAGTCAGTCTAAATTTAACTGATGTCTAACCGTAGGCTGGAAAAAAACTGCCACTACCATGTGGGGCTGACTTGCCCTGCTGAGATCATTAGGGGGAAGCTTCTTAAGTCTTTCAAAGAGCTCAAGACTGTCAAAATCAGTTTTGGGTCTTTGTGCACATTGTACTACAACATGGCCACTCATTACCTGCTAAAAGAGCTATATTTACTAATCGCTATAATGAGCAATTATTATCAGCCAGCAGGTGTGTTCATTTGTTTCTGATTAAGCCTATACTGTAAATTAGAGGAGACCACTGGTGCTCCAACCTCTGCAGCCTCCCTCCATCTCTTCAGCCAAAAAAACATAATCGTTTCTGTCAGTGGACTCTTGTACAGGACGGAGAACCTTGACAGACTCTCTGATCTCAGGCAGCAACTCTCTCCCACAAAAGCACCTAAACATGCAGTTTCCACATCGCTACATTTAGTCATTATTCAGCTCTGGTTGTCAAGTTCAGCTATGTAACATAAATTAACCTCCAAGTAAAGAAAAAGCACCTGTTGTCTCTGTTTTTCATTATAATATTTTCCACTAAAGTAGTTTTCTACTTAAGTGGCCTTGATAGCTTTTGTGCCCACCCTCTCATTCCCAACATCAAGAGCTGGAGATAAAATAGGTTTTATTTCTGTTATGCAGAGATTCTTGTTGCTAAAAGGGATGTCATCAGTAATGAATGGAAGAGCAACAAAAACAAAAACTAGCTTGGGGCGAAAGAAGAACTAAACTGGCGAATGTTTGTCCATGTTTGACTCATAAGAAGATTAGCACGAAGCCAAACTGACAACTGCTCCACCTCACCTCTTTGCCCTCCATTTATATCCTAATGAATTCACTAACACAGCAGGAAACAGCTTCTCTTTTCCCTTCTAATGAAAATAGATCTGTGCTGTTGTCTGAAAACAGAGTTTGCTACATGTTTAGCACAAAGGGCGAAAATACATAGCCTACTACAAAAACAACTACAGACCATACACAGCCTAACAAGTTTCCTTGTCTTCTCACCTTTGTATGTCTGGAAGGACACTTAACAGGATGTAAAGCGGCTCCAAAGACAGAAGTTTCTGTTTGCAGCACAGGATAACACTACACTACACTAAATGCTGCCTCAGCACCTGCACTGCAGAACAGAGACCAGGGAATCAGATTCCCCTACACCTGCCTCTCCCCTGCCTCCCTATCAGGTCACACATTGTACTATATGGTACAAACTCCCTCTGGGAAACCAAACATCTGATAGACCTCTGAAAAAGATTTTTACATTAAGCATGTTGCCTGACAGATATGACAAGAGATGACAAATTGGATAAATGAAGTCTTGTTTCAAAGAGTGAAGCTGCAATCTGGTAACAGGATTGCTTCTGCTGCAGCCATGATTGCTTCTCCATCCCTTAAATTGATTTCCAACTTGAAATCAATGCAGTGCAGAACACTGCACAGACACAAGAGTGCTTCAAACAGCATTTATCAGCACAGTGGTGGAATGCTGGATGTGGCTTTCAAACTCTCAAACTTTGCTTTTTTGTTTGTATAATGAGATGTTAATGAAATGATACAGATTCAGATCTAAAATCTAAAGTGATAGGAGTGCAGACAGTATATATGGAAATTCTCAATCTAAGAAGGAAACAACCAACAACAGTAAAATGTAACAATAATACCTTGTAACATCTTGCAGAACCACAAAAATGAAACCTAGTTTGCTTCAAGTAATCTGAAATGCATTACACCTGAGTGCACCTGCCCTACTTTGCTATGTTCGATTGAGTGTTTTTATTTTGGCTCTCTCACCCAGTGCATTTCATCATTTTCTGCTTCACACTCTCTCTTGCTGGATGAAATAAAAGCGTTACAGGGATAATTAAACTTTTTAATTTATCTTAACCTCTTTCTCTGCACAAAATCTCTGGAGAGCTGAGCGTCACAGTCTGGGCGAGAAGGAGCAGGATGCTGTTAGTCTGACTGACTGACTGACTGAAAAAAGTGCAGCACAAGTACCCTGATTGACTGAAGAGATATTCATCGCTTCACCTTAGCCACCCCGATTTCCAATTTCCCACAGCTCTACTGTACACGCAGACTCATTCCTGAACTGGCCCCGTCACTTCCATCCCTTTGTTTTTTCATTCACATTCCCTGCTTGTTTTACTCTCGTGTTTTTTTTTTTTTCCTGCTGCTGCAACAGCTGACATCGTTCCTGTGGTGACACCATGCATGGCACGAGGTAGATTGAGGAAATTTATGTTCGCCCCTACAACACGCTTCCCTGAGCATGTTTCCCCATCCCCCCATTGTTCAGCAGCTCACTCTGCCACCTGCCTCCTGATACGCACCATGATGGCGAGACCTTCATCGGGGCCTCTAGTGAAATCTGTGCTTCCTTGTGCGAGCGCTTGTGTGAGGGTGCGCTGAAAAAGCTTGTTTTTCCTCAGTGAAACAGAAGCTCCTTCATTGTTTTTTTTTTTTGCAGTCGTACAGTAACATTTGAAGCCGTGCAGAGATCAAAGCCCCCATTTGTCCACCAAGCTCCACTTGATGCTTAAACGGGAATCCTCATGAAATATTGAGGATGAATGAAAATGGAGGCACCGTGCCCCCCCCCTCCCCATTTTAATGCTTCGGTGGCCCTGACTTCTTTGTGCAACCAACCAAAGCTCACAATAAGATCATCTGTTGTTGTGAGTTAAAAGAAACTGAAACAGTAGGAAAGGGGTGTGCCTCTGAGGCTGTGAAAGCAAAACTAGGTGCAGAAGCAGCATGCGCGCTGGCAAAATGTTAATGTGACACGGAAATGTAAACGTCTCCTATGTTAATGCACAAACATGTGATATCGACGCCTTTTGTGTTAAATTAGTATCATCACTCAGCTTCCATCTCTGGGTAATTGAGGCCTCGGCGGCTGTGGGTGCTGGCACACAGGGTCCCTCAGCACTTCACTGTGACATCTTACATAATGTAACAAGACTCAGGCCTTGTGGATGACTGTGGTCACTCATGTCCATTCATTCAGCTCATCCTGCCTCGTTCCTCATTTCACAGTCTCTAAATGTGAAGTACTTCCACACACATGATCCTCAAGCAGGAAAAATAGAAAGAAAGAGGAAGGACAGGCTGAGACACAAACATAAGATACAGGTGAACGAACGTGTATATTACAGGGTCTGACCCTTTTACACACACACACACACACACACACACACACACACACACACACACTCAGCCCACCTTTAGTGGTTGGTCAGACTATACCTTTTTTCAGCCTAACAGTATGCAACAGCTATATTAGATTTTACACTCAGGGAGACAATAAGCAGCCGGCTTGAAAATAACAACGTTAATACAAACACCTCCTATAATTGGATCATCCGCAGTCTCTCCAGCAGATGCAGCAGTGTCAATAAATCCAATTCTCGTTGCCGCTGATCTGAGACTGAGAGAGAGAGAGAGAGAGACACACACACACAAAATAGACGCCGTGAAAAGGTATGTCCTTACCGTTAGATTCAGGTAATCCGCCGGAGAGGGGCTGGACGATGAAGAGGACAAGAAGGAGGAGGAGGAGGAGCGACACATCCAACTCGAGCCGTGATGGAGAGCATACAGTCTGCAGCATCGCCGGGAAACGGGGGAGGAGAGGAGAGGAGAGGAGAGGAGAGGAGAGGAGAGGAGACTCAACGCCCATGTCAACATGAGCTCAAGTCGCCCCCTGCAGGTGACATGATCAATTTATTTTACCTTAATCGATTATTTAACCTATAGCTACATAAAGGAACATACACGAAATAAGTAAATCCAGATGTTCCATGTAAATCCAGGTGTTCTAGATAGGTGAGATATTTATTCAGGTCGTTATACAAAAGTGTACTGCATCTGCATTGAAGTGTAAAAACTTTACATAAATAAAATTCCATTATTAGTAGTAATAGGCCTATTTGTAGCAGGGGGAGGAGGAGAAACTGGACAAAACTGTCAATTAGGCACCGTCCACAATATGCATGGGATTTTAATTTTTAATTTAATTTTTTTAGTCAATCCAAACAAATCTTTTCATCAAAAGATGGATTACCATGAAATCTGAATTCATTAATTCAATCATTAATACAAAAATACAATTTTGTCTGAACACAGTGAAAAACAGGAAAGAAATAGCTACACTATAAAACTATCAATGTAACATGCCGGTGGGATGTGCGCACCTAATTTCTCTAAAGAAAAATCAAAAGACAAAGTCAGTGGTTTTAACTTTCAGCATGATTTATTTACAGCAGGAACTATACAAACTGCAACCAATAAGAAGACAACACACGCTGAACAGCTGACCCTCACTGCTCTGATAGTTTTTATAACTTAGCAGCACAATTTATATGTAAAATACTTTCGTTCAGCATGCAAATGTTTAAATACAACAGAGTGTCAGGGACAAAAAGTCACACTGTTTGCGGTTTCATTCGACTGGATGAAGCCTGACACGACTTTTCATGTAACTACAGCACCTTTACCGAAAAAGACATTATCAGTGTCAGTGAAACTGTGCGACTATAAAGGGAGATGATGTTCACCTGATGAATGTCTCTGCCCTGTTCTTTCAAACAAACACATTACATCAAATTTACTGGTAACAGCTACAATACTGCACAGTTCGTATCAGTGTATTTTCTTCACATGATGCTTTTTTTTGGATGAAAGCTGTTGGTTAGTAACTTGAGCAGTAACTTTGAAGCAAAATCAAAACTGTATTTACAAAAACAGACACAAAGTAAAATGTGGAAATTGACATTTCAGGTTATAATGCATGTGATTTTATCATAAAGAACAAACCTTATATGTTTCACTTTGAAATGAGTGCACGGAAAACTGTAATTTTATGCAGCTCAATCTTGTTTGAAAATGCTGCTTCAGTAACTTAAAATGCAACAAAGTTTATTTACAAAGCCTCTAGTGTTTTAAAATTGTAGTTCAATGCTATCAATAGAAAAAATCTACAGCAGCTCTGTCAATAAATAGATCACTGTTTTCACATATAATCCAATTACGTCGAGCAGAATTTGGCTTCAGGTTACATCAATAGTTTTCTCTCTATGGAGCATGAAGAGCGACAAAAATAATGCATCATATTCATTTAAAAAGGGACTCAGTGAAGACATTTTTCACCCCGCTGCATTTCCAGTCTTTAGTGAACACACATAACTCGACGTGTTGCATTCAGATTTTAGCTGCCCTGGGAATCTGCACACACTCACAATCAGCTCTCATTCCCATAATCAGTAAATAACATCTGTCTGATACATTTCCAGACATATTACTGCATGAGGTACTCTGTTACTGTTGGTGCGATATGTTTCTGAATACACAGTTTGAGTTTTCTGGCTTTCTCAAAATGAAAGCGAGTGAGTTTCGCTTTGGAAACCGAAGGTGTTCGGTGCTTCATCCCGTGCGGATGTATGCAAACTAAAAAGTGAAAATGGTACGCAACGTTAAATTTCTCTCATATATTATAAATATAGGCTTTTCAAAATCAAAAGTGTACATTATATACAGACAATACAGTATATATATTTCACAACTGCAGCTGGTTTTAGAGAAATACCCCGAAAGGCTCAACATTCATTTGGGAAATAGGCACTTAAAATACATCCTCTAAAGTATCTGATAAATCAATTCACATTAGCAGCTTTTTTTTTTTTTTTTAAACTGGTTAAAAAAAGTGCAATTCCCTGATGGAGACAACACTGGTGTGTGTGGTGAATGTCTGCCATGAGGAAACCCTCAATCAGCTCAAAGACAAATCCCAGTAACATCAACCCTTTCACAGAGAGTGGGAGAGATACAGTATATCGATAAGAAAGTAGTGTACCAGATTATATATAACACTATGTTGTGTTTTTCTCTGCTAAATAGTCAATGTATAAAATAGGTACAGCTGTCTATATCTTTCCTCAGTAACAAAATGCATTGTTTCCACACACCGTTGTACCTCTAAGGCAAATCTACAACTGTGCGGTGTCTCACAAAAGCCACTCAAGATACAGTGAGATTCTCAGCTATGTTTGAGGATTATTAATTGCTGATTCTTAATTAATGCAATTAATTAAAGTGTGAAATAAAAGAATACGGATTTAAAAAATAATCTTTCATGGGATTTGGACACAGTAGCCGGCACTGTGCCTACTAATGCAGCAAGACGAGTGACAAACATTTACCAGGACATCTGCCAAACGCGAGCAAATTTGCCAAAGGAAAAGATGAGCCTAATTTCATTAAAAAGCTTTTGTAATTCATTTAAGGTCTTTTGTGTAAACAGCCAACATGCAGAAATGTTGAGCAATTTCAAGGAGGGAGAGCAGTAACATAAGCTGAACTCTCAAAAAGTTCAAGTTCAAATAAGTTATTTAAAAAAAAAAAAAAGAATGGGGATCATCATATCATTCTGATATACTGTGGATTAAGCAACCAAAATAAAGTTTTAAATTTAAAAGATTATTTGTACTGTACAGCTTGTACATACCTTGAAAAAACGTCATACCTGTGGTTTTGCCTTTGGTTGCTCTCCACAGCTTGATTTGTTTTTTGAGCTAAAATCTTGGTTTTCAGACGTATGGAGATTCATCTTGTCTCTCTCTTTTTTTTTTTTTTATCTTTTTTTTGTCTTTTACCAAATTAAACACTATATTTGGTTGGAATTAGGAATCAACTCAAAGCTCTGAGGGAACAGGTGCATATTAGGTCTCCATACTGTATATCCCCTGGATTTGTAGCTATTTCTGAGAGTTTGACACGTCGATGTTTGGAGCCAGAGTGGATTAGTGAACCTCCCGTTTCCTCAGGAATCTTCGTCGTCGTCGTCGTCGTCTCCGGTGGCGTTCTGTGTGTTGTGGAAGAAGGCCTGCTTCTCTGTGCCCATCGGCTCTCCTTTTATTGTGCAGTTTGGCGGGTAGGCGTCAGAACTGGTCAACACTGCCTCCGCGCTGTTTCGGATTCCGTAGCCGAAGTAGATGATGAAACCTACAAATGGCGTAGAGATGATTACACAAAGATACATTCATTTTTAACAGCACGAGGACAGTAAGAGATAATATCTGACATTGTTGGTCAAAAATCCAAAGCACCTAAGGCCATCCAGATGGTGAAGCGCAGCCAGGTCCCTCTGTCGAGCTGCATCATCAGGTACACGTTGACAAACATACTAATGACTGGGATAAAGGGCAGCAGGGGAACCTGTGAGGAGAGCCGTGTGCATATTTAATGAGTAATAACATTACAACTTTAGACAGAAAAGATACACTCGGAGTATAAAGTGACGGGAAACACCTCAGCCTGGTTTATTTGGTTATAGCCAATGGACTTGAAAAATGAACAACTTTGCATTTATTCCAAATAAATTTCAAAAGCCTTGACATACATTTAAGGTTATTTCATATTTTCCAAGCAGCCATTGTGTTCCATTCATCTCATTACTGCCTGAAAAATGTTTTAGCGTGTGTTCACTTTGATGGAAAACTAAATTCGAGAAACTTTCAGGCTCCTGCAATTTGATTTAAATAATTAACTGAACCAAACAGAATGCAACCAATTAAAAAAACTTATGGTGTACTTTGTAAACAGTCTGCAATAATGTCAAGTAAACACAATTTGCAGTGTAAAAGATGTGTAGTCATTTACAGCAAATCCCCCTTTAATTGTTTTGTGCTGTGCTTTTAAAGTGGTCACAGTGCAGAAGTTTAGCTGTTTAACTCTTGGGTGAAAGAACACACTCCACTACCTTGAAGGCGAGCTTGGTCTTGCTCTGTGGCTGTCTGCACACAATGAAGGTGAGAATCAGACAGACCAGCATGATAACACTGAGGACGCTCAGTGACCAGGTTGCCAGCCCTCCTTGAACAGCTACAACACTGAAGACACACACCAGAACACCTGAGTGGAAATAATAATAATTAAAAAAAAAACAAAAAAAAAAAAACATTAAAGAGAGAACATCAGATGGTTTACTGTATCAGTGATCAGGTGACTTATTCAGGCACTTTCACCCAGTTTTCTCTGGCCTTGTCTCTCACCAAGTATACTAGTGCAAATGTTGACAGCAAAGCCAGACAGCGGGGACGGCTCTGTGTTTGAAGGGAACAGGAGATTCTTCAAGGTGAAGCGATCCTCCGGCTGTGGTAGCATGTCGGTGTTCCCCTCGCTGTAAGTCTCGACGATTTCGGGCTCGTCCTGAGTGTTGGCCATCTCATACGCCACGTTGGGCTGTTCAGGCTGGTACCTTCAGACGGCAAAACAGACAGTCAAAACCTCAACTCCCAAAACCGCTGTTTTCTATGTTAAATATGCTACAAGTGTTTAGGATCACTGTAATCTACTGTAATATGCGTAAATTACATGAAATGCATGAAATACATGAACTGTATTTTGGGCTGACACACTTTAATAAGGCTGGAGATAGATGAGGTAGGAGCTTCTAAATTATTATCTGTTAATAATTAAAATTATATTGAACTTTGATAAACTCTCAGTGTCTGTTCTCATCCTCAAAGACTCTACGATCCTGTCTTTGAAGACTACTTTTCATATCACCGACAGCTCAGATCAGTCATCTAGAAAAAAAATGAAACTGAAACACTTGCACACACATTTAGATTAACTGCTCTGATTGACCTCTGACTGGGGATTTCCTCCTCAGTCTGAGGATGGACAAATATGGTGTTGTTCAGCCTGGTAATCCTCTAGAGGCCAGTCAAGCTTAGGCGGGATGTATAAGCACAGAGATGAGGACTACCTGAGGACCAGCACACAGGCAGCAACCAGAGTGTAGGCCAGCAAGGTGCCAATGGACATGAGGTCAACCAGGTCTTTCAAGTCAAAGAGGAACGCCATCACAGCTGCAGGACACACAGGACAAGAACACACATCATTAAGAGGACAGACTCCTTCAAGTTAATCAATAAAGTCATAAAAATCATAAAGCACATTCACCACAATATAATGCAGATAGTTTCAGAGTTTTTACATTTTTCTATTTTTAGAAAATCTGTAAATTTTTTAAAAACAGCTCCATTCATTTACAACCCCACACCATCCTCCTTCCACAAGGTGGCACTGTTGCCTTTGGCCTCGTCTCTGCTACCTACCAGACATAAGCCCTGCCACAAAGGTGGAGATGATGGGCGTCTTCCTCTCGCTGACACGTGCCAGAAACGAGAAGAGCAGACCGTCGCAAGCCATAGCAAAGATAATGCGTGGGAGCGGAAACATGGAGCCAAGGAGACTAAGCCAAGGATGAAGGAGGAAGAAGGAGGAGGAGGAGGAGGAGGAGGAGGCAGAGAATTATAACTTGGAGAAATGTTCCTGAACCCTGGTTTCTCACACAAGGCCTCAACTGCAGCCACTCTCTGCAGCCTGACATCCTGATAAACAACACAGCAGGCTGTACTGAGGATGTTACGCCGCCAGATTTTTACAAGGCAACAATATTAAATTTGCAGGACTATCTTTTTTTTCTGTGTCACCATATTGGTTTTGGCTGAGTGCTTGTGCTGAGGCCGTGTGCACCAAGAGTCTTTTAGGGCTCTGACAAGAACCCCGACCAGTTAGTAGGTTTAGATGGTGACCTCACCTGCCACAACACCTGATGTTACTGTAGCTGTTAGAGGGGCTTTGGTTCGTGGGCTGATTTTAGCCAAACATTTGAAGAGAAGGCCATCTTCTGCCATGGCCCAGATCACTCTGGGCATTGGGAACATGGAGCCTAGTAAACTAGTAGGGGAGAGAGAGAAAAAGCATGCCGTGCAAGTGAAGGCACATGGTTAGAACAGGGGTGTCTGGATAAATTAAGAATAGCAAATAAAAACCAAAAACACACCAATTCCTTTTTATATAATTGCTCTATGTATATACACTGCATGGCCAAAAAGTATGTGAACACCTGATTGCTGAACATCTCATATATTGTGTTATAACAGCCTCCACTCTTCTGGAAAGGCTTTTCACAAGATTTTTAAGATTCACTCCCTTTCAGCCACTAAAGCAGAAACCAATGTTGCACTTCTGTGGGATTCATCAGCATTGTAATTCATCCCAAAGGTCTTAGATCGGGTTGAGGTCAGGGCTCTCTGAAGGTCATGTTCTTCTACACTGAACTCAAGATAGAAAAGAATGTTTTTATGTCATGTTGAAACAGGAAAGGGACTTCCATAAAAATGGCTGGAAGCATACTTCTGTGCACGCTACTTGTTTGCTGTAGCATTAAGATTTTCCTTAACTGGAACTGGAACCAATAAAAAAACAGCCCCAGACCAGAAGTAAATAAAAATTAAACAGCTGTGTGTCCACATACATCTGGCAAACAGATCATCCAAGGCATTGCAAATTAGCTTAAGCTATCATAATATCCCTTACAAAAAATCTAGCCACATTTTTGGGACTAAAATTAGTCCTTAAAAGACTAAAAATCAAGATAACCTGTGGTGTTAGACCACCGACACAATGGAGCAGTGTTTTAATGTGTCGCTGCCCATTTTGTTTGCTCTCATGCACGAGGACGCACGTGAATGAGAAGCCATCAACGCCAAAATTTAACGCATATATACTGTGTCAGTGTTAGGCTATATATTCGATGTATTCAAGTGAATGAGAAAGTGGTCTCGCACTTTTGGACCCACTGTATATGTATGTGTATGTTCTATATGCATGTGTGTATGTACGTGCATGGCTGTAGGTATGTATATGCATGATAGTACGCATTGTATGTGCATGTAGCGGTATATACAGTATGTACAGTATGTGTAAATGAAGAATTCAATGTTGGCGTAGACAGTTTCTCACACACATGCATGCAGGTGACACGATAAGAACTCCTGCCAATGGCTTCACACTGCTCCACTGATGTACAGGTGGCTGTACAGTAACACACCAAGAAACACAATGTTTGTCCCAACAAAGCACAAAAAAAGATGACAGCCAGTATGTTACATGAATATAAACAATACAAAAATGCAAATATTTTCTGATGAAGGAAATGTATTCAACACTTTTGTTAAACCTCATGAATTCACACAGTTCCAGTAAGTAAACGTAAACTCAGTGTAAACAGAAACTTTGTTTCAAAGAAAAACTCCACAGGGGTCCGTGGAGTAACAGCATTAAATAATATCATCAGCTGTGTTTCATAGCAATCTACTTTAAAGAAATCATACACAAGATTCCCTCTCAGTGGATCAGCTCCACAATCTGTCATCTGGTACCCATGAAAATCCATGAAGGGTTTTACAACCAAATTAAACAGAAGAGAATACAGTAAACTAATATTCTACACTCAGTGTACTGGACATGAATTATTCACTCTTAAAAATGCATGCAGAATAATTACAAGTCCTCTCTGACTTGTCGTGCTGAGAGGCAGAAGAGCCTCTTACCTGGTCGACAAGGCGCATAAAGAGCCAACGGCCACTGCATAAGTGGCTCCCTCCCAGCCCACATAGTAAAAGGCCACCGGCAGAGGACTGTTCTTGTCCAGCATGTAGTAAGGCATCATGACGGTGAGGGCTGCGGACACGCCGAAGTATGCCACAAAACAGATAAGGAGCGAGGCCACAATCCCAACAGGAATGGCCCTCTGGGGATTCTTCACTTCTTCTCCTGGGGAGGAAAAATAACTGCACACGTTAGGAGGATGGGGCTCATGTGTGTTGATTATCAGGGTATTTATTATATATTTCCTCTCACCCGTAGTGGCGATGCAGTCAAACCCTACGAAGGCATAAAAACAGGTGGCGGCACCAGAAAGGACGCCAGAAAACCCAAAAGGCATGAAGCCGCCTTCACCAAGACTTTCCTTTGATGGTAAGGAATCCGACACACTGGAGGGGAAAAAAAAAACAAAAAAAAACATTTGATTGTTTAAAACTCTGGCATATCATTAGGAATTCACAATTTGGGAATAAGCGTTTCATTTCACCCACTTGAGGCTGGAGTTGGTGGTGGCATTGAGGATTTCTTCAGGGTTCAAGCTCCAGTTTTTCAGGTTTCCTTTGACCAATCCAGAGATGATCACAAAGAGCAGCACCAGTATATTGATGCAGGTGAATACTTTATTTACCAATGCTGACTCCTTCACTCCAAATACAAGCAGTCCTGCAAGCAAATCCAAAAGACAATGTGAAAGATGAACGCCTATAACAGAAAAAAAAAAAGATGAAACAGAAGATTTATCCGAGCTGCTCCTGACCTGTCAGAGTGAGTATGATGAAGACAGCAAATATGTCTGGGTACTCTGCCAGGACACCCGGGGCGTTCATAGTCATGTACCGTCTGCAAAATTCCTCAATATGCTTTCCAATCAGCTCATCAAAGGTTGCGCTCCATGCTCTGGCCACACTTGAAGTTCCTGTGCAGAGGAGAGTATTTATGTAAACTGAGCAATATCTGGTGTAGCGGCCAACTCCTTTCCTTCCTGATTTAAAGTGTCTCACCAATGACATAAGAGAGGATGAGGTTCCAGCCCGTGATAAAGGCCCACAGTTCTCCGACCGTCACATAGCTATAGAGGTAAGCCGAGCCAGTTTTGGGAACACGGGCTCCAAACTCGGCGTAGCACAGACCGGCCAGGACAGAAGCCAGGGCAGCAATGAGGAAGGAGAGGACGATGGCAGGCCCAGAGCTGCTCCGGGCTACGGCACCAGCGAGCACATAGACGCCAGCGCCTAGCGTACTGCCAACACCCAGGGCCACCAAGTCGAACGTGTTGAGGCATCGACACAAGCGGGACTCGTCTGTGTTACAGTCCACAACCTTCACCCGCAGCAGCTGCTTCCCGATGCCTTTTAATGTCGCCAGAATCATCCTGGCAGGCGCTCTGTACCGAAAGCTCTACAGCAGATACTTTACCTGTTGGCACAACAGGATAGGAGTGTTGAGATTACTGTGCATGTGTAAAAAGACAAAGAAAAAGAATTATGGTGCTGTTCCAGTTCGGTATTACTTCCTGTTAAACATGCATCTATCTTTGAGGTTCTGTTTGATTAATACCAATAAATCAATAATTACAAAGTGCTGATGTATAATATGATGCATGTATAATTTTTTTTAAATGAAAGCTTTTTGCCCAGGGGTCGCACAAGCAGGTCACCATCTACTTATTTGATTTGGTATAGATTTTATGCCAGATACCCTTCCTGATGCAACCTGGATTTGGGCCAGGGATTGAACCAGCTACTCAGGGATCAGGGGCCAACCTGCTCTACCACCTGAGCCACAGCCCACAGTCAGCATTTACAAAGAAGACACTCCTAAATTCCATTGCTAACTTTGTGTTCAGACATAGAAGACGGTGGTATGAGAATCTGGACGCTATCACAAGACGAGATCATAACTGCCGGTGTGTTTTGCATCTTGATGGGCGTATACCCATTGTAACGCACAAGCTTATTCGTCCTCATCCACAAGAATGATACAAAGTCTTAATTCAATGAAGAGTTGTTGCTGAAATTCAGATTGACATTGATATAAGCCATAGATCACACAACAAGCTGTATCAGGACACAGGAAATGAACATACACGTGCGGGCGAGTCTGACTTCTTCACACCTAAAGTAGTACGACATACTATTAGCATGGACTGGACCACATGAGTACCACAGGATGTTCATACGAACACACATTTTAGTTTATCAAATTTTGTCAAACGATTAAAAATATATACTACCCATTTATATTTGTAGAAGTGTGGCTCCCTCTCGTTATATTGCTTAGAAAATGGTTCTGATCAGGTTGTTTTTGTGGGAGCAGGGCTCTACGTCTAAATCGGGTAAAGTCAGCTTCATACTCACTGGTGCTGAATCTGCATACCCTCATACAAGTTTTACTGGTACTAACACAGCTCCTGATTGGACATGAATTAACATATTTGTCGTCAGTATGCAATATGTTGTTCACTCACTTAATTACAATTATCAGCTATTAATTTTGATTGCTGCAGGTTAGACTGACAGCAGAGGAGCCTGCTTGAGATGACTTCTCTTTCATCAATTAGAAACATGCCAAACAATCACATGACCATTATTGTTTCCAGACACTGTCATGCTTTATATCTCACTGTTATTATGTAATGAGAAAACACAAAGAGGTACACCACGCCATGATGTTGCCAGTCATTCCAGAACAGCATTATCTCTTAAATAAATTACATTGTGATGTCTTCTAAAAATCGTGGCCGTCCAAGATCCAATTTCCAAAAGCCTCTTCTACAACAGCACAGCAGAGACAGATATAGATCTGCCCAGCAATACAGACAAATACTCACAATCACAACACAATACAGAACAGGATCTTCTGTCTTCACTGATGATCTCAGTTTCTCTACTTTCAGTTCATAAATCCACTCCAACACTTTCTCCGGAGTGCAGCTGTAGACTAATGGTCCATGTTTCAGACGGACAGAGCCGAGAGAGACGTTTACATGCGGTGGTTTCGCACGTGACACAGACGCCTCTTAGTGTACAAACCATTCAGGTGTCCAGCTCACAAATAGAACAGTGACACATCACATGGCCGCAGGACTCAGACTCTCAGAGCAGCTGTGACGACAGCCATATTCCACGGGCACGGGGACTGACTGACTCTGGCAGCCGCTATCGATTATCATCGAGTCATGAACACAAGAGGGCTCAAAAAAATGTGACTTGATTGTGTTCCGTTTCACCCTTTTACAGCAGGAATACAGTCATTTTACATAAAATGAAAAAGACTTAGGGTGCTGATTATAAATTTGCCCTGTATTAGGAATTTTAAAATCAAATGAGACAAATTAATCATGTGCTTTGCGAATATGAAGGCGCAGAGGAGTATTCCTGCTACATATCAGCCAGTTTGGATTTGTGCAAAACATTCTTTCCAGGAAAACGAGGTTCAAGGACTGAATGAGCCATAGCTGTAGTTGAACAGCTTTGTTCTGTCTGTTGTCTGGGTTATGATGACCGGGACAGTTGGTGCCAGACATTTCATTAGGCCAAAAGTTTGGTTGGACCAACTTGTGGAAGCCAAAACAACCCCTTGTGAATGTACGTGTATTCAAACCTGCATCTGTTAACTAACACACACCTCTCACATCTGTCAAAACTGTCAACAGAAACAGGGCATTAAAAAAAAAAAAAAAAAAATGTCCTTTTACATTGCGTAAGGGAGAACATTTGTCACATCGCAGCCCGGGCAAAAGGGGCAAGAACAGCGAGAGGTTCAGGACTCACCACAGGCATATATTGTAGCGTGCACATGATGTGACATTAGTGGCTGAGCTAAAAAAGGGTGGGCAGGAAAGGACCCTGCCCTCTTCTCAGCCAATCACTGAACTCACCATCTGCTCATGACACACAGAGGCATGGGGGTGAATTTGGAATAGCAGCCAGTCACATGCACTTCACTATTTGGCCGTGGGCAAAATACTTTTGCTCCTTCAAATGTCTTTTAAGATAGCTGTGACATTGTTTATTATTTACTATGACGCATGAGGAAGCAAGCCACAGCCACAATAAGACCTCAATCACAACTCAAATATAATATGTAGAAAATACATCTGAGGTCACATTTAAAAATTAGTATGACTTGGATTCACAAGCATTGATTCTCTCCATGTAAAGTGATGTCAAAGATAACATTACATTCTTATAATATAGTTGACGTGCACTCAGTCATTAATACTGGACCTGCTTATTTGTGTTGACTGAATGCAAATGATGCTGCAAATGTTGCATCCATTACATACGCAACACACGAACACCTGCAGAACCACCTGTGTCTGGGAAAACACATTATCTACAGATTTGAGTTCGCAACTTGACATTTTTCTCACATGAATCAGAGACATGCTGCCGTCTGTCTTAGACTGCAATTTCCCCCCTGCATGAATTCAAAAGACGGCGGCGGCACAGAGCCAATTTAGAAAACCGCCGTGCTTCCACTTGGCATGCGAAGGGTATTTAGCAGCACTTCAAAAAGCCCACCTGCCCTGGTGGTGTAACTGGTGGATGGAGCAAACAAAGTGACATGTGAGGGCGATCATAAAACAGACAGCTCACACCAGTCAAACAAACTTTCCTTTCCAGGGATTTAGGCCTTAGTGGCACCTCTAGGGCCACAATGACCTTGTAACATTAAAGCTACGCAGGACAAAAACATCCATTGGAAAAGGAACAACTGCTTCTACTATTTTCTGAGCTGTACTGTGATGTTCATACCTTCACAGGCCTCAAAGTCGGTCTTGAATACCCATGTAATGTTTATTGCCCTTATGGAAGAAAAAAAAAAGACAATTACTTAGACTTAAAACTAAAACAATCCTCAATCCTCCTTGCATGGCGCACACAGATTAATGTTCACTGAGGCCTGAATATCTCATATATTATTTGACTGGTACTGTAACTGTGCATAACCACATACTGTGCATAACTATATGTTACACGATTGATCGACACCGCAGCACTTGACTAGTTCAAGTCCATATCCTGCAGTTGTGAAAATGTTATTTATTTTTGTGCTAAATATTAGCACAAAAATATCTATTTCAATCCTCATGATACCCATCATATGATGACCGTTAGTAACCTTTAGTATGTACGTATAATCTACAGTGCCTCTCACACATACGAAGGGCAGCCAATAATAGTATCGTGCGTGATGGAGATTGTGAGATGTTGACACCCTGGTTGAAAGCCAGGTGCCGTGTCAAAAAAAAAAACAATAAAAAAAAAAACCAGTCCCCTGTTAGAGCTCAGCTGACATGACCTTGCAGGCTTCTCTCTGATTCAGTGTTTACATTCTGTACCTCCCTCATCGCTCTGTGATTTTAGATTAAGTTATAAAAGTCAGAGTGACAGAAAAAAAAGCAAAAAGAGCATTGATCCCCGAAACATTTCTGATTGGCATTTCTAGCTACATACTCACATATGTATGTGCTGTAAAAAAGTTGAGGTGTCCCTGATTTGCAGTGTCTGACCACTGGCTGGCACAATGCCCATAAAATTACTCTGAAATATTAGAAAAAAAAAAAAAAAAAATTAATTTATTAATTTGGCAGGTGGTCACACCGGTTATTTAAAATGCACAAATGCTTGTTTGAATTAATTTGCATCTGTTTAACAAAGACTATTGAGCCTAATTGGCCGACATGTAATTTTTACATTTCTTTTCTAACTTTTCTGCAGACAAAATTGTTGTTCATTTCCAAACTGAACTCAGGTGCAAACACGGAGCCCCAAATAAACACTAATCACTACAGATTTATAATAAAACCACTGACTTTTTTCTTTTACTGTTTTACCATGGTCACAAGATTTCAGTGTTAGGTCAAAAAGTACATTGTGAAAGAGTGTTAAAGCTTAAAGCTACACCAGAACAGAAGTGAACACCTCCTCATTAAAGTGAATGATGGCGGCGCAATGAGGATCAACATACATGGAGGGTTTTACATACGTAGCCAATATTAGCCTAATATGTTGCCCCGACTGCTCTTCAAACCTTATGTCTGGTTTTTATTTAATCAGGAAAGTGTACAGTGTAGCAGACTTAAAACATGAGAAAGCACAATAGCCCATTCGCTATCACATCAGCAGATGGACTGACTGGATGCACTAAAGACCTTTCTGAGATCAAACTTGCGCTACCAAATTTTACATCGGACTCAATTATCAGCTGTGCGGAAAAAAAGATTTATTTTATTCTGCTAAGTTTATAATTATAACAGTTTTCTTGGTGACTTTCTGAAACGACAGATCTTTAAAGGATAGGTTATATTTTTTCTTTATCTACTAAAGTGTACTGAAAGATTCCCTGAGTTTTTTTTTCTGCAGTGTTTTCTTGCTGAGCTACAGGTACAGGGAAAGTAACACAGTAAAAGATACCAATCTTATTTGAGTAACTCAGACTTCTCAAGCCTCTTGTTAGCTTTGGCTAAGAAGTTGAAATTCATTTTTGCACGTCTCTTACACTGGAAATGCATTAGGAAGGGATTCTGTTCCTGGCCAGTAAGAATCAGATGATCACAAAGACCAGAGACACATTAGATGTACATGTGGGAATTTGAGTAGTTTTAAGACACATTAGAAAAAATGGAGACCAAAACTTTAACAATTACCACATGAAATAAATTTGGCCTCTTTAGCCTGAAAAGATCCGTCTGTCAACTTTGCTTTTAATATTCTGATATTGTCGGACATCTATTGATCAACAGGATCTGATTTTGTGAAACTGATTCAGATGAACTGATGAGTATTTATTTGAATTTGTTCAGTTTGAACTCTGCATGATTAATGTTTAACTTATTATACACACAGGGATTGTTTACAGATGTTCACAAAATTGGGCCAACATGCATTTGTCTGCATGAAAAAAAATTGATCAAAAAGATATTTTGTGCAAAAAGATAATTTAATTGAAATACCCAAAGCTTCACAAAGTAACAAAATACATTCTAAGGCTGTTAAGACATAAGTTTCATCAACGTCTTTATTATCTGGCCACATTAACATCTGGATCTGGACTCATAATAAAATAAAACATTTCATTAAGTCATATAACAATGCTAAATATGTGCAAGACGTTTTGTTTGTGTACAGTGTGGGTTCGCGTGAGTTCAACCCCACACCACTGGTGAAAATGACACTCCTGAAATTCTGTGGCGCTATAAAAGGCAATGTTTCTCCTCACGCTCAAACTCGGTATTTTAAAACTGTAAACAACCGCACAAAACTTCTTATTATTCTCCCTCTATCAGTGCATCGTCAGTGGAGATTTTTTTCGCGCCCCCCTCGGCTACTTTTAACGTCTCCTCTGCTGGTATGAATAGAAAAAGTACAGTAGCTGCTCTCAGATGCTCCCAGGTTATGTTGCATCAGCCGGATTGTTCCTGGTTCCTTTCAGACCATGTGCACCGCTTCCTCATGGACTACTGAGGAATACGCATGGCACAGACGCCACCATGTTGGTGGTGTTGCTTTTTTCTTTCTTTTGACAAATGGCTAAATCCTTTACAAATGCAACACCTCTCTAGAAACAACTTTAATTTCAAAGAAAGAGCCTCGTTTTTAAACTTTAAACGTCTTACCTTCTTTAAGAAATCGCCGGCCACTAAGAAGCTGCCGCCACAGTTTGCGCGACTCAGCTTTAGACAACAGTCGCATGAAACGCTCTCATCGGCCTGACACTTGAAACAGATGGTTTGTTGAGAAGGATATTACACACGCGTACGGAGGTGTAGCCCTCACACGGACAGTGGGGTGTCCGCCCGGCTGTTTGCGTGAGACTCCACCCGATTCTTAAAAAGAATATCAGATTACAAGTGTTACTTTTTTATTTTTTTTCTGCAGGGACGAGCTGCAACCATCAGGTGGCGCTCTTTACAAGCAAATGTCCCCATCAACTCCTCATGTGTGTCTCCTTGAGGCATCCTGGATGGTGATCAGACACAGCAACGCACCCTGTAGTCATGTCTTAATTTAAAATTTGGCTCTGTATCAGTATGCGCATCTTTCCCCGCTGTTCCTCCTTTCCTTTCATTGTTGCATACAAAGAATTCACATTAACACAGGATGATTATGGATTGCTTGTGAAGTCGCAAAACTCTCAGTGGGGAGAAGCAAAGCTGCTACGCTTACCATTCTCTGCGTTTCCTGCTGTGGCTGTGGAGCAGCACCATGTCGTGATGCACCAGGATTTGGGATTATGAATATAAGGGGGGGGGATCCAGTAGTCACCACAGACTGTTCAGCAGAAAGAAAAATGAAGCCACACTAGTCATGACTAAGCTCCATCCGGCCCTGGATGGAGAGTTTCCTTCCATCTGGATCAGTCATTTTGAGGCCTTGCTGAAACTAACTGCAGAGGTTGCTGAGATCAGCGGGGTATTGGCTGCTTCATGATTCCCTTCTTTGCTTTGACTATAACTACTACATGTATCAAAGCTTGCTAAGACATAATTGGTAACAGAAGTGCTGTATACGCTGCCTTATCTGACATTTCTAGATTTACGGTTGACTGCCGCTCACCCTGTGGGCCAATTGTGGATGGCCTTGATAAATGGGAGTCAGCGCTCTAAGGTGATTTTGAAGTAATGCAGTTCCTGTGGGACTTGGAGAAGGAAGTACTTCATAAGAAATACTTGCACGTTCTCCCTTCTCCAGATATTGCTGCATTTTGCTCCTTTTAGATACAGTATCTTTACATTGCTGGTTAATCGTTTCCCACCCCACGGACTTATCTTAACCGCTTTCATGAATGACAGCCAGTTGATTCTGTGTTAATGCAGTTCTTACTATAGGCGTGCTGGTGTTTCCCAGCTCTGGTTCTCAGGAGCTTGAGTACTGATGGTTTTCATTCAAGCCGTTTAATGAGGACTGAATAGACATGAGACACCAGGAGAATGCAGTTAATTACCTTGTACAATAGAAAACAAGTGGCACTTTGGGTCCCAAAGATCTGCATTGGAACCAGTCACTGCCAGTGTTCTGTATAGGATGAAACACCGAGCGGAATGACAAAAGGAATATCAGCACTCTTTGCTCTCTGCTGGGCCCGACAACAGTCCCATCACACACATTGATCTTCCCTGTCCCGCGCTGATTGCAGAGCTCTCCACTAAGACTGTCTGATCCACGAACCAGTGATCTTTACAATTGTATCAATCACATTAAAAGGAAAAATTCAAATCAGTCTGACCCATGAGACTGAGGATCCTTCCTTCTCAAGCTTTTGATAATGACATTTAAGGAATACTAACATTTCTTGGGGAAATTCACTCGTTCGCTGTCTCACCGAGAGTTAGAGCAATGATGGATGATTGATATCAGTTTCAGCTTGATCACATGTTCAGCCTTGCGTATAGCACAATCACTGGAGGGCTCTGTCAAAAGAAAAAATATATACATAAAAGTAATTCCAAAATTAGCCCATTTGTGCCTCCCGTGCATTTCCATTACAGTCGAGTCACAGAGCTAAGCATCATTTTACTGACAAGTAAATGTTGATAAAGATGATTTTCTTTTTATCCGTCTCCCAAGTTACTGTACTGTTTCCTTATCCAAACAAAGATGGTATCTGGAAATGATGTATGCCCATACTCAGTTTGTACAAGTGAAACTAAAGCAAAAAAGTCATATTTGTCTGTATTGTATTATTCTATATTTTAATATGAAATAATACCAATGAGAAAACTTGCAAAATGGGTAAGACCAGAACTCTGTTATTACCCTCAGAACAGTGATAAGTGTTTTTAAATGGCTTTCTGGTATTTTCAGAGATCACCGGGTATTAATTTTCCAGGAAAAATGGATGCTTAGCTTTGTGACTGGAATGTAATTGTAATACATGACAGGCACAAACATGGGGCTACTCCAAAACTACCTTATTTTCGAAAAATGTTTTAGCCCATACCTGTTAATTTTCTTATCACTGCGAGTTCTTTTGTTACACCCTTGTGTGTTCCTAAAATGATGTTAAAATTCAGAAAACAAAAAATCATTAAGGCTCTGATGATTTCTAAATGTCCTCCGAACCAACTGCAAGATATTGGAGGCTAAAACATTATGGAGGACAGTGTTTTAGCATCCTGGAAAAATACAGCTAGCTGGTCTTAAAAGGATCAGGTTCCATACTGTGCACCCCGGGCGTTCAAATCTGCAGGAGCTGATTGTTCCTGAAAACCACAGGCTACCTCTCCTCGAAAACAACAATGAAAAGTACATGTGCTTCTCTTGACTGTTCCACATATTCAGGAGTGAAAAGAACAAGTGGCCTTATGTCGTGAGGTGAACTTTACTCTTCGTCGTACAGCATGTGCTAAATATACGGATCACAAAGAGAAAAAGAAACTAACTTCTCTTAGTTCCTGGCATCAATAGTGCATAAGTGCAGGAAATTTACTCAGCATGGGTTAAAGGAAGTTCAACTCTTCACATTTATGCTCATGTTAAATCAAACCTGACAGATGAAGGTTGGACAGAACTGCCTTACAGAAATTCTCTGAGGGGGGACTACATACTGTTCGAGCAGTTTATTCAGGTACTGGTTTGTACTGGTTTCCCTGCTGGTTAAACAGTCTAATATCACCTGAAGAAAGGGAAGTATTCTGACACCATATGCACTGCAGACCCCTTTTTATCATGCCATTCACAATGACTGACATTTGCCATTCAGATCTTATTATTTCATACTAGACTTTGAGTGCTTATACTAAATAGGTCTGCCCCAAAACCTATTTCTTGGTTGTGTTTTTCCTGTGCCAGCAGATAAAATGACACGTGACCTAACAAACATTTCACTAATTTATATAATAAACTTGACATTTTCTGATTTCTGAAATGCTTGTCTCAGACTCAGTGAGCATTTATCCGGAAAGCTCCAGTAACAGAATAGAATATCATCTTAGGCATTTTGTATTAGAGCTGCATGGTGAAATCCCTTCCTGACTTGTGTAGTCTCGTGGGTCAGACTCTGAAAACATCCTCTTTGTGCGTGTCATAGCCCCACTTCTGACTATGACAATATTGGATTCTCCAGGATTTTCCCTCCAGGCATTTCTATCCTCGTGCGCTCATAAGAAATACAAAGAGACAAACCGCTACACTACACTCTATGCTTTCAGGCTTACTTATGAAATCTTCTCATGTGCAACCCAGCACATATACATTGTGCATAGTTCATGGCAGTCATGTCTACAGGGGTCACAACCGCACATAAAATAGCCATGTGTGAGCATCTAACACTGTGAAGCCAGCAGTTCAGTTTTTACTGCGGCTGCTTCGGAAAGGTGTTGATTTAACTCACCAAAGTTCTGCCAGAGTTTGCAGTGGTGTTGCATTATGCTGCAAGGTGTTTCTCTTATTTTGTCCACTGTGTGAACAAATTTGCATGGTAATTGGATTGGACTGCATTATATTGTACAAGACATCCCCTGTGGTAACACATGAATACTCATAAAGTAACTGTGGGCCATTTTTGGATAAGGCCAGAGAGTTTGTTTTTTTTTTTTTTTTTTGCAATGGAGGATTATTTATTTTTGGCATTTACCTTTATTAGATACTTGACACTGAAGAGATTGAAAAGCTACAAGAGAGATGTCATGCAGCTTCAAAACATGCAACCCAAACTAGGAGAGCCACCCACACAACCAGGAGCTGGTTAATGAATATGTGCAAGGTGTGAACCAGCAGCAGAAAAGCCAGAGATAAAAATGTTAAAAAAAAAGAAAAAGAAAAAGAAAAAGAAAAAAAAAAAAATCACTTCCGAACATCCCGAAAATGCAGCCTCAAAAATTACCACAGAATTGAATCAGCACCTTTGTGAAACAGCGTCGACAATAGCTACATTGTGATCTTCCCAAACTGCTTTTCATGGTGCAGCTGCTATTAAGAGCCTGCTTGTATTGATGCCAGCGCACAAAGACACATAATCTGGTGTAAGTAGTGCAAAGTGTGGATGCCTAGGAAATGGAAATTTAAGCATTATGTTCTGATGAGTTGTCTTTCATCCTCCTTACATCATGTTGTGGGGTATCACTGAGGCGATTGCTCTGTACAGTCCCGTAAGAACATGTCACAGCGCCCCTGGTCATCAAATGGAAACTGAACCTTGTTGCGGAGTGCAGAGTGCAAGGTAGATTACTTCCTTTTGTCATCCCAAAGATTTCAGGGCTTTCCTTATTTAAGTCTGGTCCAGTATCCTCCTACACACAGTTCACAAGACTCATATATGAAAGCAGTTCAGGGAGTTGCTTGAAAAGGAAACGGTAATGTTTACACTTTCACTATTGTCTTATTCAGCATCACTCACGTCTTTGGAAAAACTAGCAAGGAGTCAAAACTTGAATTGCACGCAATAAAGCCAAAATTAAAATATGAGTTCCTCACAAGAACTGTCAAACATTTGTTCAAATATTGGCATCTCTCGTGGCAGTGATTCAGGAAATAGATACATGAGAGGCAACAATGTAAACTTAATATTTAAGGTAACTGGGAAATCTCTTCTCGTTGGCTGCAAGCTGCCTCGTACATATAAGGGGGAGCTCTGGGGGATGAAACTGACAGACAGGTGACAATGATTTAGTATGAACTCTGAGACTACGGAGACCAAAAAGAACAGTTTTTGTATCAAGTACTTGGTAACAGAGTGCCATTGTGATATACTCCGCAGAACACTAAAGCCGCTGCATTTCCCTAAGTGTGCGATGGGACAGAATCAGTAGTCAGTCTGCACAGCCTGTTCATCCACGTTTTCCTTGTGGCACGACAGACACTGATTTATTATCATTAGTAATAATGAAAGAAGTATGCTGCAATAGTTTCTGTGTATCAGACATCAGTTTTACTTTTGAGAACAAATGCAGACAATTCATTTTGGCAGAGGTAAAATGACAATGACATTGGGTCAGATGAAGAATGATTAAACACTCAATGCACTTCTCTCTCACAACCTTGTTGCTTGAAATTTATGCAGAGTGATCCTCTCTGTGCTTTTTCAGAGATGGAGAAAGGCATTTTTTTAATGCTTTGGTGTTACACAAAAAGAAATGACATGTTCATGATACTTTTGGCTAAACACAGGAGGATGGTCCTGAATATGAATGTGTTTTTTTTTTCCTTCAGCTGCAGGGGAGGCAGATCAAAACCTGCCTTATGCTACAATGTACGGCTTAAATGACTGAGAATCTGCACTAATGCAGTAGGTGTGGATCACAGAATTACAGTATCCATGGCAGTAAATCAAAGCATTAGCTTTTATACAGGATGCCGAAAATCAGCTCTTGTTTTAGTTGTAACACTGTTTGCTTTGATAGAACGTGCAAAGAATACTGGAACGTGTCCAAAAGACGTCCATTCATACGGCAACAAGGGACTTTTAGAAGGAGGATGGAAATCAAGACAACTCAAAGGCTGGAAAAAGATCAGTTATCACAGTCGTTTGCAAAAATGCAACCACAAAGGATAAAGCTTGTCATATGAAAGACCATTTTCATGACATTTTGCCTGAGTGAGCGAGTTCAGTCACAAAACAGTCACCTATCATCAGTGATGTTCCTCAGTTCGTACATGTTTTCGTTGGGGGTGGTCTGACTTTTGACAGAAGCTTTTCTGTCAGCCTTCTGGAGTCCCTCAGGGTTCTGTTCTCTGGCCAATCCGATTTTCCCTCTACATGTTCACCGTAGGGCTCATTCTTAGGGTGTTTCCACACTTGGTCCATTTCTGGCCTCAAAACGAACTTGATAGAGCGATGAGTGAACATTTGCACATATGTGAGGGTGGATGATATGTGCATATGTGATTGTATTATTAGTATTATCACTGTATTAGTCATACAATACAATAGCAGCAGCCACCTTGTTCCAAGTGAAAGCTACCCAAATCTAAAGCAGTAAGGTCTGAGATCTCCAGAGAAACTGCAATGTGACCATAAAAATAGAGTCCCTTTTTAAGTGAACCCAAAATAGACCAACAGAAGAGGACTGAGCTTGGTTCTTTTAAAAATGGACTATGTGTGAAAACACCCTTAGAAAATATGGCATCTCATTCCACTGTCATGCAGATCAGACTGAAATTGACCGGCCTATGAAACACAATGTTGCCACCTTTTTAAAATCACTGTTGGACTGTTTAAAGTTGGATGGCCCTAATTCTAATAAAATTTAATGAGAGTAAAACTGAAGTCCTGTTATTTTGACTCAGTGGTGCCTGTTTTGCTGCTCGCATGGACCTGTGTTTCCTGTATATGTAAAACCCACATATGTGTGTAATAACACTGATTCAAAATTGGACAAACAGATCAACTCAGTGATCAACTCTAGCTTTTTCTAGCTAAGACTCTTATCTAAGGTCAAGTCCTTTTTATCGTGTATTTATTTTGTAAGGGCTATTATCTCGTCCCGACTTGACTGCTGTTATGCCCTTTATGTTGGCACTAGCCAGGCCTCCCTCTCATGCTTGCAGTTGGTCCAGAATGCCACAGCTCATCTTTTAAGAGCAAGCGAGCGAGAGAACAATTTCCCCCGTACTGACCTCCCTTCACTGGCTCACTGTATGTTTTAGGACTGATTTTATCGTATGCCTACAAATCATTAAAAGGGCTACCTCTAACCTGTCTCACTGACCTTTTACAACCACATGTCCCATCAAGGTCACTCAGGTCTGCTGACCAGCTGCTTCTCATTGTCCTAAGATCAAGGCCGGAGCACAGGGGAGATCGTGCCTTCGCAGTTGTAGCAGCCAAACTCTTTGACGAGTTGCTTCTACATGTTAGACTGTTAAGCTTAAAACAAATCTTTATTCCTCTAATGACTCAATATGAGAGTTATTTTTATTGTTATGGTTTTATTGCTTCTATCATTTTATTGTCTTTTTGTCTTTTAAACTTGTCTTTGTGTTTTTATTGTCGTTTTATACTTTTTGCTATTTTGATTGCAGAGCACTTTGGTCAAATGTTGCTTCATAAATAAATCTCGACTTGACTAGTTAATCAATAACCTTCTAAACTAACGGCTATGGGGAACACAGGATGAGCACTGCAGCTTTGAGATGTTCAATCATCAAGTGTGCTGAGTCACAAAAGTCACTGAAGTCAGAGCTAATTGGAAACTTTGGCTCACATCCGCTTTCTGTGTGAACTTGTGGAATGCTGAAGTATCTAATGAACACGGTGCACATAAATCCTGGTATCTTAAAGTAGTTGGGTGTGTGAGTCAAATGTCAAAAGTGTCTCGTCTGCCACAAAATGATGTGTTGATCATCAGCGTCAATTTATTTTGGTTGAATTAGCAGTTTAGTAAAAGTTTAGTGAAATTCATGCCATAAATGACTTAATGTGCTCTACTGTAGGGGAAAACTGCATCACTTTATGCAAAGGAAAAAACTGTGCAATTCAGCTGAAAATGTTACTTGTGTATTATGCAATACATTGTGAACAATTCAAATGAGGTGATATTATCACTTTTCTTTAGCTGAAAATTACTGGCTTAATAACTGGGCCATAAATAACCACATAAATGCTCCCAGTAGCTGCATAAATCCAAACATTACAACACAATTGTTTTACGTGCCCATTAAAAGTGTAATAATTCAAAGCAGCTTATTACTTTGTGCAAATTACAACATTTTTATACCTACAATGTCCCACAATGCAAATTAACAAAGATGGCTCCTCGGTGTTTAAATACCTGGACGTTTTGATTTTCAAGTGCCGGTAATATGATAAATCACTTTGTGTCTTTGACACTATTATATTATTTATATTCAAATATAAAATTATTAAACCAAGTAAAATCTGTCATCATAACAATCTAAAATATTCTTATTCCTCTGAGCTTCTGTCATGTTTGAATAAATGAATGCTTGCTGCATTGCCGCCCTCTGCCACAGTATCCGGTCATGTGTTTCACATGACACGCCAAATTCAACAGAGCCTATAAATGGCTGCTGGCTAGTGCTGGATGGACTCGGCAGGGTTTTGAGTTTTAGCATCTAGCTGCTGGTTATGTTGGATGCTTCCCAAATGGACCAATCTGTAGTAAATGGGGTTACACAGCATCTAAGGTTGCAGATGGTGTCTGAAAGCACACAAGCTCAAAATGTTTTTTTCCCCCCATTTAGAAAAAGACTCGAACACAAAAAGTGGGTTTGGGTGGCATGCAAGGTTGACACTTTAAGATGGAGGTGATTGTTAACACTCAGTTGGGGTTGGAATCCATTCTCGATCCTCGTCTCTGTGGAGACAATCTCCCTCTAATAACAGTAATCTATCTCCTCGTTGGCCAGGACAATAGCTGTTCTGCAGGGGATGTAGACCTGAGAGAGAAAGAGAGAGAGAGACAAAAGGAGGGAAGAAAGCAGGGAGAAAAGGGAAAAGACAACTGAGGATTAATGATGTTAACGTGATCACCAGGTTTATCCTTTTTCAGAAGTGAGGCACATGGTGGTGCCTTGATGATCACACGTGACCGCTTCTCACAATCAAGGTTGACGTGACGGCTAAACAAAGAGGAGGAGATGGAGAAATAAGACAGTGAAGAGGAGGACGCAAGTTTTATTTAGAGGGATATTCAGATCTGAGCAGAGAAATAACACTGCAGTGGGCAAACACCACAGGCTTGATCGAAGAGGACCGGCAAGGTTAGAGAGGTATAATCAAAGTGTGACAAAGTTGCAGCTGCATGAAGACATCTGGGTGGTGCTGGAGTTATCAGGTCCGCAGCGAGGAGAGAACTTAAACTTGTGCCTGTGAACTGCTGCTGTAGCATTTCATTTCAAGCTTTGAGCTATGGAGAATATGCATCCTGGCGCAGTTGGTGCTTCAAATTTCTTGATCAGTGATTCAATCTGTCTCAGATTCATATCATTAACATTACATTATATTCTGAGCTTGTGCATCCAAGTGAACGATCCCCAAATGAGCGATCTTGCCTAAAGTGGGAGCAAAAAAACAAAACAAAAAAAAAGTGCTCATTTTAAATTCTGAACTCTCTAATCAATGCAATAACTGTGTGTTTCATCATCTCGAAATATTGGCTGTGTATCAACTGTAAATTTGGTATTCTGTGAAGATACAATCTGCCAGTGGGCATAAGAGGAGCTAAAAGAATCTCCCGAGTTTTAGTGGACTGAAGAAAAAACATGTCAGCAAAAAATAAGCACACCACAAAAAAAGAGAAGGAACGGGAGTCTGGAAATGTCAGATTCCTTATATATACACAGTACAAAGAAATCTTAGTGAGGGTGTTAGTTTGGAGCGGTGTAGCTAATAAAGTCTTTGATCAATCCTTTTGATATTCACAGTGTCGTTTGGAGGCAAGGAGCCACTGTGTACCATTAGTCATTTCAGATTTATGCCAAAGGAAAAGCCAAGCAGACATAAATGATGCTGTATTTCCCAACAGAAAAGTGAAAAACAGAGCAGAGCTGTAAACAATTCAATCACCCCCTGAACTCTTCAAGCCGCCCTTCGGCATCAGTGGATCTGAGCTCGCTGTGGATGTGTTTCTTTGGCAACAGTTTGTCACCAAGGGAGTCGAGCAGCCCGGTGCTGAAACACTGACACAGACATTGGTGACTAATTAAACAGTCACAGTGGGAGAGTCTCCATGCAGAAGCACCGCAGAGAGAAGGAACGGCAGAATGAATCATTGCACCTGTTTAGACAAAAGCTACCACTGCGCCTAACCTGGAATATGTCAACAGCTTTTATTTTCACCAAATAGACAGTAAAAGTGACAAATTCTAAATCAATCTGTGAACAAAGAGCAGCAGATAGTCCCAAGTGTTGGCACAGCAATTAGTGGAAGACATACTCATTAACATATTACTCCTCACAACAGGAAGATGTCATAAACTAGATACATACATAATCTACATACTGTAAATGACTGTAACACTTATAATTCAGAGTAGATGCAATTAAAAAAGGGATCAAATGTTTCTCATCATGTATGAAACATTTTCACAACACAGGACCAGGGGATCATCTTATACTGAACAGAATCAAAACAAAACAACACACGGGAATATACCAGAGCCGAGGAGCGACGCTGCTCTTTAGGGTTATCTGCTCACAGAGCACGGCACATGAGGTGGTTAAAATTTAGGTAAATCTGCCTGGTGTATCACAGATATAGTGGTTACAGCGCTACACTAGTGATTTTGCTGGTTTTGGCCAATCTACTACAAATCACATGACTTTATTTTACAGCCGAGCATTTTGTAAACTATTCTGCTGTGTTTTAGCAAATGCATTTTTCTCACTGTTGCAGGCATTCATTTGTTTCCATTCATTTCCATACAATATTAAAATCTAGTAGAAGCCTCAGGAAGCTTGTTTGAGCTGGTGTAATCCAAAACAGTGAACATTAAATTTGCAACGTGCAGTTTGGTTAAGCCGGTGTAACTTTTGCTGAAAGCCCGCCCCCGTGGGACAGGTGACACGAGATAATGTGGTGAATGTTAAAACAGTTATAAAGTGAGTGAAACAGCTCAGTGTTCATTGTCATACCAGACCATGTGAGGCTATAACAGCAAAACCCTTAAAACCCCTGAAGTGTGAATGTTGTTTTCGGACAGAATGCGAGCCAAACTTTTTACAGGCAGCAAGATTACACACAAAGTCAATGGAAAAGCAAGATTGGACGCAAATTTAACTGGGTGCATACTGAGGCAAAGAAACATGCGTGCAAGTTAAAATGTTTCATGTTTCTTGCACACATACATACACACACACAGTCAGTGCATAAAAGGTCACACGGCCTTGCTTTATGTGCGGACTGATTTGAAAAGTCTGGACCTAATTAGCTCAGATTGATAATGTAGATCTGACTTTAAGTATGATAGTCAATCAACATAAAGATGTGGGTTCGGCCTGGGTTGGTGGCTGGTGTTTCAGCTGGCAGTCGCCACAGGCCAGTGAGCAGCAGTTAGCGGTTAGCAGCAGCTGTTGAATGTATGGCACTGACCATTTCAGTAGACAACTCTGTTATGTGAATGAAAACGTTTCTCTGCTCTGATCAGGGAGATCATCTCTGCTCACCCTGCTGATCTCCCAGCACTAATTACTTCACATTCCTGTTTAACTTACGTTATGATCTAATTTAGATCTCACATCCAGTCGCCCAATATTAATATAAATTTCTCAGGATTAATGTCAGACACAGTTCTCATCAGCGTAGCACAAACTCTGCTCCCAGCATTTTGTCAGGGCGATGTGCAACACGAAACCCTGGTCCTCCAGCATCTGACTTGATTTGTCTGAATATGTCCATAAAGCCTTTGCTGCTTTCTGATGAGTCATTCGAAGCAGGTGTTTACCACTTCACCGGCAAACACTCACAAGCCACATTTCATATCTAAGCAACAGCAGTTAGTACCAGCAGTCGAATTCAAAGGTAGTGACTGTATAACTGAACCTTTGCAAATCTGACAATTTGTTCCAAGTGTTAATATTAGAGCTGCGAAACGATACGAGAGAAAGCAAAAAAGAGCCTGTTTGTGAGGCACATGTATTGTATGAGCAGAAAGTTAGCCGGGGCCGTTTGTCCTTTTTTTGACTTTTTTTTTGTTTCATGGATGTTCTTACATCGCCTCGTATCACATTCACATGTGAGAATTCGGATTTTCTTCTCTCTTCAAGAGCAGAGTCCAGCCTTCAGGCTAATACTCAAACTGATCAATGTTCAAACACAGTGATAAAGGATTCATGAGGTGCTTTCACAGGAATATATCATCCACTCGGTTTCTGTCTCCTGACCCCAGCTGCTGGCGAGAGGACTGCCTGACTATCTGTGCACATTAACTCTCCAGACATGTCTCTGTTTCTCTCCATTACTCACTTAACAAGGATCAGCTCCATGTAAGTACCTCTGTACATGCAGGTTGGCAAAGACCACGGATCTGACTGGGTAGCAACACAAACCTGACTTGGATGGTTAACTGAGACAGTACGCAATTAAAGGATAATATATGTTTCTGTTTACAACCTGGGCCTTATTTTTGTTGTTGCCCTCCTGTGGTTAGATAAACATTTACTCAACAACATCGTTGCAGCAAAATCAAGCAGCAAATCATTATCTTATCATCATTGCTAGGAATAATTACCAAAATTACAACAACCAAGGTTGTAAATTTCCTTTAAGCACCGAATTCACCTATGATCAGCTTAATCACAGAGCTTACGTGACTTATGTTGCTGAAGAAGAAATAAAAACTTCCAAGAAACTTCTGTAAAATGGAAAAACTTTGTTCAAATTCGATCACAACTTTTCTGAGCAACGGCATTTCAGGTTACAGGAAGATTTACACTACAAACAATTTAAAAAGGGGAACTTTAAGTGATGTTAGGATGATGTGATCTGCCTCACATACAGTCTATACTCACAGATTCAAATTAACGCCAGTTCTTACCTGAGTTCAGTATACGTATGTTTCATACAGTATATGTACTGTATGAGGATTTCATGGTACCGTATATGTGTCAGTGTGTGTGTGTGTGTGTGTGTGTGTGTATAAAGTGTGAAGCAGGTCCTGTATGTCCTGTCACAGTTTTACTCTGTTAGTTCACACTTCAGAATCAGGCCTTAGATCTTTCTGATGGAAATGTACGTCTTTTGATCATTTGCCACGAGTCTGCTACATTTCTCTCACTTTCTTTTTCTTCCTCACTTCAGCTTAATTTCTTTTTGTGAAACTGTCAAAGGAGACATCCCCTTTGATGCATGCAAAGTTTATCAAAAGGTTTTGAAGCAGCTAATTATTCATCAGCGTTTCTTAGCGTTATGTCTGACATTATAACACTCAAACAAAACTGTAAATGTGACAAATACCAGAGGAGGTTCACCTAAAATACGTTTTCTCACTTAGGGAATTTTAGTCCCCAACTATTTAAGTTTTTGTCTTGCTAAATGAATAAATTGGAATGGTTCAATAACAGTAGTCCTAGTTCTTGATGAGAGAAATTCTCATGAAATGCCCTGCTGAGTATCAAGCTGTCAGTTCACTCAGATGAAGGCTTAGCTGCAACATTTTTTTATTTGCATAAAGAGAAGAGTGCATTTTTCATCTCTTTTATTCAGCATTATGGCAAGCTGTTCAAACATTCATTCTCTTCAAATTACCAAGGGTAAAATGAAATGAGACCAAGTGCTGATTCTTTTGTTATCACTAACAAAAACAATACTGGCACTATCATAAACCTGTTAAATCAAACACTTAAATACACTTCAAAAACCCATTATTGATATTAAAATTCTAACTAGACCATCTTATGATGGGATCACAACCACCAACGTGATAACGTTCTGACCCATTAGTAGTCAATCTTCATTACTATATTATTACATGAGTACTCAGCACTCAGTACTCATGGGTCAGACTACACCCATCATCTAATTCAGCCTTCATTTTGATCTCAACTACACACCTGTAAAGTTTTCTCACTGTATCTTCAACGGCTTCGATGCTATCGTAGTGACAAAATCTGTCCACAGACATGAACACCTTCCAAAACACTCAAAACTGCCACTGAGGTAGTTCTCACTACAGTTGGTGTCTCCAGGACCACATTTTGCCATGATGACACACACACACACACACACACACACACACACACACACACACACACACACACACACACACACACACACGGTGAAAACTATCCCAGTAATTACGACTAGTCACTGACATGGATGCTCTTTATTAGAAAGAATAAATGCAGGTTGTGTTATTTTAAGTCTTACTACTTCCTTAACAGCAACCAATATTTTAAGAGGGCCAGAACATGTAAAATTTATTATATTTAATTTGCTATTTACTCTGTACAACTATCTAATAAGGCACTTTTTATTAAGCATGTCTAACTAATGGTTTTATTATTGTTAATAAATTTAATTAGTTATTTTTAATTAATATGGACATCTTTTGGATTGCCAGGTTGTTGCTGGTGTCTATACCACTCCAGCATGACACTCTTGCTTTGTGTTTTTAGTTCTTTAATTCATCAGACCAAACTGTTGGACCAGGGAGAGTGAGCAGAGCCAGAAGACTAAAATAAATTTAAGGACTTCTTAACATTAACAAACACAGGCTTGTTGGCCTATTAGAAAGTGAGAAACTTGTGAACCTTCATCGGTGACTCTATTAACATTTGTAACTGCAGAGTTGATGATTTATTAAAAAGTTAGTCCTATTAACCTTTGTTAATGAGGAGAAATGAGATACAACAGCAAAAGGGATTTTTTATTCACAACCTGGCAACCCAGACGTTGTGCTTATTAGTGGCTTATAATATTTTGCTGATGTTTTATCAATCCATAATGAAGCCATTCGTTACAACTCATCAACCCTTTTAAAGGTTAACTTATTAGAAATTGGTACCATTTTTTACTGGGAAATCTAAATATTTTCAAAAACACAGAGATAGTTTTAGCAGATACAGCATAAATTGTAATGCAAAAGTTTAATCTTATAAGTCAAATACTTTTCTTTCAAGTTTAATATTATTTTTGAAACTGAAACTGAAATGCATGATAGCAACTACTCCTTAAGTACACTGTATACTCTGCATACAGGGGAACTTAAGGTTATGGATATAACCGTGGTTCTTTGATTAGCATGAACGAGTGTCTATGAACTATGGGAACGCCTCCAGTGTGACCTCATCAGAAGCTCAAATAACATTACGCCAGCCCTACCTGGCTGGTACTAGTGACACCTATGTCAGGAGGGGGTGAGACCCTCCTCTTATATATTAGGCTGATATAAGGTCAGGTGATATTCAAAACCATCTAACCTTTACTGCAAGGAAGGAAGGTGGTCTGGTGAGACAGTCACGCTAATCAGAGAACCAGAGTTATATCCACAAACTTACATTCTCTTTCATAGCACAGTTTAATGTTTCGCTATGGGAAAGATACTGATTGTTGCCAAATATGTCTATATATGTCTCGAAGATCGAATGTGTCAAAGTTGGTGCTGTGATGTCAACCAATAGAGTCAAGCAAAGGTGTGGGGTAAGGCCTAGCATGCAGCCTCTTGCATAGAAACTCCCTTAAAGAAAGCCCACGAGGTCACCAGACCCTTGGTGGAATGTGCACGTAGGTCAGTGGGAGGCAGTGGGAGGCTGAGGACCCCTAGTATTACATATACTATTCAGTGGGAAAGACGCTGCTTGGATACAGGTTTTCCCAAGTATGGTTTTGCCCAAGACACATAACTGGTTACCCTGTCTAAAACCCTGGGTCCTTGTCCAAATAAATTTGCAGTGCGTGAACTGGATGCAGACTCCAGAGCTCCTCAGAGGAGGGAGGAGGGGAATAAAAAACAGACAGTCTTATAGGGGAGCACAAGCCTGTAACCTTCAAGGTAAAGGCTGGGTTAGGCTGCATACTGACATTAGTAATCCCAGGGGAAAACTGTATACATGCCTAATGCATGAAAAGTGCATGGATCTCACCTGTGCGCCGAGACTAAAGTAAGCAATAAGACTGTCTACAAGAACAAAATCTTCAACTCCACCTGTTTCAAGGGTTCAAAAGGGGAACAGGAGAGAGCATTTATTACAGAGGGAAGATCCCGCGATGGAGCCAGTGGCCTTGATGTAGGCAATTTACAGCGTTCACCCTTCATGAATCAACACACTAAAGGGTGTTGACCCACAATCTTTCTGTGAAAACCAATATGGCAGGCTGAAATAGCTGCCAGATACACCTTGAATGTTGAGAAAGCTTTACCCTTCTTAATACTGTAGAAATGAAAGAATCACTGCCACAGGACACGGAAGAGGAATGAACCGTGCCGGGCCGTGTCCGAGACAGCAGGTCCCAGTGTAGTGGCAATGAACACGGCACGATAGACTGAAGTTGAAAAATCTCTGCCGGCCAGTGCTTACCTGGCCAACGCGGGGCTACCAGGATCAGAGTTGGAGGAGTAAGTGCTACTGGGGGAGAAGTATAAAAGAGGGTCATCTGCCAGTGCATCCACCCTCAGTGGGGCTCCCTGATCATGTAGAGAGAAGAAGACTGAGCATTCTCCACTGTTGCATAGACGTCCATGGCTGTCTGACCAAACCCTAATGAAAAATGAATAAATCCAAATGCCCAGCACATGAGCCGCTCTGCAGGTGCATGGTGCTCCAAACTATCTGTCTGTGTGCCAATGTGTGTAAGCAGGGGGAACTGAGCCCCTTTGCCTAAGCCATGATGGTGGAATTGTCTGTCCTCACTAAAACATGATGATCCCTCAGCCAAGGGGAATGGAGGCTACCCACCACTGGATGCCTCTCATATACAGTACAGGCGCCAAAGTGGTATGGCCACTACAGAGGAGGCCATCAGGCTCAGCAGCCTCTGGCATTGTTTGAAAGTAACCATATTGTCCCCTGCGAAAGAGTGCTAGACTTGTCTGGATAGTCTCCACTCTTTCTGGGGATAAAAATGCCTTGGCTTGGAGAGGGGCCAGAGTGAGCCGGCACCATCATGGTCTTTTCACATTTATCTGAAAACCCAGATTCAGTAGATGTTGCACGAGAGCATCCATGTAACAAACCCCCTACTGATGCGTGGGGGCTGCCACTAGCCAGGTGTCAATGTACAAGGCAACTCGAATGCCCCCTCCTTGAATGTGGCTACTTACTAACACAATTGGGCTCAGACCAAATGGCAGAACCACACACTCATAGTCTATCCACTGGAAAGTGAATGTCAAATATTTCCAGTTACGGGTATATGGAAATAAGCGTCCCTCAGGTCGATTGATGTAAACTAGTTGCCCGCATGCATGAACTGCAGCAGAGAAAAGTGTCAGTATCCTGAATTTGTATTTCCTTAGATGACTGTTTAGGGCACGGAGATCCAGAATGGTTCTCATCCCCCTGACCCCCTTTTTTGGGTCTAGGAAATACCTCAAGTAGAAACAGCTGTGGCTTTCCCCAGAAGGGCAACTCTTATAGCTCTTTTCTTTCTCATGGTGGAAATTTTCTCCTGGAGAATATTGGCAGACCTGTCCTGAGCATGGGAATAGATTACTTCTTTTAAATGTTGTGAAGTGATCTTGAAGTGAAGCCTGTAGCTCTATCGCTCTCCCCAGCTTTCCCTGTGTAGAGACGGAGGGCTGACCGGCCACTCCATCAAAGCTGGTGTGTTGGCACACTCTTGTGGCTGGGGTGTGCAGCACACACTGTCCATGTTCTTTGTCACCAGCACATGGCAAGTACCTGGAGCATCTCTGTTGTTATGATTGGCATGAAGTTATGGCAGACATGATTTATATGTTTGTTTGTTTTTTTTCTTAAAACACTTGACAGTGCCCATGATAGTCTGCCTGGATGTGCATGTTGGGAGATATTTATTACAAAATGAAAAGAGAAAAGTGCTTGTGACAACACTGAAAATATTTTCTTTGTTTCTCTTTGGTGGGCAAAAGAACATGAACTCCAACCGAAGGTTCTGCACTCTGTGTGAAACATCTCCCGTCAAACTTGTTCTGGAATGGAGCTTGGCGGGGACATTGCGGCCCATGAAGGGGGCAGACTAGGCTTGCTCTCCCCCAGAACAAAGGCCATCAGTCCAGCTGTTTCTTCTTCTTCACAATCACTTCTACAAGCAGTCTGTCATGGAGGTGAGAGACGGAGCTGTGGAAGACAAGGAGGTCTTTGGTTGAAGGTGGGTCACCACCAGCAGGTCTATGGGAAGCATCTAGCAGGCGCATTGGGACTCCATCCCCTCACAGTCCAACAGGGATTTCTTGATGTATGGTATATCCTTCCAAGTTCCCACTATCTCATTGAGTAGCTCTGGAAAAATGGTTAACACTTGGTTCCCTGTCCCTTTTGTCAATTTCTTTCCATCAAACCAAGCAACCTCCACTTGGATGGTGGACAATAGGATGCTGAGCCTGGTAGCTTAGCACTTGCACATGTCCTGCATGTCAAGATCCAGAGAAAGGTTGGCTACCCGCCCTTCACACCGGGGACTTTGCTAGCTATGCTAGCAAGACAAATGGATCCCTCCTCCTCTTCATGATCAGTCAACAGGAGCTCCGAGATGGCCAACTCTGTCTCATCAACTTCCACGTTCCCCTCCAGGATGGCATGAGCAGCAGCGAATCCATTGCATCCCTCATCTCTCTCTTGCAACGGGAAAATGGTGGCCAGGACTTGGGGGTGTGCTTTTGCTCATTGTACATGAAGATGGACATAGCCTCTGTGACATCACCTATAGGTTTCTGAAGAGCGGTTGTGAAGCTCAGAGCTCCGCTGTCACTATCTTGACAGGGGCTGACTCCGTCCACTCTGCCTAACTCCAGGCTAATTCAAAAATGGGCAAAGAGGTGGGGCGTGTGTGGAGCCAAGGCTTTGGTGCATGTCGGTTTGTGGCAAGCATACACTCAGCCACCTGTCATTCAAAGTGGCCACGCCCTCAACTGTGCAGAATTTTAAGTCCTAATAAAACAAGTGACTCATATAAAAATTCACCCCCATAAAGCTGTCATGAAGGAGGAAATTAGCTATAGAGTCCAGGCTGTAAACATTTTAACATGAAAGTCTATGGGGATTGACTTGCCTTTGGAGCCAGCCTCATGTGGCCATACAAGGAACTGAAGTTTTTGTGTTGGCTTAATCTTTGCCGCTTGCCTTTGCTCTGCTCGATCAGGGTGTAATGACCAACTTTTCAGGGGTTAGGGATCACACATGTCCACTTAAGTGGGTCCACTCAGCAGTCAGTCTTTCCACAACAGGCTAGCCTTGCGGGCTAGCCAGTGGTAAAGCCGCTTATGTGGGAAAGGAACGCAGAGGATACATTCATCAGAGGTTAAGGCAGCATGAGCATGGGGTACGCCCAGACATGCCACACACTGTCCCAACCAGATATTTTTCATCACAGGGACAAAGCTTTGTACTTTTCTTGTTTTGACTGATGTTGTAAGCCATAGCTATGGTTAGCTAGTGAGCTATAGACACGAGCAGACGTGTGAAATTCGCTAAACAGCTTGTGCAGCTACTACATGAGAATATAGCCTCATTTATGCTCAACATTAGGCTCTGTCCGTTCTGGGTTCATTTTGTCCATAATTGTGCATGTTCAAATGAAATGGATGTATCTATTTTCGTACATAAAGAGAGCATAAATGAGGCTTATGGAGGGAAATGTTGCTATATTCCCCATTAGTATAGAGGTGTTGACAGCTTGTCGCTTCAGTTGTTTCTGAATGACAACTGACGATATGTCAGCATAATATATAGGAGGAGGAGCCCATCCCCTTCTGACATAGGCGTCACTGGTGCCAGCCAATTAGGGCTGGCGTAATGTTATTGGAGCTTCTCATGAGGTCAGGAGGCATTCCCATAGTGAGACACGAAAAACAAATGTTATGAATGAGAATGCCTGTTTACTATCCGTGTGATGTGTAACTTCTTTCTGTGTTCTCATTTTTTCTTTCTATATTTGTTTTGAGGAGGTGGGCGCATTTTTCTTTTCATCAGTTTTTAATAATACTGACATGACTGAAAGAACTAAAGAGACGTCAAAAGACAACAGTCCAGCACCAGAATTGTAAACACAGGGTGTTTCGGTGATATGGAGTTCACCTCAGTGTACCGTGCCACCGCGATTATCTCGACTCTGCTGGTTTCATCCAATTATGTGTATTCTCCGTCTGAGGAGTGATGCATTCTTGGAGGATATGAGAGTTTATTATCGTTCCGTAATGAGGAAGCTGGAGAACTGATGGACCCATTAAAAAGACAGGAGAGAAGAAGTTTCTGCAGAATTTGAAAGCAACAGTTTTTAAATTAAACATGGATGGTGTGGGCACCTTTTGCAGCCTCCACAGAGGCTCTTGTCTGATTAGTCTTGTCATAACCAGGTAGGTGTGAAGAGGAGGAGGAGAAAAAGCATCTTTATGCAAGACTACAATCTCACTGTGCAATCTCTATGAGAGGGCCTAAAGGAGATACAGTATGTGCAGAAGGGTCCCCACCCTGCCTCCTCCCTCCCTCCCTGTCGGTTCCATTCCTCTCACTTCCTTTCATTCCCCATTAATCCATGATGGTGCCAACATTAGCAGATGACTTGTTAACTAAATTTCACATTTTGGCCAAGAGGGACGTGGGTGAAGCAGTGGTGTGTGAATTAATAAGAGGTAGAAAAGATTTAAGAGAATGTGGAATTTGAGTCCTTACCTGATGAAACCTAAGCTAATACGATGGAGGATCACAGTGTGCATGAAAGAGGAAGAGGCTTTTTAACAAGGGTCGACAGAATCTTAAATAATGCTGAATTGATGATCTTAAAAGCAGTGTCAGTTATGCCAAACACATTTTTGATGCATAAAGTGCTCTGTCCAACTCTTAATATAGAGTAATATCCCCTATCCATTAACTGAAACACTTTCAGTATTGATCTGAGGTGATTAAACAAACATCAGATAAACAAACATCTCACCGGGTGCTACATCAACTCTGGTACTAACCAAAACAGCATAAGTGTACTGCTTCGAGATGTTTACTATTTTACTAAACAAACTGAAAAACCACAGAAGGACGTGATGACTGTGCAGACCACTTCACAGACATCACTGTCCTCGCACATTAATTGGATTCATTAACATAAGATCTAACACATGCAATCAGCCAAGTTACAGTTGGAGTGTTTGGGTATCTGTGCTGATCCTCACTAATTCATCCCTGACCTTATTCATAAACATCTTATTGCCTTTCAGCATTTTAATCAAGAAAAAAATTACAGCAGGAGAAAAAGGAGGCAAACGTGGGAGATCCTCAAGCACTCTGCTTAAAATGCATATCAGTGTTTCTTTCTGTATTTCAAGGACCGACCTATTTCATGCTATTAGCCTTTAGCAGTCTCCACGATGGAAGCCCAGTGGTTCATTCTCCCAGATATTTTTCTCCTCTCCATGACGCCGTGTGAGCTTAAGAGCCATGCACATGAAAAGGTAAGTTCTAACACCATGAATAATGCACATTGTTTGGTGGAGAATCTGAAATCAGATTCACATGACGCTCAATGATTCCTGGATAACTACAAGAACGAGCAGAGTAAAATGCAAAGACACCAAATACGATATTCACAAACAAGCCTAATGTTATGGGGGTGGGAAATCCACAATGGATACCATACCCTGACAGGCAAATCTAACTTCTTTTGAAGGCAGCCATATTTGATCATTTTCAGGATTTTGCATTAAAAGCTAATGATATTAATGAAGAAGATACTAAATTATAGAGCAACGGTTAAGCGGAGAGGCCCAGACCAGGGAGATGGTGGCTTTTTGCCAGAACAGGCAGCACTCTTTCATAACAACACACATAAACCTCATTAGAACAGCTCTAAAAGATCCTCTCACTACAAACTCCATTTCAAGCTAATTAAACTGATTTGTGCAACCAAACATGGAACATAAAAAGGACAAAACGTTAGTACACTGGCAGCTGAGCAGGTTGTGTGTCCACCTCTGTTTCCACATAAAGAACTTTAGTAAACTACCTTCAATATCCACCTGATTAACGCACGCACAGTTTGAATGTGAACTTTATCCATATGTTTTCATGTTTTCAAATTCTAGTCAACATCCAACAGTTGCCGACGCCTGAGCCACAAAATGCATGAGAATAAACCTCTCATAGTGGACATAGGGTTAAAAACACTCACGTAACTAACTAAAATCAAGGACGGCACTGTTCCATTTAAGTCGCTGATATATTTGTTTTTCCCTGTGATAAACTCATCATGGCTACCATGCATATTATTTCCTCTGAGCATTGTTCGTATGCACCCTAAGAAATTAACACTAAGCGTCCGCAAGATACAATTACTCACATGAACGGTCGGTGTAGTACATCAGGATGTGAGGTAAGGTCAGCGGCAGACTCTAAACTAATTAAGGTTGTTATCACGGCCATTTTTTCCCACTGTACTCTCATTAACAAGAAAGAAACCTTTTCAAGTGTCGTCATGTTTACATTGAGAGTCCTCAGAGAAGATGTTCTGGATGATTTGACTATAGTGGATGTACTTTTTAATCCTCCAGTTACACACATAGACATATAATGAGCCAAAGGTGTGCCAGTAAGCCATGCCAGTGATTTAGCAAGTAGCATGTAGCAGACACTTCAATTTGTTACGTAACATTCATAATGGCTATGTGTTTTGTTGTGCCCGTGTCAGGATGCAGCTGCTCATTGGAGAGGTTTGCCAGGAAATTTCAGTGGAACAAAGCCATCATTATTGGTTACACCTTTTCAGTCTGCTGTGAGAAAGGTCTAAAAGGACACCAGCAGCGCTGACACCAGCACACCTATATGACAAGCAGCCATTATGAATGTTGTTATACCTGTGTTTGTCCAGTCAAAAGTGAAAAAGCTATATGATACTAAATCTGTGCCCTAAATCCACATAAGAATAAGTTTGTACCATGATGGTATTCTGAAGAGTTGTGTTGGCAGATGTAATAAAAGTAACATTTTATAATAAAAATATTATGCTAAACATGTTACTTTGTGATGCTACTGGCAAAATAAATTTGGAAACAACAAAGAGAAGGAAAAATATTTGTCCAAAGTTTTAATCCTTCATTTTTCATTTTCTGATGATATTTCTGGAGCTGTCTCATCACCGCCCACAATTCCTTTTGATGTTTTTCAGCTCTGAGCGGCTCCTCCATTACATACGTGCACTGCGTTGTGGGACAATAGTGCCCATCAACAGCCCTCTCAAAAATCATTTAATATGCGTACTGACATTTTTGAGTACACTTAATTTTGTCACTTTTTCAATGTGAATGTGCAACATCCTCAAAACCTTGTTAGAATTACTATGCAGAGAGGGATACTGATACACCGTAGGTTATTACAAAAGTGGTCTAGAGATTGGACTCGACTACAATGGTCCTGGAATTATAATAGGCGTATACTTCATATTTAGGACTCGGTGATGTTCAACAGAAGGTGACCTTTGACGGGGTCAAAAGTGCGAGGTTGAGAATATTTACCTGCATGGAGTTGGGGCGACCGTTGAAGGGCTGGGCCTCACTGAAGAACTCTGTGTTGTGGTCCAGACGTCCATGACCTCCGTACAGACGTTCATCTGAATCCAGCTTGATTTTGTATCTGAGGAAGATGGAAGTTAAGGTGCAATAGCAGTGGGAAACTCGATTATAAGATCTAAGACGTAAGAACCACAAGAGAGGGGTTTTTTTTTTTTTTTTTATCTCTGGTGCTTTTGGTGTGCAGACTTGGTTTAGCAGTGCTCAGCTGGTTTATACTCATTGAAATCCTCACATCCATCAGCATTCATCTCCTCCTCGCAGCGCTGCAAAGCAACAGTGCAGAGCTCTGGCAGACAAAGAGAACGCTGCCTGAAATTAACATAAACACAAAAGCGATTCAGCCATGGCTCAACCATCCAGCCTGCCTGTCTAATTTATCTAATTCACTGCATAAATAATGAATCTGATCAAAAAAATGATCCAAATGAGTGACAACAGATACACACAAATGAAGCATCCACTCTTCCTCTAGGACACATCAATGTCAAAGTGAGAGCAAATCACTACAAATTAAGTACAGAATAACACATGAATTACTGCCGGAGTATTCATCCCACACAAGTTAGTATTTAGGTCATTGCATGTGTTTAAGTTTGATATTAACCTAACAAATACTGTATCAACTTCACATATCTGGACACTTAAATTTCAAATACCAATTTATGCTGTATGTGGAATATACTGTATATTGTTAATGCATGTGATGACTTATTACTTTGACATTTAAGAGTCTTTCTCAGTTGATCATTGTCAAAAAAAGACGTCTTGATGAAACCAATGTGATTCAAAGCTGTAAAACAATATGGCATGTCAGGGAGGGGTGTGGGATGGTTCTTCACTGCACTGAGACAGTTACATAGTTAAAAAAAAATACACCTGCCTTTGATCATGCACAGAAAAGATGCACATGATGTATGTATGTGTGTGTGTGTGTGTGTGTGTGTGGATGAGGAGTAAGGGAAAGGCCCTTTACTGTCACTTTTTCTTCCTCCTTTCTCCTCTCCACTGTGCTTCTAAACAAGGATGCTTCCCTTCAAAATATATTCATTCATTTTTTTTTATCTATTTTTTTTTTTTACATAAGAGCTCTGATTACATGATGAATTAATGTCCTTCAGCAGGGGGAAATGGAGAATACTGTCTAATGTGATATCTAAATTATTAGGAAAGAGCTCCCAAAGTCAGTCAGAAGCAACAGTTTTCTGGGGGAGAACGTGCTTGGCATTAGTACGCTGCCCATCTTATTGCTTGAAGAAATAAAAACCCAAAAAGGATGGATGCCGGAATCAGTTACAAGGCTGTTATTAATGTCAGAGGAAATATTTAAGACATTTTAAATGGCAGATTTAAAATGAAAGAAAGTGCACCTTTGACAAGTGTGTACATAATTATTTATTTATTTTTTAATCTGAAAAGTTCTCTCCAGGCAAAGTTTAGCTTTACTCATGCCAGTCAGAGATGCTTGAACATGTGTAATCTGATGTCCATGTATAATGTAAATACTCATAAACATCTGTGCAGTGCATTATTAACTCCTGTCTCTCAGGGACGCGGAGCTGTGAGCAGTGGTACTGTACCAAACACCAGGAGAGAGGAGCAGACATGCAAACAGCCCCCTAATTGGCTGGCTGAATAATCACCTTATCTCCCCATAGGCGATCTTCTGGAGTGCGAGTGTGATCCTCAAACACTGCCTCGTTCTGCCCCAGAGCCGGGAAAATTCCGCTTTTGCTGCCTGCTTGTCTGCTTTGATAGTGATGATTAAAAAGAAGTGCTGCTCTGTGCATTGTTTCTGCTGAGGAGAGAGAGAGCCCCTCCTTCGCACCTCCTCTGCTCTACTCGCCGCCATGCTAGTTTATTAACATAACAAACTCACTTTCCTAGGGAGGTTTTACAATAACTACCAGAAGAATATGCAAATATTCTCTCAAAGCCTGTCATGCTTTTGGGAAACTGAGGATGTATTTGATTCCAAAGGTTAATTCTCCTAATACAAACAAGAAAAACATTTACATTAACCATAATGGAGCATGGAATATGTTTGTGAACTGTAAATATTTTCCAATAATATCATTCAGAATGGATTGAGAGTGTTGGGAATTACTACGGTGCTTCTTCACACTGCTTGCTGTGCATTTGTACTGTATTCGTTCACGCCTGTGGCACAGAGTGCACTGGAAATGATGCATAGTTACAGTAATTCCTGGCAAACTTCTCTGCAAGGAAGCAACAACCAGCACAAATTGGCAGCTGGAAGCTTTGAGTGATTACATCTTTGTTAGTGGCCACAGACGGCTGCAACTATAGCTTGCCGTTGAGCCGTAAAGTATTGTTATCAATACGTCCTTTGTGAATAAAGGGGAAGCCTTACGAACACAATCAATTTCGTCCAATGGGCAGAAGGAAAAGAAGGCAGCTTGATGATTAGAGCCATTGATGACCTGAAAAGAATCTGGCCATGACCATGATTGCAGACCGAGCCACCATGTAGTTTCTCCACCAGCTTGATGTTTTGTTTTTTTTTCTTTTTGGCTTTATGAAAGTAATAGCACCCTGGCGTGGGTGAACAAGAGTTAAGATATGTGTGCACATCTGAAGAATGTGGCCTGGCCTTGTAAGGCATTCTAAATACCACATCTTGCCTTTTCAGAGTCGACTTTTCCCTGCTTTCTGCTCAGTTGGTGCAAGTTACATCAGAGTGTAAGAAACAGCAAGAAACAGTTTCTGCCAAAGAGGAATAAGAGGTGGCAGCAGCCAAGACACATAAACTGATGTAAAGCGGGACCCTTAAAGACTATTCATTTCAAAATAAAGGAATGCCCATCTCTTTGTATAAAAGGCGTGACACCTACTGTACTATTTAACAGCCTTGAGCACAGCTGTTTTATCCTCTGTTGCTTTGTTTGGTTGTAACAAGTCCAGTGAGATCCAGACAGGCTTTTGTCAAACTTTTCATACAAAATGATGAACATTCTTTTATTTTGAAATTCTCATTACATATGAAATAAAGCTATACATTTGCACAAAAAGTTGGGTGGGTGTAACTGCTTTGTATTGTTAAACTTGCTGTCAGTGTGATGAGTCTTATTGTCAGAATTCTCCTTCTTATCTGTCACTGTAGCTTTTTATTGATAGTATTTAAATAGTCAGCCAAACTTCAAAACTTTAAAAGTGAAAACAATTGAAAAAGGACAAATTATTACCAAAACTGTGCACTGAAAACCTCCATCACAGTTTACTGACTGACTTACAGTCTTCCTCTGCATTGAGGGAATCATCATCAACAAATTGGTAAATTATCTTTTTTAGTTTTGGGAGGATTTCATTGATGGAGGGAGGGTGGTGCCCATGATTTTGGATGGCTGACTCAGAATCCAGCAGTGTCTATTGTGGGTTTCACTTTCAAACATTGCTGTTTAGAAACGCAGCCTGATTTGTTGTCTTAATTTAAATGTATTGAGCTGCCTGAGAAAAAAAAAAAAGAAAAGTCTTTGCTGGGCGCTTTTGACAACATGGTCTGTGTCTATGTTCCACCTGAGGATATTGCAGAAATGGGTGCTAGGAAATTTCAACTTCTGTATGGCAGTTTTTGGGATGAGGTTTATGCCTCTCAAAGTCAATAATGAGTTTAGGAGTTTTGGGTGTGTTGAGCTGCAGATTAGTATTTGTGCACCAGGTAACTGCCTGATTTACCTGTTCATAGTGGTGTGTTTTATTGTAATTGGAGATGGGAAAAACTGTTGCGGCATACTTACAGGAGTTAAAAGGCTGTTATTATTATTTTACCTACAAATAAAGTGGTAGACACTTTGGCTAAACTGTTGGCTTGTGTACAGCCTGTCTGATTAACTGACTGCTTGTTTTTCTTGCCTCCTCATACTCCTTTGGTAATGTCAGCCTATTCCCAGATCTGAGGAATTTATCGAGTGCAGTGTCATCATAATGAGAGAAACGATGGTAAAAACTACAAAAATAAGAGCAAAGTTATAATGAAACAGAATTTTCCTTTAATGCCTGAAATAAAGTAGCTCATTTGTTTGTCTATAGCGTTTCAACACGACAAAATCTGAAATCACAGATTAAGCGTCTGGATTGATGAGGATGTCTGCGGATGATATCTGGTACATTCACAACCTAATGGGATCTCATGCAGAGAAAAGTAATGCAACTTTGTTTACTCAATCCATCTTGATGTATCTTACAGGAAGTAGATGCATATTTTCCTCATACGATTCATTCTAGATAATACCAAAGTAAATTATTGTCACCTATGTACAGAACTGTGCATGTTATCCTAAATCCTAGTTAGTTAGTGTCACTACACATGTAGTTGAATTATTCCAAATGGCATTGAAGGAACGGAGAATGATGACCTGACACAATCTCAACTGCCTATTGGCACCGGGTAAATCAAAGACCAATCTGCCCTGACAGGTACAGCTTTCATGACGGGATCCAACTGGGATTTCAAATACTCCAACCAGCCAGATAAAGCCCACTGCCTGAAGAATGTGTCCACCACGAGTCAGAGAGAAAATAATAAAAAACAGTGATGGTTTGAGTGCCTGTCGAAAAGCTGACGTTGACTGCATTTTAATGGCCAACATTTTCGGCGAGGTGCTTCACTTCACTTTCTCTCCTGTTCCTCGTGGAGAGGAAAAAAAAAAAAACACACACACACACACACACATTCAAAAGAGGACAATGAGAAGCAATAAAAAGCTTGTCTAAAAATACGAGAAGGCCAAACAGTCACTGAGCATCCAGCTATGGACTGGTGCTGAGGGACGATGACTATATAGTTATTTATTTATTGTAGAGTTAAAACAGCAGACTTTCACGTTTTACCTTAAAACCACAAAAGTTATTTAGCTGTAACACATCTGTAAAGCATCAACTAGGGATATTTTTTTTCAGCATTACATTGACAACTATTTTTTCTTAGAGTTCCTCTGTGTAATTAAGCAGCGTATCGAGACATTATGAGATGCTATGTATATTTTTTTTTGTTTGATAATAAGAGAAACCAACTGGAAATCCATCCAGACTAACATGCAGCCATCCAACATGTGGCACATTATAACCAAAGGTAACTTAATGGTGTTTTTTGCTGGACAGAGACACTCTCTGATATAATACACTACTTGCCATATGGCCAAAGGAAATGACACCCGTATTGGATCCATTTTCAGTGGTACACAGCATGGTCAGCAGCATCCAGCTATTATTTCCTGATACAGCAGTGGTGTGGGGCTCCTCTGTGACATCCCTGACCCTCACACAGGTAGAAGAAAGTTTAAGTATATGACAGCTGAGTGTAATGAAAAAGCACTTTTGGACTCTTTGAGCTTGTCTTGTTTACCTCCTCTGCCTCTGAGTGGCACTTTCATCTGTCTTCCTCCCTAATTGGATCCTCTGCACACATTCCCATCGGAGGATCTGCATCTCCTCATACACACGGCGCATTTACCTTCCTCACACACGGCACATTTGCCTTTATGTGTTTACTGCCTCTCTGTATAATGACAGCCAGAGCTTTGCCCTCACATTTATTTGCATTTCCTCTCAACCCACCCAGTGTCTGAGGCCTCTCCTTAAACATCAAAAGGAGCACCAGGAGGAAAAGATGTGGTTCCATCTAAATGAAAATAAACCCTCAAAAATGGTGTTACAGACACTGTGCAGCAAGGCTATTAGTGCTGTGCCCGAGATTTACCCCATTAAGCCAGAGCTGAAAACACGACGCAGAACGCACAATAATTGCACATCAAACAAGCTCACAATTAACACATGATATTAAGAGATTAGGAGTTACTCCTATTATCTTTTTAATCATCAAATAAACTTGATTATTGTTCTGTCTCACTATTCACATTTAATAACATGTTTAGGGGTTTTTGCCCCTATATTTTTAGATGCTGATTAACACGCGCAATAGAGATTAGACATGTTCTTTGTGTATTGTTTTTTTATCCACTGTAATAATCATGCTACCCAGGCATCAGGGACATTATAACCTAAACATCTATGTAACGATATAATAATTGCCAGATAATGTCATAACCAGTGAGAGAAACTATTTGAAATGTAATAAAACATATTGCTGGTTAATATAATGACATCATCAGGCTGATACTGTATGAAAAGCTTTTTTCATTTAGGATATTTCATTACATTTTGACACAGTTTTATTTTCATTATAATTAGCAAGAAGCATCAATTTATCCCTCTAAAATAAAAAAAAAATGTAGAACTCAAAGGAACAACTGCTGTTTAACAGCCTCATTGTCAGCCAATCGAATCATCATAATTTGAGACTGAATTGCTCATGTGTAGTGGTTTGAACCGCTGGCGTCCAGAGAAAACTAACAAACTCTGTCAGCATTTCGACTCTCCATCACAATATTGAAGTCATAGCTGAAGAAACAACACAGCTTCGTATCCATCCGGGAAACTGCTGGCGTGAGCTACAGTGAGCCCCAGAAGAGAGTGATGTCCGTTATAATAAATACAAATCTGTCAGATTTCTGTCCCCTTTCACATCCCTGATCATTAAGCCTGCTGTAATCACAACTGTGGGACTCATTAAATTCCTCTGCGCTGCTCGCTGGGAAGACAGACAGCCAATGCTGCTAAAGAGAGCGCTTTCTGAATCACTGGGCTCTGCTATTATTTCTCTCTAATAGCATAACAACACCACTATAAACAACTGACTCATATTCCTCTCAACAGCGACTGCCAAAATTATATCACAAAAGTATTAGCCTCGGAGAAAACACAACCAGTAAAATTGTGGGTCTTTACAAAGTCACAATTGCTTTAAACAAGTCTGACACAGTGTTTAGATCCTGGTCCCCTTCTCGGGCCAGAAGAGGAAGGCACTATTTGCACAGGTGATTTTCATTCTCTTCAAAGCCCTGACTAACTTATTGATAAATTAATTTTGAACCAGCCTTCAATCTGATATCAACACTTAGTGGTGAAGATGACATAATCATGTGACTGAATACAGTTGCTGTTGATTTTCACATATTGGAGATAAGCTACTTGCTCACTTTGATGGTATGCAAGTATGACCTGTCTCATGTTGAAATCTTTAAGGCAATCCTAATAAACACTCACCGGCCACTTTATTAGGTACACCTGTTCAACTGCTCGTTTACGCAGATATCTAATAGGCCAATCACATGGCAGCAACTCAATGCATTTAGGCTTGTAGATATGGTCAAGACGATCTGCTGAAGTTCAAACCGAGCATCAGAATGGGGACAGAATTAGTGACTTTGAACGTGGCGTGGTTGTTTGTGCCAGACGGGCTGGTCTGAGTATTTCAGAAACTGCTGATCTACTGGGATTTTCACACACAACCACCTCTAGGGTTTTACAGAGAATGGTCCGAAAAAGAGAAAATATCCAGTGAGCTGCAGTTCTCTGAGCGAAAATGCCTTGTTGATGCCAGAGGTCAGAGGAGGATGGCCAGACTGGTTTGAGCTGATAGAAAGGCAACAGTAACTCAAATAACCACTCGTTACAACTGAAGTATGCAGAAGAGCATCTCTGCTCCTCCTAACGCGGACTTTGTCGCTCTTTATACTACGTCACCGCACTTTCCCCTTTGCTCCTGTCATAATTACTACGACCACTAGATGTTGCCTAACAACAAAACGTAACTATGGGTCATAATTAAGTGCTGCACAAACGACCTGTCTGCTTGTTTTTCACAGGAGGGCAGTCTCTCTGTGCCATAGTGCACAGGGGAGATGTTGTCCAAAAGCTATTAAAACAACGTCATGAGCCACACTGTTGCACTGTGTGACACGTTCCTTCATTACCATGAACACGCACTGTAGTTTATTTTGAGTCACTCCCACACATGCTGCTACCGTTCCTGTTACTCATTAGCACTCCAGATCCGCTGCTGAAAATAGTCCCCATCCAATACCCCCGAACAACTTGTATTCCTGTTGGAGTGAGCGTTGATAATACAGTAACTACAGTGCCCGGGTGATTGAGGGAATTGCTTAGACTTTTTATTTTAATTTAATTGAAACTGTACATATGTGATGTGTGTTTCAAGATTTATGTCTTTAAATGGACTGCACTTATATTCTCTAGTCTTCTCTAGAGCGCTTTTTCTTACACATATACCGCTTCTCTACCATACACACACTCACACACTGATGATACATCGGGGGCAATTTGGGGTTCGGTATCTTGGCCAAGGACACTTAGAAATGCGAACTGGAGGAGCCAAGAATCGAACCACTGACCTTCCGATTAATGGAAAATCTGCTCTGCTCCCTTTAGACAGAACAAATATGGGGTAATATGGGTACTGAGAGACAAACTAATGCACTGTTGGGTTTGATCTTTTCTTTTTGTTAGCCTTATCCTTTAAAAATTATATAGCCACACAACTGAGCAGCCCTGTGATATTAGCATTTAAAAGTACAGCTACAACTGATCTGATGGAAAATGTGGTCATTTGTTTTAGAGAATCCTGTGATGAAGTGTGAAAAGAAATCTGGACGTGTTGGTGCTGCTAGATGTTAAAAAGTTAAAGGGTAACTGGGAAAATTGGGTAAAAAAAAAAAAAAGGGTAAATTGGTAATATTCATCCACACACAATTCCTGTACTAAATAGTAGTTGACGGACTGTATTTCAATCATGCCTTCCCAAAAGAGTTCACATACTCTCTGTGAGCTTTAAAAGTGTCAGTGCGCACATGGATTATGCAGTTCCCATCTTTCCACTTCTGCCCCTTTAGACGTTTACTGTCTTGGTTATAATATCCTCAGTTAGTGATTTTATCAAGCTCATAAAGATTAAGTAACAAACAAAGACATCATTACTCTGAGAGGCACTGCGAGTGTGCACCGTGGCGTGACAGAGGAAAGCTAATGTCTGAAGATGTAGAGGAAACAAGCAGCGACATGACAGATGAAGGCTGAAAGGATACTTTCCTGGAACTTCTACAGCCACCCTGTAGCTCTGGAAGCTCTTACTGGGGTGGAAGTTGAAGATAAAGAGCACATTTGCCCTGTCAAACACAATGACCTTGTCCTCTTCATGCTTGGCGCTGACAAAGGCCTGGAGGGGGAAAAGGGAGAGAAAAGAAAAGCTAATAAAATAGTTCTTCATGAATAGTCATTACCTTTCTCATCTTGGATTTAGAGAGTTATAATGGGCCACATTATATCAGTGGACTTCACATTTCCAAATAGACTGAGTAACATTCCCCCACATCAAATTTCAGGTGGCACTCATCAGCAGAAAGCAGCGGCCCAGGGTAGTGCAAGGCGCACGCTGTCAGCTTTAGACAGCTGCACATGATAAAGCCGCCACTCTCCTGTGGAGCGAGCTACTGTTAACGTGTCATTAGCAGAGATTATCAATGTCACCCAACCCCCTATTTTTAGTGCCTTGTTCCCCGAGCCAATTTCAGGGCAGCATATTCACGGCTGAACGAGAAGATAAGCACCCCTGCAACCGGACCGGCGGAGAGGACAGAGGGTAAGGAATGAGCTGACAGTCTGGAGTCTTTTACCGAGTCCATTTCTATGTGAGAAGTCCAAAAATTTGGAGCAATGCCAAGCTCCTCTTGCTGTTTTAGCGGCAGAAAACAAATACAACCTGCATCCATTAAGCTGGGACCCAATAAGCATATACAGTGAAAGATATTTCTTACTTATAAATAAATAAAGAAAGAAATTTAAATGCAATCAACAGACCTGGCGGTAATTATAAAATCTGATTATATTCAGAATCTGTTGATGTTTTGTTGGAAAAATCCAAATAATTATGTAATAACCTTCGAGTGTGCAGCAAGAAAAAGTAGCTCACCTGATGTGCACCGTCTTTCAGTTTGACTCTAGGTCTAAGAGCCTGTTAAATTTCTGTTTCTGTCACTGCCTGCAGCAGAATGCTGAACTGAAACAACAGCTCTGGGTGAAACTTAGCCAGGCAATGAGAGCAGGGTAAATCCCTACAGTAACCCTATTTGTGACCTAAACACTCTGAATGAAAATAGTTTTGTGAAACCACTGTTCAAATCCAATATTTTCCACGAACTGCGACCATCCCCTCTGCTCTTTTTTCCTTCACTGGGAACGTACGTTAAGTCAGCTGTAGATGCAGCTGCCACAGTTTGTGGAAAAATTGGATTTAAACATTTGGTTTTGCCCTGGGTGAACGTTTTATGTTTCCAGGGAGATAGGAGACATTGAAAATACATTTTGAAGATGTACCCCGCTGCTGGATTAGAGGTCAAAAATAATTTCTTGACTTTTCCCCTAAGGTTTTCTTGGGGAACACTGTGTGACCGAATTATAGCCTAATGCACAAAGGGCTCAAGTCACAGACAGCGTTAGGTACAGTAAATCCCAAGACCTCCATTGACCTCAATGTTCTAAGTGTATCCTAATGTGAACATAAAATCTTAATGTTGGGTTTCATAGACTGCTTTTACTACTATAGATAAAGATAGATTTAAAGGTCCCATATTGTATAAAGGTAGTTGTCCATGTCTTTTTTGATTATAAAGCAGGTTTAGGTTCTATATTAATACTGTGAAAGTATCAAAGTGCTCAGTCCACAGAGAAATGCACACAGTCTGTATTCAGAAACTGAGCTTTAAAACCAGCCGTCAGGACTTCTGTAACTTTGCGACATCAAAACAAAGGAGTAACCACTGTCAGCCATGCCCCAAGCCCCGCCCACCTGGACCCACCATCCGACCTTTTCTGAGTGTTTACCTGAAATCTGCAATGTGTTTATTTGATTACTCAGAAGACAGTCAGCCAATCAGGAGAGAGGGCTCAACGCTACTAGAGCTCCAGAGAGCGGAGCCTGAAGGAGGAGATGTAAAACTACATTGACATATGGGACCTTTACGTTATATTACGAAAAAATAAAAGCATCTTATGGGCAACTGTAATGGTTGGCGACATAGTGGTTAAGTAATGCGGGTCTAAGTAGAATACAGACTACACACTGAATGCCATAGTCCGCTCGCTAGTGTGTACTGATTTATTTCCATTCCATCACAGAGGAACACCTGAATTGATGCTATCTCTTCACTAAGAGGGGCCTCAGTTCATGTCCAGAGTTTGGCCTTTTGAAGCTCACAGCTGCACATCTTCAAAAGAGGTGGGCACAAATCACACTTTTAAGCAAAGTCTGCTTAGCTCACTTATACCTGGGACAACGAGGAGAGCTGCCGACAGATCCTCTCCTGCTCCTCATTTTAACTACAGAATGCCCTTGGATCTTACCACCACAGTGAAATATTGAACCGAGCTATAGAATATTCCCACTCAGCACGATTACCTTGGCAATGTCATTGATAAGCTGTACAGAGGATTCAGACTCATCTAGTTATTACAGCTGAATCTCTGAGCAGTTATTGGCGTTATCTGTGAGTAATGTTCTACAAAGTCTTTTTGTGATGTTGTATCAATCCCTGAACAATTTTTTTCTCTTTTTTTTTTTCTTTTTTGTCGCAGCTGCTTCCGAGGACAGAGAGCAGAAGTGCAGGGAAAGCTATAGAAACCCACCCCTGGAACTGGCTTATTACACATGTTGCTTCACTTCCTCAAGGTTTACATAATTACATTTCAAGTATCAAAGACAAAGAAATAATTTTTTGAAAAACCATTTGAAAACTGTTTTCAGTGATCTCGACATAAACACATTTTTGTAATATTGACAACAATCAGTCCAAACCTTTCTGATGATCACAGAATAAATATCTAGTAGCTTAATATTAAAAGGTTTTTTTTTTATGGTGTGTGATCAAAAACAAAATCTGTTATTCCACGATCACAGCAAAAGAAAACATGAGAGCTAATTACATGCACATCCTCTCCAGCCTTAAATAAGAGGTAGCTTCTGCCCTAATTGGATGTTGTGTTCAAGAGCACTCCAGCAGTGTAAACTCCAGCCATCAGATGTATCTGAAATAAGGCCCAATATTCAGATATTACCCTTGTGATGGATGGTCTTCCTGCTCCCTATACATTACAGCTGCCCAGAGCTTCACACGCAATTTAACTTAACGGAAATGACAACCTTTAGACTGCCTTTATATCATCTTACATTATATTTATAATATTATGAGGTTATGAATCAACCTCAAGAAAGAACACAATTCCATGATGTCTTCAGTATACATTGCAGGGCTGTCATCTACTATATGATCTCACATAAAAAGCCATTGAAACAACCAAGAAAAACAGCACCCAATGTGTAACGGGTCAGCTCCAGTGCCAAATGTATGCATCTTCCCTGCCAATAGCATCCTTTGGGATCAGCATTCCCTCCAATTCCGCCCAAAAGGGAGCAGAGAAAGCAGCCAGGCTCTGCCTCTGCTTTGCTTTACCTTCAAAGCTCCATTTCATCCAGTTGTAAAAGGTGTTAGAGGCTCCAGTAAGTCAGAGCACACGTCTGATTGATAGACCAATATGCAAAAATTATCCTTGTGAACCAGACATGTCTCTAATTGCGCTCTCTGATACATTTCCTACTCTGCTGCATTTGTCTGCCATTTGCTGAGGAGCAAAGCGCAGGTGAGAGCGCGAGGCACCAAGGTGAAGTCATTCTAATCAGAAGACTGATTCCTGGGGATGTGAGGGAGGATATTTTTGAATCAATTACACAGACTTACTCCTAATCCCTGTCAATTTAGCCACACTCTCCATTTGCATTATCCTATTACTTTGCTACCAGCTCCTCAAGAGAAAAACATCTTTTCTTTTCTCCCATAAGCTTCAATAGCAGGCAAAGAGAGAAGCTACAGGAGGAGAGTGAAATCTATTACTGTTCACCTTGACAGCAGCCAGAGAAACAAGACATTTCCAAAATGAACTCTCTTTATGGTGCATTTATCTGCTGCCTGGGTTCAGTACTAACATACCTACACTACTCCCAAATTTTGAAACTGTACCTGTAAAGATAGTGGCTTCAGAATACATTTATTCTTAAATAAAATCATCTTACATGAGCAAAATCACTTATGGACAATCAGCTAGGAAACAAGAAATGATTAAATATTCTGTATGTGACTAAAAATGGTGCTGTGACATTATATGTTCATGTGATTTTGTCATTGAGACTGTCTGCACAAAGCCTACTGTAAAGTGAGCATGTGATGTCCTTACAGGTGGGGCAGCCAGCCAGCCATACTTGTCTTCGGTACGGTTCATGTCCCGGTCAAAGGCGTAGAGCTGAAAGTAGCGGAGGTGATCCATATCCAGTAGGTTATACTGCCGGCGGGCATAGTGGTAACTCTGATTGTTCCCCACTCTGGGGAAATCCAGCCACTCAGGATGGCCAAACTCATTCCCTGCAACACAGAGAGTGTTATTAAAGAATGTATATTATGAAGGGAAAGGCACACAGTCTCTGTGAATTAGCATACTCTATCGTGTCGCTCTATATCAGGATATTTTCAGGTTTTGTGCAATTTTTAAGAAGACAAAAAAAGACGGAGATCAAAGAGACCAGAGTCAGCGACAGTCTGCAGCCCTTTTTATAACCCCAGCAGAGGTTAGTACTTTCCATATTAAAACACAGCCACAAAGCTCTTGCAACATTTTCACCTACAGTGTGCCAACCTTCCTGTCACAGAGGAACCTGTCCTTTCATGAGTAAAACTTTAAAAAGAGAAGCCAACACAAGTAAAAATACTGCAAATAAATCCCATAACTTTTATTTGAGTTTCACTTTTTCAACAAATATATGCAAAAAAAAAAAAAAAAAAAAAAAAAAAAGAGAGAAATCACCAGGATATATTTATATATTATTTTCCCATAAAAGAGAGCAAACTTCAAGTCATTGCTGGAAATGGGGAGAAACTGCAAAGGAGTATGTAAGTGTGACACAAAAAGAGGGAATCCTGGAAGAGATATCTCTTTATCACATTGTTGATTAACTCACTTTTGTCAAAACATCATCTGAATTTCTGAATTATTCAGCCACGTAACAACCATCACAACCAACATGCCTTTAATGTAACTACACCTTAACAAAAATCTCAGACTAGTATCATTGATGCAGACAGAGTTACACAGTCCAGATGTAAAGCCGAATGCAGCGAAGTGAAGTGAAAGTGTAGGAAACAACAATCCCGTTTCTACGATGGTGTCATGTCAGGAGATGAGATAATGAATCCGTCATCAGATGTCACGACAACATCATAAAACAACAGCCAGGATAATTGAATTCCCAGCAGGGGAAGAAACACACAGACAAGAGACAGAGGAAGATGCATGGCAACAGAATAGAGGCCAGTTGTTTATTTGGTGCAAAGAGATCCCACTTCCTTAAAAATAAAAAATAAAAACTCAGAGTGATGGGATGAAGTGGAACGGACAGAGAGTGACAGCAGATTCTAATGAAATACATTATGTAGGTGTTAAAGAAGTACCGAACAATAAGGCATGGACTGCCAGTACAACAAGCCCACTGCAGCACTTGCCTAGGAATTAGGGCAGCATAGACATGCAGTGAGAGAGAGAGAGAGAGAGAGAGAGAGAGAGACAGAGAGAGAGAGAGAGAGAGAGAGAGGAGAGAAAGAGAGCCTTTTCTTGTGACATCTGCATGAATAACAAGCCTCCCACACAGCTGAACTTGAAATGTAAAGGAGAGAATTCCACCTCAAACTTGCAACACAGGCAGTTACAGGCCGACTTTCTTCCCTGCACTCCACCAAGAGGAATCAGTACACCACACAGCACACATTCACTGCGCATCTGTACTTCCACTATTAATATTTCATGTGCAAATAATCTCACCCAGCACAGGACCTATACTGTATAGTTGCAGAATTTTGAAAAAAGTCAAACATTGTATAATGCATTGGTATGACTTTAATTGCTCTTTATGCAAAAGCAAATAGGTCAAAGTCCAAACTTAATTTTAATGCTGAGCAATCTTAAACATCAAACTCTAATCTAATTTTAGTCACTGGAAAACTAGTCTCGTGTCTGTGTTAGTAACTGCCGATGCTTTACACACATTCAAAATTCCGAGGTGTGATGTAATGACGGTGCCACAGTGTAGGTCAGAAGGTCAGCGAAATCGATAAGATTCTTGCTAATAGTAACATTTATTTTTGTTTTTGTGATATGTTGACCATTACATTTTTTGCACTTATTGCTGCGCTAGAGGGAAGGTCAAAGGATCGGCAAAATCATTAGGTTTCATCCTCATGGGAGAGTGAATCCACATTAAATTTTACACCAAGGTGGCTGTTTATTGTCAACATATGACGGTCACAAATCACAAGCAACGAATGAAAGATATCACATAAGCTCTTTGAGGTAGGAATACCACATGAAAAAGCATATTAGCATATCTTTAAGTAAGATCTGGTAAATACAGTATAGTGTACTGTATATATAAATGATGCTTGCGGTGCCTTTGGATCTATATGGTGTGATCGTCTTGATCCATTTCCGTTGCATAAGAAGATCAGTTGTTGTACTGAAGTTCTGCTTCATCCTCCATTCCTAGAAATAGCCACCCCGCATTTTTACAGACTGAAAATTGCCTGCACTGCATGTGCTCAGCAAGTCAGAATGAGTTTATCCAACCCTACTGGAGCTTGCGTGAGGGCAGCAACGACGCTACCTTTCATCTACTTTTCTTCCCTCTTCCCTGGGTTATGCTCACCAGTGTCACCTCAGTGCTGAGAATGCTGCCATGGGAATCAACCGCCAGCCTAGAGAGCATGGGTCACATGGCTTTGTCAACAGATGACAAGAAAACAGCAGTGCTATAACAGCCATACAACATATTCACCATGGATGAAGCTACAGCATATTGACAGTGATGCATACTGTAGTGTAATGTGGCCCTCTGCCCCTCCACAGACCCTTGCTGCTGTGTCATCCCTGGGCAGATGAAGACAACTCCGCACCTCATGGAAAGACTGAAGACAATGACTTCCTTTGCGTTCTCACACTGACATGCTGGTGAGTCAGGTGAGTAAGCTCGCTGAAACCTTCCCACTGTTTTGATGTGTGTGTCAACAACCATTAGCAGTAAGCTTCACCCTTGTGGCCGTCCTCTTTTTTTTTTTTTTTTTTTTACAAGGCACTTCCATACTAGTTTTCATCACCCCGGTGCCTAAAAAAAATCTTGTCTATATCTATGAGTGTGTGAAGGCGTTGTGGTAGGAGTCTCTTAAAGGTTAAAGCTCCCATCTTTGACAGAGCTGTTTTTTTTTTTTGTTTTTTTTTGCATCCTCCCCAGCAGGGCAAATGAGCAATTTCACCACGGATGTTACAGCCGCTGTGGGCTGTGTCATGGCCCCGGGCACAGGTGGCAGATGACATGTCTGGTAGGCATGACTGCCCTCAAGCAATGAAGTTCTCGTGAGTAATCTGCTGCCACTATGAGGACTGTCTAAAGTGTCAATCTCCCTGACTACCCGGTGTCTTCAGAGCCTCGGGGGGGGGGGACGATCCATTTCAAGCACCTTCCTGAGCTGTTCAAGTCACCCCCCCCCCCTCTGCTCCACATCCACATCCGCGTACTCTTCAACACACTTTGAACAAAACATATGGTGAATTCTTTTTATCATTAATGTTTATTAAACTGAAAGCCTTGTACTGGACAATACAATGTAATGTTAGATCTAAGCTAGCCCTGGACAATCGCTCCTGTGGACCCAAACTGGGAAATGTGGGAATGACTCAGTTTCCAGCAGCAATGAGATGGACAATCTGCAGGCTAGTGGTGCAACAGGCAGTGTGTGCTTTATAATGCATATCAGGAGTTTGGAGAGTTACTGTGTGACAGTTTTAAAATATTGAGAGACTATACCTTCTACATGTACATGACCTCTACAGTACAGCCAGAACCGGTGTGTCCCCCTTCCTGACTGATTTATAGTAGAATCCTCTACAGTCACTCATAATTTAATGCAGACTGTGGGATCTGGTTGTAGACTGACACTGTAAATAGCTGTTAGTCGACAAAAGTCAAGAGTGCTGCAGGAATGAGTCCTAAAACCCGGAGATTAGTTTGCATTTTAGCACTTCCGGTTCCCTTGTCCCGATGTCTGTGGGTTGTTGCTTAGATGACTGATATAAGGTCTGCGGTTAACTCAGCTCAAGGCATTTTCACGTCATCTTACAACACACAGTAAAATACATCAGTAAATACCCAGTTGTGATTCCTTTAACATTTTACTTTATAAGAGGAAAGGCTTTTTTTTGAAGAGGTAAGTGCTAAATGAAACTACGAGTTGGAAGATTAGTGATGGTGAGGCTGAAGTCGTGCAACCGTGGTGTAGTTGGTTTATAGTCGAACATTAGCTTTTAACCTCTTGCGATTGTATTTAGGCTTCAAACATCATGAAAGTGATGCTCATTTGTGAAGATCATCTTGCTGAATAAAACATGTGAGAATCATAAACTATTGTTTATCACAGAGCTTTTTTTCTGCAGTTATCCAAAAGGCAATGGAAAAATCCCATTGGCTTTTTGTCAAGGGAACTAGAGTGATGCTAACTTCCAGGTTGGCCTACAACCCTGCAGTACTCTTTGCTACCCTATATTACATGTACCTATACGGTTAAATATCTCATTGTGACTATAAGCACATAAATGAACAGTTCAGTGTAAAGAAATGGGGGGAAATGAGTAGTTAAGCCCAAAGAGGCTGATGTGAGGGCACCACTTGTAATCATAGAACTGGAGTTACAATAGAAAACTACATACTGTCTACATTCTCAACCCACTTGGGAAGGCAACTAAGGAACAAAGGATTGTGCTGAATGAAAGATGAATGAAATCAAAGACATGCTACAACTCGACAACCTTCCTTTTTTAATTTCACAAAGCCAGTCAGAGTCGTCTCTGGACTCGGGTAGCCTTCACATGTTATCAAGACATGTCAAGGGGGAGCAATGGCATAAAAGAATACTCTCAAATGCTGTGCTAGTGGCTCCTATCTTTAAGTAGCACCTAAGAGTGATTACCTCAGGGATCTCATACTCCAGGAGAAAAAAAAAAAAATCCACATTCAGATACTCTTTTTCTGTCAGACATCAATATGTGATGTTCAATGCATAATTTACTATTTTGGTGCATCAACTCTCAGGCGCGCTCGTCAACATCTACAGTACTTTTGAGCTCCTACATTTCCCAGAATGACTTTCGACACGCCCCAGGGTAATGAGCTGTCTTGAGTTGCACTGTATTGCATACAGTATGTGTAGGTGGTGGGAATGAGAGCAGCCACAAAAGCATTGTACATTTTTTTTTTTTTTTTCTGGTGAGGAAAAAGTGAGTAAGGGATCAGTGCAGCAGCATGTAATGCACAGTTCAGACTGAGGAAAAGCCATCAAAGAAGCTGTTTTACTTCACATACCACTGTCAACGAATCCACGAGGACTCAAGCTACAACTGAATTACACATTCAGATATGTGCCATGCGTGTGATAGTGAGTGTGTCTATCCAAGTGTGTCCCAATTCTGAGCAAGTTTTCAGTGTGTTGTGCATTCATGTTGACAAAATGAAGCATTATCAGAGATGCAAGCATGCATACAAAATCAGCTGGATTTGCAAGTATGCTGTTCATGAACTCTTGTTCCTAAACGCAACGCACAGAGGATGGGAAGCTGCTCACACTGGCAAGGAAATAAAAAAGATATTTCAAAAAACAAATTAAAAAAAAAAAAGGATTAGATCTTTGGAAAAGCAGTTTGCTTTCTCTTGAAGTGTAACTGGCAGCAGTCTGTGGTCCCACATGATTTGATATTAGCGCAAAATACGAAAGTATATTGACTGGTTCAGTACCACTATAAATACAAATCTAGTTTACCATGAAAATCAGTATATATTAAACCCTACATACAATTAGTATGCAGTTTGGATTTGGACACAGCGCAGGTTTTTCCAGCCAAACAGTGCACCAGGTGATCACTGATTAGTTCCTGCTCTCTGGTTGAAGATGTGCTCATCAGTGGAATAAGCTGATGCAGCACAGATTCAGCCTGTGGAGCCCTGCACACATGTTCCACACGACACCCCTGCAGGTCAGTGAGAAAGACACTGGTATTCCTGCACCTTTACAATCAAATTTCTCCATGCGTGATATTTTAGGTTGTGTTGTGTTCACATGTAAGCCTAACTGCTGTGGATTTTATAAACTGTGATGTTATCGTTAATTCTGGGAAGTGAGATCATTGCCCTTTGAATTACAGTAAGGCATGGACCAAAAAAAATGCTCCACAACCCCCTATAAAAGACATGTTTTCTACAGTCGGCAAACATGCAGCCAAAGTGATCATGGGTATGTGACACTGCAGAAATCCAAATGCTAAACTTTTTAATTTTACAGCATTCCTCTGCTGATGATGGAAGCGATTTCCACAATCATACTGTAGAATAAGATGGCAGGTTTCTGTTTGCTGTCTCTCGCCTTCTGTCACTATTTATGCCAAATAAAGTCACGCTGCCAGTCTGAAGTGCCGCTCATGACCAACTGTTTCTCCTCGTGTGAGCATTTTGCGACCACCAGGGAAAATAAGTGAAGACTTCAAGCGCCGGTAGGCACAGTGTCACATGCTGCTGGTGACTGAAATTAATTCTGTTTTGATTTAGCCCCCACCCCCCAGGCCCCTAGAGCACTGATGATGCAGAATAGTTCACAGAAAATGTCCAATGAATGAGTTACCTGTCAGTCCATGTGACTTAATGTTTACAACTCTATGTTTGTTTGTAATACGTCAGAGTGAACTCTACACGGACTAGAACCAAGAGGAAACAATGGGTCATTTTTTCCCCTTTGGTTCAGAGTGAGGGAACTGAACAACAGCCGTAAAACGGAGAGGGCTAAATAATGAGCAACAGAAACCAGTAACCCACGCTATGCTCCAAATATTTCAATGTGAGATGACTTCATCTACCTACACTTGACCTGCACAAGTTAGGCCACCACCACACAACGAAATGTCCCCAGAAATGCAAAGTATGTTGCTAATACTGACTTTACAGTGTGAAAATGCTTAAATGTGGACCTTTCCATTAATGAGCACTCAGCATTCGAGCTATTCCTTCTCATCCACTTTGTCTGTGAGAGTGTGTGCGGCATAAGGAGGCAGAGAGGGCATGTACACATATACAGACATAAATACACACATGTTCACAAAAACACAGGAGAAAAAAAAAAACCCAAAAAAACATGATCTTCCTGCTAATTTCTACCCGAGACAGCGAGCCCAGATGCAGGCCGGTGCTTCGATAAAAGCTTTTATAAGAGCTACACTTCATTAACGGTGTAAGTGCACTGGCCTCTTTTGCCTGTATTTACTTTCAGTTTTCCAGTGTTATTATTTTATAAAGTCTAGTGGAGATGATTGATTTCCCGCACAGGTTGATTCAGTAACCTGTGGAAGCCTTTGACTCTTCTTTTCATTTCAGCTTTAAAGAAACACATTGGACACACCTCCATTAGGTAATCATTTCCCTCTCCCGCTACGATAACATGGCAATGTTCCTCCCATATGCCTGCATTAATCACCATGATAATCACCTTCCTCTGCCTCCTCACAGCTGAAATAAAGCAGATAGCACATTCTGTACAGGAAGGAAATATGATGAATTCTCACCTCAAGTACACACATAAATAAATAAAAATCATCATTTGTGTCTCATAATATATCTGGGGTACTGTTATCTGAAATTAAATACTGAGAGGAGTTTTTGCATAATATATTATCCAAGGATTGTGACTTAAACATCATTAAAGGATAATTACTGATTTTTATGACATATCACTACAATGACATCAAACAGGAGGAAAAAAACAAAAGAACATAAGTAGTCAGAAGATCAAATAGGTTGTAAACAAGCACACTGTTTATCCAGATTATCTTAACCACTTCATTTGGAGGAAAGTTGCGTAGAAAAACTATCCATACACATAACTACAGAAAAATGGTTGGTCGCAGTTAACCCAGCAATTTTACATAGAACAGTTTGGCTTCTAGTTTTACTGTTTGCTGTTTGTTTGACTAACCTGCGGGTTTGTTTGAAACCTGTGGGATCCGACTGCTCATGCTTCATGTTTCTCTTTAGTGATGTTGGTGCTTTGATCTCAGAAATGAACTTGGTGAGGTCAGTGTTATTATTACTGATATGACTGTTGCCCAAAAAAATTGTCAACTCAAGTTATCCTTTTCAGGCTTTTTAGTCATTCTAGTGTCACGGCTCATGGGATGGCAGTGTCAGTGGGTCACTCCACCACTTTGGTCCAGACTTAAATGTCTCAACATTCCAATCTCAATTCCCTGATTATTCTTCTACCGCCTCCAGCAGGTTGACATTTGTGGTTCTGAGTGAAATGTCTCAACAACTACCGGGTAGATTGGCATAAAATTTTGTGCACTTTTTCTCAGGATGAATTGTAATCACTCTGGTGATCTGGCAGTGTCATCTGGTCAAAATATGTGCAAGACTTTGTAATGTGACTAAATACCTGCAAAAGTAATGACAGCTTTACTGTTTGTTAAGTGCTAATTAGCAAACGTTAGTATACTAACACACGAAACCCGTGAACATTATACCTGCTTGGAAGTTTTCTCTGCTGCCGAAATTGGTTTTCTTGCCAGGAGCAGGTGGTGGTGATTATCGCTCAATGACAAAGAGCTTCGGCCATCATTGTGGCAATAATACGCCTTCTGAGCAGCACTACATTTTCAGGGGAAGATTGGAGGTTGCTATTGGAAAGTGATGAGACGGGCTGGGGCTAGCTGGTTAGCATGCTAACTACAGTAAAAGAAAAATGTGATAGAGACAAGAGTTAACATTGGCGTTGCTTCAGTCTCTGATGACAGCTCTTGGTGAGTAAAGAAATGAAGTTCGATCCTGAAGTCGCAACGTTTCTTCTAGACTGGTGAGTAAACAGCTGTTGACGCTAACGCTGGCTATGTGGCAATAGCAAAACTTACAAATATCACCTTTAATATCGGTATTTTAGAATTGTTATTGTGAGGATGTTAACATGCTAAAGTTTGCATGTAGCTCAAAGACTAAAAGAGGGTAGCATGGCAGTAAACTTGTCTTATAGAAAAAAAAAATGTTGAAATTCAGGGAAAATTAACCAGTGGAAATGTTAAAAACATATATAATATGGGGCGTCAAGTGGTGCAGTGGGTTGAGCAGGCGCCCCATATGTAGAGGCTACAGTCCTCGCTGCAGTTGGCCCCAGTTCGAATCCCGCATCGGATGGCCCTTTACTGCATGTCATTCCCTCATTCCCCCTCTCTCTGCCTCCCCATTTCCTGTCTCTCTACTGTGCTATCCAATAAAGGCATAAAAAGCCCAAAAAATATACTTTAAAAAAAAAAAAACATATATAATATAAGAATAACCTGTCTGGTCATCAGATTTCATGTTGCCCTGTTAGACTCTGGCGACGTCACCACCTCCCCAGATGTCAGCAAGTAAAACGTCAGCACCAATAAAAAAAAGGAACAAATATTTTCCTTTAAGCACTAAGATTTTGCACCCATGCAAAAGGGTGGAAGAAATAACTAAAGTTGGTTGGATGATGTTGAAGCTTAAATTTATAGTGGTTCCAATAATGATATGATTAATGGGGGGCAACCATGTTTACACAAGGTTGTGTCAGACAGCTTTTCAGCTGGCACATCCCATTACTCCTCTACACAGCCCTGCATCAGATAAGGGCCTGACAGTGACACAGTCCCCTCAGTAATTAGCAGCACAAGAAGAAGCCAAGGATCAATGTGTTTTCCATTGGAGGGATTCTGGCAAAGGAAGATCAATGAGGGAATCTGAGGGGATGGGAAGGCGGGAGTCGCATAAGGTTTTAGATGCAGTGCGAAAAAGAAAAAATTAAGATGGAAATGCAAAGAGACTGGATGCAATGTGTATTTGCACTTGCTAGATTGATCTCTTGTTGCTGTTTTAATGTACATTCCCAGTTTGCACATTAAATAAGCATTACTGGTCCAGCAGCAGGGACTGGCACGTGCAACCAAAGGCACAAGACTGAAAGCACAGTTAGCGCTCAGTGACATTATCTATTTGAAATGTATGAGGAGCAAGCACTGGTTTTCAATTCATCGTCCAGGGCCACAGTATAATGGTTGCCTGTTGCATTGTAGCACTCCATGAATACAGAGTGCTGGATAAGTTTTTAGCTCAATAATTTAGACTGTAAATCTGCAAGGTTATCTTAAGTCTCTGTGAGCCCTGAGAGTCAGGAAGTGTGAGTGGTTTCATTCTGTCCCTGCCGATGTAATGATAAAACCACTGAGGCATTTCATTACTGCCACGCCACTTGGCGCTTTAATGTCATTGACACTCCAACATCCCTTACAGTATCCGTCTCTTAGCATCTCAAATACGAATGCTCCCTCTGTCCTCTTGCTGTGTGGTGTTTGCTATTGGTCATGAGTAAATAAATGGGTTTTTCTGGGCTAGGCACTTCAAATTGATTTGCTTGCTCAAACAATTTGCTCTTGCTCAGCACTGGCTAAATGACTCTCCCGTCATTGATCCATTGACACGGCATGTCATCTCTGATTCACTTGATTTTCTTTTTTTCCTTTTCTTGAGCATTTCCCTAATGCTCGCCCACCCAATGGCCTTGGATGAACTTCATTGGAGTGTGTCTTTGTAGATTTTGAAACTTTTTTTTTTGTCTGTTCCCTGATTTTGTGTTCTTCAGGAAAAGAAAACTTTTAACTTTCATCCATTATTACTGTTATCAAAAGATGATGGCACCATTCTTTTAGTCAGCCAGACAGCAGTTCTCAAAAGAGAACAATATTCATTTCCCTGTCTCCGTAATACCAGTCTCCTTTCCATATCTCTGCTCTTCAAACCGCTGAGGATTATTTGACAGAATGGGGTAAATTAAAGTTTGAATTGTGAGTTTGTCTTATTTGTCTGAGTAATTTTGCACACTCCAATTTAAGGAAATGGAAAAGAATTAGCAGTAATTGTTAGTGAGTAATCATTTTGAAAAGGGAGATTTTATTCAACTTTACTTGGGTACTTATGCTATTCTTTAGAGCAGCTCTGTTCATAGTCCTGAACAGTTTGCCCTCTCTCCAAATCTATGACACAACATCTACAAACAAAAACCAATAAATTAACTGATAAGTCACTGCTGTCTGTTTCAGTAAGGATCAAGATTGAAGTATTCACAGGTCCTCGTAAACCCTGTGAAAAAAACAGAATAACTGAGGGAGTGGAGGACACTCATATATGTGTTAGACTATCCATAAGCTCCTGCAGTAAAACTGGTGATAAATGGCTTCCAGTCTGGACTGAGGCAAACTGCATCAGCAAGAGGAACTATCTTTGATCTGGATTTTAAAAACTGCTCACAGCCAGCAGGACAAGACTGAGGATCCCCATTAGGGGCAGATTTCATCAGGCAATCACAGAAATGTTTCCAAGACAGGTGAAAGACTTGGAAGTGATTTACATACACATTCTCCTGTTGGAATTCAAAGTGAATATAAATTCAGAATACCAGTATTTATAATTGAAACCTGAATCTCTGTGTGTATCATTTCAGCAGCTGTAATTTTTATTTAGTTTATCCTACTGGATAATACACAGAAAAGACCGATCCAGAAGATGCAAATGCAAGAATGTACAAGGTTTACACCAATGGGGGGCAAAAACATTATATACATATATATATATATATATATATATATACACACACACACATATATATAGAGGTATGGATAGCACAAAGTTAAATATATATTACATATTACTACTTTGATAGACAAGACCATCAACCATATTTTTATAAAAATATTAACGGAAACTGTAAAGAAAACAATATAAGCTTTCTGTTTCTGTTGTTTCTAGCTTTGTAAGTATACATAAATAAATGAATAAATAATGTGCAGAAATAAATAACTAAATACATAAATAAATGTGAAATAAATACATTTTGGTAATGAAAAATGCTATTTCTGTATTTTTTTTTTATTAATTAATTAATTAATGCCCTTATTCATTTATTTATTTATTTTTCCTATGCCGTTTTTGTCCTTCATATGTAAGAGATTACTCAACCTAAAGTGACTGTACTGGATTGGCTTCATAAATACAGTGAATTCTTATAATGAGTTGCATGCCCCTTTCATGCTCTTTTATTATTGCCTTATTTAGACAAACTGAAGCCTTTTGATCTGCACGAAGACAATTTATGGATTACTTCAGGCATCCTTGTTACCGGGGTGCTGCTTAAATCAGTCATCAACTAAAACTTAACACTCATTAAAGATTGTCATTTAAATACTGTGTATGTTTACGAGAGCACATCTTTTTCAACAGAAGATGATCAACTGACTTCATGAAATGATTGTCAAATTGACTTATGTTTTTCACTCACTGTATCAACTCTTCATGATTCTGATGCTGCACTGATTGGTTGAGGGTAAATGTGGCACAGAAATCCATGGGTACAGCACCAAGAGTACAGCCGAGTGTGCCTTTTAGCTATACTTTAGCCAGAAAATCAGATATAATTATTATCAACTGTCCTTCAACTACCCACATGGGGTCAATTCTCTGACATCTTGTTCATTATGAGCTGCCCTGCTATGATTGTCTATCGAGAACAGCTGCTTTGATTGTGCTTCTTTCCCCCCACACATCAGTGCACTTAGCAGAAATTCACCAGGCGTTTCACTCTTCTTTTTTTTTTTTTTTTTTCCTCTATTATGACTGGACATCGTGGTGAATACTGAAGAGTGATAATGAATCCAGCACGGACATTGTAGAAATATTTTTGATTGTTTAGACTCAAGAGATTGACCGGATCACCTTGTCACCAGGTGGAGCTAAAATGCTGTGGATCACAAGCGTAGGCTGTATTTACATTAAGCCAGAGAGCAGCACACCCAAGGAAACACATTTCCTTCAACCAAGGTCAACTTCCACTGTCATTAATTATCACTTTATTATCTTTACCAGCAGGCCTTGATAAAGCCGTGCCGTAGCTCAGATGATGTCTGTGAAAATGAGGAGCATCTCAACAGTGACTGAGAACTGGATCCATTTGTGAAAAAAAAAAAAAAGAACCTATCTGATCTTAGACAGCTTTTGTCCTGTATTTCACCATCAGCTCTGGAAAGTGAGTATTAATGTCAACCCCACTTCAAAAGGATCCTTTGATGCTTATCATCAGCCTTGACTCATTGGTGGTGAGCTACTCCAGAGATATATTCCATGAAAGAAATATAACAAATCTAATAACTGGGCACTTTACCCCAAATGGAAAATAAGCAACAAGGACCATGTCAAGTTATTTTAAGCCTTTAGGATTTGGAATATATTTATTATTGCAAAGGTAAAAATCTGTTTTTTTAGTCTTACCCTGAAGCTAAAACACACACGATGACATAATGATACGTCTGAAAATTAATGACAGTACAGCACAAAGGAAAACACTAACAGCAGCGTAAATGAACACAGTAGGGATAGCTTATCAATTAAATATTTATAGTGAAGCCTGCTTCTCCCTGTTGCCTGTGGAGGACTTGGATGGACAGGAAAATAAATGCGTGTTTATATCTGTTCGGTGAGCACTTAAGGATTGTTGTGTCTGCCTGAGGGGAGAAGTTCAAATTCCGGAAGAATACAGTACATGAGAGGGATCTGAAGTGATTCCCCTCATCTCTTTTAATAAAAAATGAGCCAAACAGAAGGACGATGCCTCATAATCATGACCTCTATCGCCTCTTGACTGTTCAGCATTTCAATGCCACCTCAACCGCACAGACATGGTGCGATTAATAAGATGGCCTCAGCAAATGGTATGGTTATGTGACAGCATATGACATGAAATGTGATTTGATTTATTGTGTCACATGTAATACGATACATGATGTGAAAGCTGAATCGAAACGATTATACTTATGTACATTATAAGCATTTTATGTCTGAATTTTGAATTGGAATTTGCATAAATGAAATTCAGTCATGTAAATCATGTAAATATATATACATATATATATATATATATGTATATATATGTAGGGTATATTAGGTTATTGTTTTAAATTAAACAATTATTTGTTTACAACACAAAATGTCAAAGAAAAAAAAAATGTAAATGCCCATCACAATTTCTTGGAGCCAAATGTGACATTTAATTGTTTGTTTTGTCTGACCAGTTGTTCAAAACCACATATCTAATTTACAATGATGTCAAGCAAAGAAGTAAAAGAGAGATACAAAGGACTGGTGATGGAAATGAATAATGGATTGTTGTGGATTAACTGTTTCAAATCAAAAAATCAAAAAAATCAACAAATCAAAAAAAGTATCTTATTGAATGGCAGACAGTAAAGGTATTCAATCATTACTAAATGACTGCTTAATATCATTATCCTGGTGTACAGTATAATTGACTGTATATACAGCTGAAGTGTTAGATTCCCTGTGTTACCGGGATGACTCACCCATGAAGTTGAGGTAGCCTTCTCCACCCAGGCCATGAGTGAGGAGACGAATCATCTTATGCAGCTGTATGCCGCGGTCAATGACGGGTGTCATGGGAACTATGGAGCTCATGTTGGTGTACATCTCCTTGTCCATCAACCAGAAGGCCAGGGTCTTATCCCCAACCAGAGCCTGGAAAGGTGTGATAGGCTTTATAATTCACACTGGTCTGATGCAGACTCTATTGACTGCAAAGTATAGGATCATGTAGAGAACAGCCTACCTGATCATGACTTTCTGCATAGGCTATACATTTCTCTCCATAGCGCCTGTTGGTCAGCGTGTAGACAATATTGCCCATGCTCCAGTCCTCATCCTTTAACTCCTTCAGGATCTACACAGTGACAGAGAGGGGTTATTGAAAAAGGGAATGATAGATGTGTAGCTGAGAGATCCAGTCGGGCTCTGACTGATGTCTGAAGCTCTGTATTTCAGTTCTGGCAGTCTTTCTACCTTTTTTAAGTTTTCTCTGGGTTACACTTCTTTCTCAGATCAATCTCTGTTTTGACATCTCTATATCCGCACGGTGAGTTATGTCTACCTTTGAATGGCGGTAATGGAGTTTTTAATAACTTCACTACAGCCCATGGGTAGTAAGGCATCAGCTCTCCCCACCTGAGATGGGCAAGGTCAGAGCCTCTCATCCAAACGGAGGGATTCAACAATAAATCCAACCGTGGAATCGGTGCCCTGTCGCTGGCCTGCCCACATGCGCACTTCCTGCCGAAAGAGTCATTTTCAGGGGTCAGAAGGAAACGGTGGGCTACCACAACATGCACTTTGAACACATGTGCCCTGCACTAACACTGTGCCCTAATCACTCATAGTTACACAAGCAAATAGTAGCACAGGGCAGAGTAAAGATAACCACATGTACTGCAGCAGGCATAAAGCTGATTTATTGAACAAGAGAGATGCTAGAAAGCCACAGTATCAGTATCATTCCTACATGTAAAAAAAACTGAGTTTATGCCCTCCAAGAACCCTTGGTGATAGACATGCGGTCTGTGTGATTGGTGGGGGAGTTGGCAAGTCCAACTCCGTGACAGGCTGAAGTCTGCTCGGTGGAATTGGTCATGACAGCTGATTGACATGTCAGGAAACCTTTATATTACTCTACAGAGCCATAATCCTCTGAGTAAAGAGAGTAAATTGTGCCGATCAATATGTCTGAGATGAACCGGCTGGTCCACCTAAATAGAGGCTTTCCCGCTCTATATATCACCATCTGTTCACATTCACTCTTCTTCACCTCAGCCTTGTGTGGCCATATTAGTCAGTGCCAGTGGCACCAGAAAACCTCATCGAGGCGCACGAGACATCATCTACATGTAGGACAAATTCTCAGACCTTTTAACTCCCTGTGAGCTCAATGTGCCGCCTCAGATCCTCAACACAAGCCTTGCTTATCCATCTTTCTGTTTAACATCAAACCTGATCAGGCCTCTGATGCTTAGGAGCTTACAAAACCGTGGAGAAAAACTGGTCCGACCTCTTAAATCACCTTTTAAGTCACAATTCAACAAGCAGGCTTTTATATCGTTTTTATCAACCTCAGACACCAGGTCAAATCTAATGTCTACATTCTGGTCTATGTCAATGGATTTTAATGTTAAAATACATTTCTGTTTATAAAAGAAAAAGCTGGTTAGTTTATGTAGTTTATTCGCATGTGTTTTTGACAAACTACCTGTTCCTTACTACATGTTCCTTTTTAACTTTTTTCGTAAATATTTAATATTATAGAGATAAACTTAAAGATTTGAAGCCATGTTTTCAGGATCATAGAAAATGAAAAATGAAAAATAAATGTTAATATATGGTAAAAAATTTAAGCAAAAGCAAAAAATGAATCTTAAAGACATGTAGCAAAACGTCTACATCTAATTTATATTAGGCCACTGCATGGGATGGCCATGGCTCAGGAGGTAGAGCAGGTTGTCCACTAATCAGAAGGTCAGTGGTTTGATTCCTGACTCCTGAAATCTGCATGTCTAAGTGTCCTTGGGCAAGATACTGAACCCAAAATTGCCCCATATGTAACATCAGTGTGGCAGTGTATGTGTATAGTAGAAAAATTTTATATGTTTGGAAAAAAAGCTCTGTATGAATGTGTGTGTGTGTGTGTGTGTGTGTGTGTGTGTGTTGTTGATGAAAAAGTAGGACCATAAATCCTGTGTAAACCTATGGAATATGAGTGAAGGTTGGAAAATTGATTGGAAGATTCTGAAAGAAAAACATCATGTTCATATAGCAACATACACATAACCACAAGTGTGAAAAATATTAACACTATGAAGAGTTAAATTTCCAAATAATCATGGCAGATGAGTCATAGCTACCAGGTCTCTATTCTCAACACATGGAAAATATCTTGTTAAGGCAGACAGGGTAAGTAGGACCCTGGACAATATTACAATACAGTAGTTAATAAATGGATAAACTGAACAGTAATATAAAATTTAAAAATTTGCATTGCAACACCAGCTAAAAATAAATACATCATCAAAATGCTTGTTTCTTTTTTCCCCACCAGCTGCAATATAAAAGCTAAACAACTGAATCTGAAGAATATACCCCAGGGATCATCACAGCCACCTCCACATCCACGTACAATCAGACACTTTACACTTCCTTATGAATCATTACAATTCAATTCAAGCGCAAAACTGGTCTGGGAGCAATTAATCTGGGAGTGGGACTGTCGGAGCGGAGACAGGAGTGACTGGGTTGACGACTTCTCTACCACCAGCTCACCCACATCAGCCCCGACCAGCCGAGCTTCCTGGCATCACTGACACTCCACTTCATCAATGATAATGAGCACGGCACAAATCTTACTTTACAAGCCCGCTGTCAGGCGCCAACCAGAGTGCCCAGATTAATTAGGCAGAGCCGGAATAAAAAATAAAAAAAAAATCTATCCGTGCAGGATGAGGTCATCTCACTGCCACGGACATGCTGCGACTGATTCAAGAGCCTCTCTGCTACCATCTCATGGTGCTGGGAAGGACTTGGAGGCAGAGATGCGTTTAGTGTAAAGCTTGTTTTTTTTTTTTGTTTTGTTTTTTTTTTTACATTTGGTGGCTGCCCCAAGCATCCTGCCTCTCCTGCAAACACATCTACTGCAACTTTGTTTGAGTTTGCGTTACCATGGGGATATCCTCTCTTCACACATACAGTGCCGCCCCCAGAGGTGAGCTGGGAATGAAGGTGTGCAGCGCTCAATCCCGTGGATCAACCTAATGCCTCCCTATCTTTATTTTTTCACAGTTTTAGAAATTAATGAACTTTCTGCCCACGCAAATGTGTCTGCCAGAAGCTTTGCTCAGCTGAAATGCACTCCTCCTCAGCCCACCTCGCTGAAGAAACGCGCACCGTCTCCATCCTGCGCCGCCAGTTAACACCATACAAGGGAGGCCTCACAGTGCAATTAGCTAATAAAACAGAGCAGGATAAAGCTGAAATGCTTCATCGAGCTGAGGGTGACGCTTGGCGCGGGGGGTCACAGAGAGTGGGCGCCCTTTAAAGGCTGTGATGAAGCCACAGACATGTTAACATAAACAAGCCGGAGTCCACCATTGCTTGGCGGCAGCCTGAATTCTTATTAAGTCATGTTAATTGAAAGCGTTTCCAGTATGATGGACAGAGCAAAGTATGAGCACCAGAAATGGATTTTCCCCCTGAAACTAACAAGGAGAGAGCTGTGCAGACTGATATTTTCATTCAATTAAACGGAGGAAGAGAAACAAAAATCGGGACAATTGACTCAGAGGTCATTCAAGTTGAAGAGCTGAGAGAGGCAGAGGGATGCTGGAGAATTCTCTGCATTGCCTTCTCTTATTCAAGCTGTGACCAGCGAGCCCTCTACCTCCTCCGCCTCTAATTGTTTCAATTACATCTCAATCTATTGTAGCTGGAGGGAAGGGTGCTTGTTAAATTAGAGGGCTTTTGTAATATTATCCATTAGGAGTGACAGCATTTTATGGTCATAATCAGATCGAATCATCCAAACTTGTGCTGTGCGCCTTATCTGGTCCTCTCATTAGGATATCTTAATTTTTCACAGCCTGTTGGTCCTAACAGCCTTCTGCAGCCAGTAAATGAGTCATATCAATCAGTCATGCTGAGGACGAAACACAGCATGAGGCCCCGCTCGAGGAACCAAGAGAGATTCATTCGGGCACACATGTGAATCTATAAATAAGCTCACAGCTCTGTTGCTCTGTCTCTTTGTCTGTCTTTCCCTCTGTTTCTTCCTGCCCGTCTCTGTGTCTGTCTGTCCATCTTTCTGAACGCCTGCCCTCCCCGCTCCATGTCTCCTTCTCTGCAACACACACCTCACTGGAGGCTCCCCTTCAGTCCATTCAAATCCCTCCCTAATTGACACTCTGTGAGAAGAGGCAAGGCGAGCCCTGAGTGCACTTCACTGGCTATACCAAGGCATGTTCATATGAATGCTTCCCTGCACAGAAATACATGAATTTCACCGCTCGCTTGCTCCCCTCCATCTTCACGATTCACGTGGCGTTGACTCTCATCGGGGAAGCAACAAATTTAATTGAAATATAATGCAACCAGAAGAAGGATCTAAATGAATATTGCATCGCAAGCAATATTGTTTGAAAAGTAAAAGCAGCAGCAACCTCTCCTGAGGCATCCCGAGGATAATCCTGTGAAAACTCTGGTTACCGTGGAGGAGGCTGCGTCTCAGCGGTACAGCACTGCCTGCCGCACAGCTAGTGCAAGCATCACCGAGGAAGGTCAAGTCTGGGACTACCCCCCCCTCCCATCCTCTCCCTCCCTCCCTCTGCCCCTCTGTTCTCCTCCCTCCATCTCCGCTACTGAGTAAAACCCACCGCTGCGAGAGACAGACTTGATTAACGATGCATAGACTTCCCCCATTGAGAAACACAAGAAACTGTAGTGCAAGAGGATGCATGCGGCGCTGAGGTCACACACTTCGCTTTGCTTTTTCACCAAAATACGAGCAAATATAACTTCCAGTGTGGGCTCGTAGATAAAAAAGACACAGCTTTACATGAATCTTACAACGGATAACCTCTTTAGGCGTTCTGCAAACAGCATTTTTTTGTCAAATATCAAAGAAGAGCAGCTCTCTGCTTCTCTAAACATGCGCGCATGCACGCACGCACACACACACACACACACACACACACACACACACACACACACCACATACACACACACACACACACAAACAGGACACAAAACAATCCACATTCACCAGCCAACCCAAACAGACAGAAACATCCCCAGGGATAACCTGCTGCCGCTCTGTTTCCCTACAAATGTACTTTCTAAAGTAATATTTGCTGATTTCATAAAAACACTTTGGCATACCAACGACGAATGGGTGGCATTTTTATTAATACAGACTTTGAAGAAAACACCAACGGGGCCAAGAAAATAAATTATGAGTTATGTACTGATCCCAAGTACTGTAAATTTATCCAAGTTCTCCAGAAGAGGCAAACACTGCTCCAAAACAAGGCTGGAAAAAAACCCATGTGCGGCTGGATGTCGGTGCCATCAAAACAGAAAAGGCAAGAAACAAAAACTTTCAGATGAAGAAATATATAATAACCTTTATTTATTTCTGGATGGATGGATGGGTATGCTTGCACTATCCCTGTGCTACTTGGCTTCAGTTATGGACTTTCATACCTGATGGCTGCACAGTTATGAACAATGTTTTCCCATTGTGGGCCATTAAGTACTTTCACAGTGGCAGTTTGGGCTGAAGTGCCGAGCTAAAGGGTGCTTCAGCAGTTGTTGTGGAAGGACGGAGAATATTTGGCGCCCAGAATTTCTCATCCAGTCTGAAGCAGCGCCGGGTGGTAACACCTCACTCAATAGTGTTATCATCTCTGCCAGTAATGATTAGTGATAGAAAGCTCTATTTAAGAAGCGATATTAAATATTTAAGTTGTTTTTGTCACTGTTTCTGTTATCATCCTAAATACTGTATCAGACTGAGGTTGAATGATCTGAAAATTAGGTCCCATCACTGTCACCATGTTCATTTTCTCATAATTGTTGGCCCAGCTGACGACTGATTTTATGTGCTAAATCTAGTGTTAAAACTCTCATTCAGAGCTCCATAGACTTTTATGTAAAAACTAACCACCAGTGGAAATCATAATGTGAAAATTAAAAGGGAAAATTACATTTTTTTTTTTATTGTAAATTACAAAACTACAGCCTCCCTAATTTAGGCATTTCAGGTCCACCATGTCTGTCCAAGTAAAATATTGGTAAATTATCTATGAGAATTAAATACAAAAAGCAGAGGGATGGGAGTCATCTACCACTGTGGAGGCTGCTCGCTATCTTTCCTTCAGTAGGTGTTTCTGTGTTGGAGTGTGTACACATTAGTAACATTTTGTCTGGGAGAGAGCAGAGCAAAGAGCTGCAAACGTTGCTGTACAGTATGACTGATGCTAACCTTCACCAAACATGGAAAAAACTCAAAAACTCTGACAGAAGGCAAGAAAACCGCTCTGGCCAACAGAACCTTTACTCACAAGACTTCTCTCTTCCACAGAGCAGTACAATCAAAACAACTATCAAATGACAATGTGGTTCATTTCTTAGATAATGTTCACTCTACTACTACTACTACTACTACTGCTGCTCCTGCTGCTACAGTACTACAGTTAAAAAAATGTATTTATGATGGGAAATGTGAAGTTTAGAGTCACAATATATTAAAAAAAAAAACAGATTTGTAAATATGTTAAAATAAAAATGACATTGTAACATTCATTTAAGCCTGAAAAAGCATAAGAAATATGGTGAAGGGAGTCATGGCTCAATAAATATCCAGATTTCATTTCATGCTCTTTTGCCATTTAATGAAATTTATTCCTGCAAAATCCCTTCAATTCAGTTTAAAACATATATTTTTTATGTTTCGGTATTACCCATTATCCTTAAAAACAATTGACCATTTTCCTCTTTCATTCATTGTGGGCGAAATCATTCTCTGTATTCCCCCTGACAATGAGGTGAGGATGACATGAGGATGAGCATTTATTGTTGGTTGTTGTGTTTCTAATTTTCAGCTATTCAGAATGTCTCGACTGGTTTGGTAAAAATCAACAGAGCATTGAATTCAAAACGAAAAATAACGTTTGCTTTGACATCATTTAAAGCTACCCCAAGGACAGACATTTCAGACTGAATAATGAATCAAAGTGAAATGTAAAGGTGGCTGTGAGCCTATTCAAACACTCCACTCAAGGAAAAAACATCACAAAAGAATTTTCAGCCTGGATCAGTGACTAGATGACCTTCATGTTAACATTATTAAAGCTTGTCTTTCAAGTGAAAACATACATCCATGTAAAGGACTCGGAATTATTACTGATCTAAGAAAAAGGTCATTATGAATGAATAAGTCAAATGCTTCTAATTTCAATAAGAATTATGTCTCTTCCATCATTTATTCATAACTTTATGTTCGAAGGGGGATAAATTATGACCTTCCCATTCGCACAGCAGGTAGGATTAAGTCAGAAAAAAAGAAAAATAAATTAGCGCTCCTTTAGAAAAAGCACAAAGACCTTCTTCAGTTTGATTAAAAAAAAGAAGAAGAAAAAACCTTGCAGCTCAGAGTGAAAACAAACGACTCAAGTGCAAAGTCTCTTCACACATGGAGAGACTTCATGCCTTTTTCTCCATAGCAGCCAGAGAAATCCAGACAATTCATGTGCATTATGATTGTAGGAATACAGTCATCGTTATCTGTTTCACAATTCTTTGAATACTGATTTATCATTTTACGTGGTCCTTATATTCAGAAGTCTGTTTGGCATTTAACCGCTTGCAGCTGTAATAAAAAATCTTTATGTTGTTTCACTTTGTTTTATTATTGGTAAGTTGTTTCATTTTTTATGTAAAGCATTTTAAAACTGTATTTTAAGTATGAAAAGGTGCAATGAAATTGAGGATTGAGGAGCAGCAGTGTAAAAGCAGTGCTCTATTTTATAGTATAGTCAGTATTACTAAAAGTATGAGCCCATGTTCTTTACAATTAAGGTAAGAAAAAAAAAAGAACATTTTTACAAGATTACAAGCAAAGTTTGTTGCCTATACAATAAGTGTCCAATAAAAGAGTATAATGCAATATAAATACCTCATAATGTAATTCAATCTAATACAAAAACAATATCGAGTTGCAGTAAATAAATGCCTCCATGACACAATCTATAAAAACTGAATATTATAGCCTTTATCCCAGGACAATTCTATTCTAATAGTATCATACACAGAGTATAAAGAAGACATTTTCTAAGGATATATAAGCATTTATAGTGTACTCCTGCATTTGTGAATCAGTAACAATGGTGCTATTTCTCCCTGTACATGTTGCATCATGTTTCTAGGTGTATCAAGGCTCCATGACCATTCAAGTTACACCAGAGCACCAGAGTGTGCAGGCATCTCCAGGAAAATATAGGGCAAGATTCTCATGTCACTATACTGCTAAACAAGTTTTACACTTGAAAGCTTCTGGAAAGGCTCAAAAGCTTAGCAACAAGATCAGCTGTAATGTACCACGAGAGTGCTTAATGCCTCCTAACATGCCCTGTCACTCCCTTTGTCTTTCATCCCTGTTTTGAAAACAAACGCTTTCACTTTTCTCTCTATTTGTGGCTGTTACGGATGTTTCTGTGAGAGCTCAGGCCCACAGTGTCTGTAAAAGTTGCTGGGGAGAAGTAGAAGAAAAAAACAACAAAAAAAAAAAAAAAAAACAGACAGGGGACAAAGAAAAAAAAAAGAGGGAGATTAAAAAGAAGTGAATCATCTTACCTGAATCCACTTGTCAGGAATGGCCATAGCCAGTCGGTAATCAAAACCAAGTCCTCCCTCCTCCACTGCTCTGCAGAGAGCAGGCATCCCTGACACATCCTGCGGAGAAGTCACACTATTTCATATCACATTTTCTCTTGGTGTGCACAGGTTTCTTTCCCAGAAGTCAGCCAAGATCACATCAATGCCACTCCACAGCGCACATATTAAGGGGCAAAAATCCTATACCACAGGCCAAAAAAGAGTGACATCCCATTTCCTTTTGCATTACTTCTTAATTACACCAATGAATACGTAAGTAAGCTATGCCTAACTAATAAGTGTTTTTAATTAATAATAGCTGTGGGCAGTGTCATTGCAATGTGAGCGGATGCTGACGGTATGAGTGGTGCTGTGTTTTTTACCTCTGCAACAGTGATGCAGTCAGGATAAAGGGTATGAAGAATGTGATTGGCAAGCATCAGGTAAACCAAAGAGTCTTCGTCCACCTGAAGGCCAAAGTACTCGCTGTAGTCCCCTGAGAAGGTTGCGCCTGAGGAGTAAACACCCACACAGTCAACACTCGTCATATTTTTCTACCCAAACTTCTAAAATCCTTCACTCCTCAGTTTTTTTTGTTTTTTTTTAAGGAATGCTACTGTTTCAGTCCATATATTCCTGAACAGACTTTCTTATAAAAGACATAAATGTAATTTTATATGGTTCATTTTTAGGCTGATTTGGGTTAGAAACTAGTACGGAGACACATCTATTCTAACACCTACCGGTACTTCAGATATCCAAAGATTCATAATATCAAATACACATGTTCAATGCTGTGTGGTGGCTACTGCAAATCACTATGTGGATTTCTACTTTTTAATTCTCTTTATAATGTACATCCGTGACCTCTATCTTTGATATAGAACATTTTAAAACTGTCTTTTGTTTTTGTGCAATTACATTCAAAGTTTGGGACATTTTCCATCTGTCTCACCACAATGCATTGTGTGCATCCAGGACAAAATTGTTGTTTAACTGGCTCTCCTCATTGAATAATTGATAAAATATCCAATCAGGCCCCGTTGTGTTATGTTAAATTGCACACTTCACTCAGAAAAAAGACCTCATTTGAAATACTGTAGAGGAACAGGTTAGGCGCCATTATAGTGACTGTTCTGCTTGGGAAGAGCTCAGTTTCAACTCATGCCATAAATAAGTGTCTCATTTAGCTGCATTTATTTGTAAAAAATAGGGGAGGATGGGACATGCTTTACACACACTACCCATTCCTGAATTTGGAGATGCACACAAACCAGTCTTACCGATGCCATGGTGATGGTAGAGCATAGACGTAACACCATCGAATCTGAAGCCGTCAAAGCGGTACTCCTCCATCCACCAGCGCAGGTTTGACAATAAGAACCGCAGCACTTCCCAGCTAGCAAAACACACAGAAAGACAGACAGGCGCGCACACACACACACACACGCACACACACACACACACATACAGTTTCAAGGTCAGATAAACAAGAAGCCGTGAATTATTCACACATCTTATCATGTACTTTAGGCACCAGAGATTAATTTTCACCGCTACAGGACATTCACATATTGATAGCCAAAGCTCCATTATGTTGGAGATGGAGTGTCAGTGACAGGAGATGGTGTTTTCATTAACTACACTGTAGAGGGGATGCTGTCTTTCACATATCCAGTTGTCAGGATGAGAAATCAGCGGCTTACAATACACAATACGCAAAGTTTTCTGATTTCCATCAGACCACTTGTATGACCACTGGGCAAGTGTTTAGTATAGCCAGGTCCCTCCCTCAGTATTTCCACTGATAGGATTTCATGCTACACTTGGGTAAGCAAACACCATGGAGGGGAATTGAGTTCCCTCTCCTGAGGAGGAGAAAAACCATACACTTCTAACCTCTTTGGCTTCCATCGGCAACATTTGACGAGCTCCTTTGTCCTAGTCTTGTGGCTGTGCTTTGTTGATCGTGATGCGCTACAAAGCGTGCAAATGCTCCATGTGCCTGTTGGCTGGACTGTGTTGGTGGAGGCTGGAGGAAGTGGATTCCATAAACGGCCCCAGTCCTCGTTCCTGACTGAGTGATGGGAGAGTCATCTGGATAAGAACAGCCACTCAAGGCAAAATACACTACGCACCTCACCTCTTCCCATTCAGTGGCGCGTTGCCATGGAAACGTCAGTTAAAACTCAAGATTTGGTCGTCTAGTCTATGCGGTCTGCGTAATGAGCACCAAATGAAACACTGTACACACGGATGCCGCGCTGGAAAGGCGCGGCAAAGCGTCAAGGATGTGAGACGAATGACACATTCAAGCCACTGATTAAATGTGAACTGCTGCCTCTGCATAGGCTGAACTTCACAACTCAGATGCTCTCCGTGTCCTCAGCTCCAACAATGGTTTTAATGATATGTGTATGGTGTCCCTGTACACAACCGCACTTATGAACCTAATATATATATATATATATATATTTTTATTTTTGAGGCAAATTGGAAGTACACTGGTGACCTTTCCTCACCAAAAGTTTCACGAAATATCATTTGACCTCCAGAGCTTCACAACAACCTCTACAGACTGTTCAGAGTTATTTTAATACTATAATTAACTGCACTCATTGGCTGGCCGCACAGCAGACCCCGGCCCCTCCCTTACATACCCTGGAGAGCCCGTGTGTATCTCCTACAGCACCTGCTATTATGAACTGGACCCTTCTTGATTTTTACAAAGTTAATAAATAATACAGTTTATTTGATATGAAAAACTACAGCATTTTTACCATTGCTGCAGAATGCGTATTACTGTATATGTCATCATGACTGTTTCTTTCTTTGTTTTTATCCGCCAAAGTTTGTGTGGTCACTAGGTGGCAGTGTTACTTCATTTGTATGACGTTTTGCATTAAAAATAATGAACAAAAAATATATCTACCGACATTGTCTTCTAAAACCAACCATGCCATCTTCCAGTGTCCATATTTTATCCATCTACAACTCAATGAATGAAGTTTGTGTTTGAGCAAGGGGACAGTTTATGTGGCAAAATTTATTTGCAGTGCTTGTGTTTTTTTTTTTTATTTCTGTGAAGCACACTGGAAGACCTCTGTATATGATAATGTGCTACACAAATACATTTGCCTTGCCTTGGGATATAGGACAAAGTTATTTGTTTGCATTGTTATGTTGTGTGTAAGAAGTTACTGAAGAAGTTATCCGACAAATGTTTCACCACTGCGAGGGTATTCTGCTATTAAGGGACAGTCACATGGACCGTGCATTTGCATGTGGGTCAAGTTGGTAAAGCCTTACTTGCATTCACTGAATGCATTAAAAACAGAAACATTTAAATATTTACCATCCCTGTGTAGAGAAAGAGTGAAGCAAAGATTTACTGTAAGGTTGAATTTTTAGTCATTTCCATTATTGAAGATGTAAATGTGTTATTGAAGGGAGTTTTTCCACAATTCTTAAACAAACGCTCTGATTTCCCTTCAGCTCTCTACATCTACAGTGGCAAGTTAAAAAACTGACTCTGATTCTGAATTACAAAAGTTTGATACTGAACCCCATTTGTTTTTTTTTTTCCTCCAGTTGTGACACCACACTGTGGGGCAGTTCAACAGTTTTTTGCTTGAATGATGCAATTTCATCATGTCAAAAACTTGGTGAAGCAGTGAGTCCCAGATTCATGCTTCAACAACACTTCAATAACATCTCAAACTGCGAAAATCCATCCCAACACCAGACGATTCTTGTTCTGAGTGATACCTCCTCTTTAAAACGTATTGATTCAGCCTCTGAATGTTGCAACACTAAATTCTGAAGATTACATCCTCTGTGGCGAGAGACAAAATCCCAGATTTCTTTCGCCAAGTAAACCATGACACAAAAGACATTTAAATGCGTTGCCCTCTGCGCTCCATTCCTCAGGGATGACCAACCCCAGCACTGTTTGACAGGTGTGAAGCTGCATGTTACATCGGCGCTTCCTCCTTCCCTTGAGGAGGAGCACAAGGGAGCCTAGTATGATCCGATATAGCAGCCTGGCTGGGTGGTCACGCAGACCCTGTGATAAATAGATTAGGTCCTCCACTCCACTGCGCAGAGCCAACAAAGGCTCAGACACAATGTATCCCCACGGGATGGAGATAATAGCCAGTGAGAGCCAGAGGCCCAAGATGAAACCATACTGCCACATTAGGACCCACAATGCCATTCATCATGAAGTCCAATTACAGTGAGAAAGTTAGATCTCTATGCCCGATGCAATACGCCGCTTATCTATGCAGTTCAATGAAGTTATCACTCAGTCTGCAGTGTTAATACAAAAGCAAATTGCATATTACACTGTCCTCATGCTAAAGCTCAGCAATGACAGTGAAACCTGGTTAGGGAGCACTAATAGAGTAAAGCTCTAATATTGCTGCTTGTAGAGTATGATAAGGTAATCTATCATATGTGGTGTTGTTTTACCTGCAGGCGCACGCTGCTATAGAAGTCACTACAAGTTCCAGCAATTGGGAAAGATCAGAATGACCGTCTGACTAGAGCCCTTACAAAAACTGAAATAGAAACAGCAGTGAGCAGATTAAAAACAAATTACAAACCTGGCAGTGACGGTCCGCCAGCAGAGTGCTACAAAAACATTCAGTGACCAACTTATACCATTACTTGAGCCTTCATCTAACTGTACACCTGAACATGGTGAACTCCCACCCTCGTAGAAGGAAGATGTAATATCAGTGAGCCCTAAGGGAGGGAGCAGTGAGACTTGCTCAGTTTATAGATCCATATCCATGCTGAACATAAATTATAAATTGTGTACCTTGGTTATTGCAAAAACAAATGAAGTTATTTTTAATTTTTGGATGACATAATAGAAGATAGATAGATCATACAGGTTTTTATTAAGGGATGCCAAAACTGGACTTTTCTATCTAGCGCTTGAGGAATTTGGACTAAATGGGAAGATTGTCCGGTGTATTAAAAAAACTTTATCAAAATCCAACTGCAAGGATAAAAATAAATGGTAGTCTGACTGATAGTATAATATTGGAACGGTCTATCAGGCAGGGTTGCTGTCTTTCCCTGACCTTAGCCGCAATTTTTATAGAGCCTCTGGCAAAAGCTATTAGGCAGAATAAAGATCTTAAAGGGGTAAAGGTCGGGAATGAAGAACATCATCAGGCTTTAGAGGAGCCAGACATAAACCTCCCTGTCTTAATCAATCAACTTGGGATGTTTGGCTTTTGGATATAAATTGAATTTAGCGAAAACACAGATTCTTATGATGAATTACTAGCCTGCCATAACTATGCAACAAAATTTTAACTTGCGTTGGAGTTCCAAAAAAAACCATCCCCCGAGGTCACTTTAACAACACACTCCATAAAGTAGACTGTATCATAGCGGAACAGGACATAAGGAACAATACTGAGAGGTGGGCTATCCTCTAGACTTCAGATATCAGACACTATATTATAAAAATGAATGTCCTTCCACGACTTCTTTAATTATTTCAGTCATTGCCTATTGAAATACATGTGAAACAATTCAATCAAAGCCTGGAATAAAGTTATTTCAAGGTTCATATGGAATGGTCAAAGACCAAGAGACCAATTTAAAACATTACAGATCAGGAAATATATAAAAAAAAAGGGGGTTAATATTTCCATGCAGCATAAATTAGACCAGCAATTTACTGGTGCACTAATGACTAATGAAGCAGATGGAAAAAACCTTGAGCTACATGCACAGGGACGGGAAATTCAAAGCCTCATTGGAGACAAACTTGTAAAAAAGACTTGCTTGAACATGTAGATGCTGTCACTCGATTGACGTTAGAGCTGCGGTTTAATCTGGTACAAAAACATCGATTGGGGAAAGAGCTCAGACTTCTTCAATGGAAAGCTTATTTTATCCCTGGCATGCTTGATCAGAGGTTCAAACAATGGATTCCAAGTGGTATAACAGCATTATGCACCATAACAAAAGATGGTAATGTAATGGCTTTCTAGCGAGTGAAACAAAACTATGCATTAAACAACCAGGGCTACTTCAGACATTTGAAATGAAGGGAATCTTATGGCGGGGAAATAAAGCATCACAGGATCTTAGATAAAAATGGGATAATTTGAACCATAATTCGCTTTTACAACATGAAGAAATACAGAGTAATATCAACATTATATCAGCATCTAAAGGAGAGTGGAGGAAATACAACACTAGATGTAAAGAGCAGAGGGAATGGGAAAAGGAATTGGATGTGAACATTTCAGAAGATGAACAGTTTGATATTGGAGAACACAACATCCTCACGTGCTTGGAGAGAACACTGTTGGAAGAATGTAATTAGATTCTTTATTGCACCCGAAATTAAGAGCAAATACTTCTCTATAGCACAACCATGTATGAGACGATGCAAGGAAATAAATGTAGATCGTTCTCATGCATTTTAGCTTTGCCCTGGGATTGTGCAGTTTCGGGGGGAAATAATTGATATTCTGGGCTGCGATCTACCTAAGTCATCTAAGGTACTGCACTTTTGCAATATGACGGGAGATATTGTGTTAAGAGAAGACAGATGTTTGATGAAAATCACGTTGGCAACTTGTAAAAAGGGCCATCGCAAACAGGCGGTACGAGGCAGAGCCACCAACACAAAATGAACGGCTGAAAATTGTGAATGGAATTTAATGATATGGAGCAGCTGAGGAACGGCGGCGAGAGAAATGGACGATGTTTACATGTCAACAACAAGATAAGACAACGAACCACTGAACAAATAGATTCAATGGGGACAGAGCAACCCGTATATCTTTTCATGTTTATTTATGTTTTTGTGTGAGCGTGGGTGTGTGGCCTTTCTGTAACAGAGAAACAATAAATAATACAGTTAAAAAAGTTTAACTTTAAACAACAGACATGTTTCACGTCAGCTTCATGCTTAGTTGCTGCTCCAGCTCGACATGACTGTGACCCGTATGATGGTATTTACGTCCTGTCGCTGGCAGAGCGGATACTGAAACACGCTGCATTTCTAGAAGTCAATCTTGCATAAGGTGTCATGGCAACTTGTCAGGATGGCAGAGAGAGAAAGATTTAAGTCCCTGTTTTCACAACATCACAGGTAAGCTGCAGATAAGAGAACATAAATTTAAGAAGCTGACAGGTCACACAAGAAGTGTGATGCTCAAACAACGATGCCAGACAGCCCGATGGATGGTGTGCATTTGTTTGGACGAAAAAGGACAAATAAGGTGCCTCATTTAACGCTTTTCAAACTTTTGTCCAATCCCTGCAGCCATTAATGTGTCTAGGACAGAGATATTGACAGGCGTGACACCTGCAATAAATTCACATTTCTTGGTTGAAGCTTTGATTTATTTATTTATTCAATTGTGGGATTATTCATTCAGCTTGTGGACGCATTAAATACACGTGCACAGTAGAATACTGAAGGATATAACTTGCTGATGTTGTATGATGTCTTTTCAATTGCTTTTGCGACTAAAAGGTGGAGATTTTAATCATGTCTAGTTGTCACATACCTTTTCATAAAATAAGCAGCAGTCCAGTAAAACGCAGTCAGTAGTGTGGGCGTCTTAAAATGCAAATGTGTGCTCTGTGCCGGACATGTGTAACAAATACATCTTTATACTTCGTACCACATTGTTAAGCAGCCTTTCAGACAGTCTGGTGATGCTGGCTGCCTCGCGGGGTAAACTCTCATCTAGCTGTCTGACAGACTGTCCCTGTATTGCTGTGCTTTGTGTCAGATATCTGCCATTTGTCTGGCATTCTTTAGGCTGCCTGGCAGCTAGCTGCTCTTGCTTGGCATCCTGGGAGGGATATTCTGCTGCCTGTGAGACTGTTTGTATGTTTAGCAACCTGTAATTAGTATCACCTTGTTCTTGCAGCCTTTCAGGAATCAATTGCAGTCTGGCAGGCCAATTCTGCCCTGTAGGAGTTTCCTCCAATGGGCCATATTTTGGTAGTGGCAGTATATCTCTGGAGGTGTATGTGCTCATGTATAATCACTGACATTATTTAAATGATATGACGATTCTGGCAAAGCAAAGATAAGGTTAAATTATAGGCATGCCTCCAAAATCATAGTTTTACAGTTAGCTAGTTAGCTGGCTAACATCACCATCATGTGTTGCAATGTGCTAACCTCTCTGGCTTGGTTAATTACAAAAACAGGTGGGCAAGAACTTGGCAGGCAGCCTTGAGGGAGGGTGCTCCCTTACAGGCTTTACTGAGGGAATAACAGTCCCTGGGGTTGGGTGAGCAGAAGAAGAGGGACGAGTCACAGCAGATACCACTTTGTTAGTTTTTTTTTTTACCACGATATTTCAGACCAGTTGCACTGTCTGCTACATCGGTGTAGATGGAAATGAAACATTCATTAGCAAAATATTGCAAAACTTTGCCATCTTGTACTGAGCGGGTGAGTAGTGTGTCTCAGTATCGTCTGAAAGAGCAACACTCAGTGGCAGCTCTTTGCTGTCATCTCTTACCACTGAAAAAAAGGACTGCCTTATATAAGTTTATTGGCTCATAATTCAATTTGCATGATGTTTACACTTATGAAATGTCTCTTCTCTGTAATCGACAATCTACAATCTCTTGAGCACTTAAGAGCTAAATTATTCATTTGGATCACATAAACAAAATCGCCTGGCAACAAATAGAAATCTCTTTGCACATATCACTGCCATGGAACTTTTTTTTTTCCTATTTGTCAGATAGTTTTAAGGAACTGATGGGCATGGGGGTACAGAGCTGCTAGGTTCCTACCCACTGGCTCCATCCAGCACCTCGTGGAAGCACTGCAGGCAGCTGCAACCAGCCGGCATGCACACCTACAGCTAAGCTCAGCTCATTAGCTGAAGCTCACCAGAGGGGAAAAAACTGCTTTTCCACTTGCTGTGTGACCTGATGGGGCAGGGGAAAGATCTCATGGGTGCTAAATAGTGAAATGACTGAATTTGGACTGAGTTGACATTTCAAGTTTTGAGGTTATTGATTGATCAGACAGTAGCCAGGCCCCAACTACTGTCCAAAGTCCCTGTATGCTGAAAACATGAATGCTCCGAAGGGAGAGAGAGACAGATTTTTTTTTTTTGTTTCTTTTGTTATGTTTTCTACTGTGTTTCCTTAAAATACAAGCCTGTCATTTATCAGCAGGATGATTCTTTGTTTCCCTACATGTGTTCCCTTGTGTATTATTACCTCCAGCAAGGAGGTTGTGTTTTCACCCGTGTCTTTTTATTTGTCAGCAGGATTACGCAAAAAGTGCTGAACCGATTTGCACCAAACTTGGTGGAGGGATGAAGCATGATGCATTGAAGGACGCATTGAATTTTGGGGCAGATACAGATCATTTACTAGGAATTTGAATTTTTTTTTTTTTTCTCTTAAGTCTGGTTTGTGTTGTCTGCAATTGGCCTTGGTGGAGGTCTGTGCTCTCTGAGTGCCCTTCAAGATATTCTGTGCTATGTTACAATTTCACAATCAATTTAAAGGACATTTAGCTGGCATGCTGAAGGCTGAAAACACACAGTAAAAGAATAAATGATGAAGGTGCAAACAGACCTCACACTGTCAAAATGTTAACATGATGATATATGTCCAATAGTTTTTTACATGGCTCTTTAAAAACTGCATATGAGTGTATGATGGTAGAAATACTCAAATATTATATATGCCAGTAGCTTATAATAAGGAAACCTTTATTATAGTAGATGAAAAGATACACTCATCACTGGTTTTATCGCTGTATTATATATCAGAGAACCTAAATGATTTGATTCTACTTTATTTGAGCTCTCATACTAAGGAATATACTTACAATCCAAGCAGTGCTAATCTCCTTTACTGAATATGTGTAAGATCACTATTTATATTGCCCCATTCACACATGATTAACAAATATTTGAACGTAAAAAAAACACACATATAGAATGATCTTGTCAAAGAGAGAATTATTGCTCCTTGGTCCTCAAACACTGGGCCGATCTCTCAGCATGAGGACATGGACAGGAGTTAAAAAGAGTTTTCAGAAGCCTGGCCGTGAGCCTATTTTTCATATCTTAAGAATTCACACAAAGATTGATGAAAAATGGATGCAAATGATCCTGTGAGAAGTGGGGGGGATTACAGAATGAGCCCACATCAAGCTTCTCAGAACTCTCACATCTGAAGGCCCTGATCTGCAAAAAGGCTTGGCTTCTGTGGCTGCCAACCCCCTACACGCCGAGCCATGGGCTCTGTTCCCTCGGTCACTGTCTCAAGGTGACTTTGACGTATTTGAAAAGGCTTATGAAGGTAACAGTGACCAACAAATAACGCAGATAGTTCTGCTTATGAAGAGCAGCTGAGTGTCTGGTGTATAAGTGGATATCAGCCTGTGCATACATAAACTGTACATCCAAGAACTTCTTGACATAGACCAAATATATTGTGAGCCAGGGCAAGTGTCTGCAGTGTACGTACCTGCACAGTTTCAATGCAGCTTAGTACTTCTACGATAAAGTTGGTATTCAGCAACTATAAAACTACTTCTCGCCTTTCTGCAGCCTGGAACCAATGTTTGCAAAGTCAGACATTTTTAATACTGAATGCAGACGCATTTGACTCCAAGGCAACCCAAGTTAACAAATAGGATAGCAGGCATCTATCTAAACAGCATTCTCTCCAGACTGAAGTGAATGGTGAATGTTTTATGAGGAAAAGTTGAAGAGAAACACATACTGACTAAAAAAAAAAAAAAAAACAAAAAAACAAAAAGGTGCTCTGTGATAAAGATGCAGAAATGGAAGCGGAGCAGAGGAGGCAGCAACGGGGAAAATATATCTTTGCTCCGATAGCCTGTATCAGTCAGCTTCTGTCAACCTAATAAGAACATCATGGTCAGACTGTGATGGCTGATAGCAGGGCTGCTTGATTAAAAACAGGCTGTGTTTCACATGAGGTTCACGGCTAGCCTCTGAGGTTCATTTCCTTCTAAAGGGAGTAGCAGAAAAGCTTGACACCAACGATACGTCCAAACAACCTGTGAGAGGCAGAGAAGACAAATGAACTGACTATGACATTGCAGTGCTCCTCTGGGCTTTTACAAATGACTCCTCATATGCCTCCCAGTCGTGGCATATGTCTGCACCGTGTCTAATGAGTGCTTCTGATATGAGGAGAGTTCAATAACTAATGAAAGAAGAACCTTGTTCTCTTATTATAGCCCCCATGCCTGACACTAAGCATTGTGTAATGTATTGGAAACTGCTGCACACCAACACACACTTATTAAAAAACGAGTAAAAAAAAAAAAAAAGGCATTTGATAGACTCCTTAATGTTGCGCTGGGATCATTTTGTGGGTACAGAGGAAAGAAGAGAGACACTTAATTAACAGGGTTTACAACAACACCAATCAATAGTTTTGGTGTCCACTGAGCACGAGCGGAGTCAGAGAACAGCCCGTCGACTTCAGAGCCTTCACGTTTGTCCTGGCACTTTTGTAATTAGCTGATAATGTGAATATAACCAAAGCCTAGCAACACTGAAACATCAAATCATCACTCACGATGCATTAAAATTCAACACCTGTCTGTACTAATGTGTAAAAGGTAAAAAAAGAAATAAAATCAAGAGCATTTGAGGAAATTTAAATTCACCATTAATAGCCCTTTCAACGCTTTAGGAATATCAGATTAACAGAAGGTGAGAGATGTAATCTGTCATTTTTGCCATGACGTCTTGCTTTTGACCTTCAGCACGTCACGCTGTATCAGACAGTCTCATAAAATATAAAGAGTGGTATGTCAGCTACCATTTGGCCTCATTTATCAGTCTCTTCATATGTTGCTTATACAATTTTTGTTTTAAATTCTGAAACCCTAAAACCGCAGCGCTCATTTATTAGCCTTGTTTACAAAGAGCACAAACATTCATATATCTGATGGAGCCATGGCTGGTTTTAAATCTCTTTCACGAGTTTAGTATCATATGTAACCATTCAAATGCAGCTTTTAATCCCCACCTGTGGAGCATAACGTCAAGTTGAGTTCAAATTGCAGTAATCAGTGGGCGGTTCCTTGCTTTTCGTATCGTGGATGTTGCTAAAAGGCTCAGAAGAAATGGAATGTCAGATTTAATTGCCTCAAAATTATAGCAGCACAAAGTCAGGCAAAAGTAAAGGAGTCCTACAGTGCTGGTTAAAATGTAAAATGTAGAGGAGCACGTTTTCACAACTACTGTACATCAGTAAGTAATTGCATTCTGATTTAATTACATAGTGCAGCCTCTGTGTTGAAAATGCTCTAAAAGGCTCTTACAGCTTCCATAAAAGACTTCACAATCACCTGTTAGTGTTCCCTGAGAACATTTTTTTCTCCACCTTGATGGAACTGAAAATGTAAAATGCGGTGTGCAATACTAATGCATCAAATTGACCTAAACATCGTGCTTTAACCATATGCACCAATGCACATCTTAAAAATAAGTTGTGCATCAGTGCACTACATATTTTTGTGCCAAACAAACTAAACACATAATTATGCTAAAAAGAAACAGCTTGTGTTGTTTAAAAATCTTGAGGTGAGGTACTGTAGGTGGCGGGATGAAGAAATTTCTCATTCAAACTTATAAATACACAAAACAAATACATTAAAAGACTTTCTCAAACTCCTGTGAAGAATTAAAGATCATTTAGGTTACTAATACATTTTCTTCCTTAATGGCTTTTGAGTTTACTTTTATCAACTGTACTTCTATACATGCAAACCACATCAATTCATGTACCGCAGCGTGGTTAATTCACACAAATATGAAGTACAGAAGTTAACACTGGCGCCAAACAGGAAGTACCTGGAGTAGTTGAAGAGGCGGCTGTCCCAGAGCTTGTGCTCCCCTCTGGGTGGAGAGTGGAAGAAACAGGAGTCAGAGCCATCAAACCGGTTCAGACCGTCCTCTGTGTTCTTGGACGCATGGCTGTGAACGACGTCCAGCAGCACGATGATGCCCATCGAATGAGCCACATCGATCAGCTGCTTCAGCTCATCTGGGGTACCGTACCGACTGCAGATATACAGATAGTTTGTATTAGTTCACCATATCCACAACCCACCCCGTCCTAAACCCTCTCAAATTTACTCTTACTAGTGGTCTTAACCCTAAAGCCAAGTCCTGATGTCAAAGTTACCCTTAGAAGACGAATGGACCAACTGTCCTCAACTGAGCTTCTAACCATATAAATAAAAGAGCAATCATGCACACACATGTTCAAAAACAAGCTTATGTACATGTTTCCAAGGACCAAAGATGTGTTGTGTATTATGTTTTTCAATTTCCCTAACCTCTAAGTCTAATTTCATAGTCCATAGTCCATAGACCATTAACCATAGTCCTACACCTTAACTTGCCCCCTCCCCCAAAAATAAACCTGGTTAGTGACTTGTGCAACTTGATGAGCAACAAAAATACCCTCGGTTTGGAGTTCATTTTTCCTTAACATACTATCACAGTGTCAGCAGGCCTACAATTTAGGAGCAAGTGCAAGTGCACATACTGAATTTATATTTTCATTAAAATGTGTTTGTGATTCAAACAACCACAGGACTGTAGAGCAGTACTGTATATTATCTCACAAACATAATCTCCTTCATTTATCTAAAGATCCATTACAGCCATGCTGACATTCAGGGTTATGAGCATTTTTCCATTTGATAGCTTTTATATAATATAGTAACTCTTCAACCTTTTAATACCATCTAAAGGGTCATGAAGAACACACTCTGGAAACACTCAGAAAACCACAGAGTAACTGCATATATGCATTAACACCTCCATTTACAAACACACAGGTATCTTTGTGTGCACACCAATAATGTCTGTCCGTCCTTCCAGTTATCATTGCATCAGCTTCCTTACAAAACAGGACACATAGCGACAGTATTACCCGGCTTCCCGCTACTCAACCGCTCGGGTTTTAAATGACACTGAGAGATCAATCATGGGTGAAATTACACCATATACATTACACTTTGGGTTTATGCTCTACTCGAAGAAAAGAAGGAGGGATCTCTGAGAGAAGATAAATACTCGTCCATACTAGTCCACTTTTATCTACAACTCCCTCCACTGTCTGGAACAAAGGCAAATGTATTTACAGAGGGGTTTTCTGTGGGTGTCAGACTTCCTAACCTTGATTTGAGATGAGTTGAGCAGGAAGTTACTGACGCTGTTTGTTTTCAAGACCCTCCAAATAAACTGTTTGCAGTTGTATTAACGACAGATTCTGCAAATAAGAAAATATATCCGCAAGTTATACTAAGATGGCAGGCCTGGTCAATTTGGCAATACCTGTGGCTATTGGTGGTAACAACAATGATGAAGGTCCCAGAATTCACTTTGAAATCACACTTACTAACACTAACCCTGCCGCGAGTGACCACTAACCCTAACCCTAACCTAACCACTGTCAGAAATGCAACTGAAGAAACTGCAACTGGTGCATCTGTTTCCAGTGCAGCCAAACAAATCGTGGGCTGAGAGGGTTCATCGTTTTTGTTGCTCTTGAGGACGGGCAATGGTGTCGTCATGGTAATACTGAATTCATGCTTCTTGTCAATATCTTGAATGAAATTAAATACATCTGATGTACATTTAGCTGCTATTGCTGAAACAATGCTGAAAATAAATAGTATAATAACAAAAGGGTCTACATATAACATGACTTTATTTGCTTAATGCAGCTTTATATCATGGCAACTATTCCATGAAAGCCTGTACAACATATATAATTCATGCTTCGAAGCTGACAAACGTTTACCTGGAAGCAGCAAAGTAGCTCGTGATCTGATACCCAAAGCTTGCATAGTAGGCGTGCTCCATGATAGCCATCAGCTGAATACAGTTGTAACCTAAATACAAAAAGGAGAGGGATAGAAAAAAGAAAAAAAATGTTACTATTCAAAAAGGTTCCTATTGATTTCATGTGCTCAAAGCTTCCCTACCAGATTATATGCCTAACTCTGTGTTACAGATTGTAAATACTTCAGACATTCACAGTGGGTAAACCACTAAATTATGTATGATCAGAAAATATGTGTGTGTGTTATATATTCTGTATGGCAGAATGATACAATATAGCTTGACATCCTGGTGCCTCTTTGTCATTATGAGCATTACATCCTTTCTATTTGGATAGACTCATTTCCTGCAATAACTGGAGGGGGTATTATTCTTGCCATCGCCCAATTTCTCTTAAAATAACACCCGCTGCTTAGATCACACACCAAACAACTGTTAAAAATGCAAATTATTCTTATTAATAATTCTTATGTGTGGGGTTGGTTAGCCACATGGGCTAAAACATGGAGATGTTTTTGAAGACTTAACTATATACTTTTACTAAGACAGACAACGTTAATTTAAAATTCTGCACCGATATAGTGTTCACAAAATTTACATTCATTTGAAAAAGAAAATGGAAATATTACAACTTGATACTATTTGACCCGTGACAGTCATACAGTATATATGAGCTCCAGGCATTTCCTTTTTGAAACAAGTTCTGGTATCCTAAAGACAAGCTGTGGCTACAGGGAAACACCAGCTATCAGAGTCAGGAGGTCATGTACAACATTTCAAAACGACCTAAGAAAACTGCTTCTATGAATAAGAGAACAACAGGCTTTTAAACTGCCACTGAGCACTCCAGAGGGAGACCCTGTGGTTTTTCACTGTTGTGTGGAGCAGATTTATTTATTTATATCACAGTTTCTTTTCAGGCTTGAGAGAGAAAAAAAGCTTTGGCTTCTGAAGGAGAGTGACAAAGCACCGGGGTGAGAGGAAGTTTCTCTTTTTTTATATTAATATATATATATATTTATATATATATATATATACACACACTCTCTCCACAGTCAAGAAAATGAAATGGCAGGCAAAGTCAGCCGTCACTAGAGACGGTGGAGTTTAGCCTCCTGGAGAATCCTATTGTGCAGATTCCCTCGGCTGCTGCAGGTAGATTCTTTGACAGCATTTACTCTGGCAGTTTCCTTTCCCACTAAACAGGATGACACGACCAAGGAAACAGCATTTATCAGATTGCTCCTGGTTTGCTGTGCCAGTCATATCTGTGCCTATTAATAATGTCACTGCAGCAGCCTGTATTCAAATGCAAAATGATGCCACATCTCATACGAGCAGAATCGCAATCAAAGACATGGATCTGCTCCATTAGGTTAAAGTCATATTTGAATTTATTTTTTATAATGATTTCAGTTATTATATAAATATTAATCGCATGCCGCAGTTAATGAGTAAGAAAATTTCGTCAATAGCGAGACAAGATCACAAAAATGTTACAATAAAATGTTTCCAAAATTCAGTCTGTGTTGTTTTGAATGAGAATTTCACATTACGCTGTGTTTGATTAACTTCAATTCACCATGGTAAGGCACAGTTCTGGTCCAGAGATCAACTGGAAACAGACAACACATAAAAGAAAGAAAGAAAAATTAAGGCAAATTGAAAGAAATGCAATTTGTGGTGGACCGACAGATGACTTCGCCATCCATAACGATGTTTTGCTGGCATAACTAAAAGTCACACTTACACTTAACAGTATTGGAAATTTTCAAATTTATCGAATAATTAGTTAATGTTTTAAATTTTGTGTTGCTGTCCAAACAGGTTCTCCGGCAGAGTTGTGGCTTGCCTCTTAATTTCTTTTATAAAAAAGCCAAAAAAATAAAAATAAAGTCAAAATCTTACCAAAATTCAAATTCACACTTAATTTTGATTTTTAATCGTTTCAACTCTCTTACCACATGGTGTTGTATTAATTTCACGAATACTAGATAACTATTGACTAACATATGAAGGAGTCACAACAGTCACAGTTGCCTGATGAATAGTTGTTTTTTTATCTGATAGAGTTGATGGGAAAAAGAACAGTTCTGTTTATACAGACATTACAGACAACGTTGAATCACATCACGATATTCAACAAATAAATTGTCTGAATCTTGTATAATTAAACCGAGAATAGCTGCAACAGCCGGTGACACATAAGCAGAGGTTCAACCAGTCAGTCAGCCCACTGTCAAGTCCAGACGTCCAAAAACTCAAATCAGAAGTGAGTCAGGCGGAAAAGAAAAACATATCATTACGTATTTAGAGAAATACTTTGTTTTATTTATTGTTATAAAACTAAATCTGACAATTTATCATGATATAAAATTCAGCTCATCTCATCTCACCCTAAGTACAAGTCTGTATAATTTGTTTTCCTGAATGATACAAGATGCAGGAAGATGCCTTTTCTCCGCTATTGGCTGTCTGAGTTCAGATCATGGAAATGGAAACAAGTTGTCAGTTTTGGGGCCATAACTGCTGTGTGGTGTGACTTGTGCTGTGCTGTCCAATGGTCAGTGATTCCTTCAGGTCATGCCAGTAAACAGGATGTTGACTTGCTGATGTGGTTTTGTGCAGAGGGAGTGTGACAGGTCTGCCACTGAAAATGCTGCTGGTGGAGGAACAGTGGCACTCAGAACAGCCTGGCATGTGTGCTGGGTTATGGAGCAGTGTTGACAGAGATGGCACAGGACACTGGCAGTTATTTAAAAAAAGAAAAGAAAAAAAAAAAAAAAAAACAGCTCTCGAACCCCTTAACTATTGTTTTTCCAAACACCACATAGCTGAATCAGATTTGATGCGTAGGGAGGTATATACAAACATCACCTTAATGCTTCCCTTCCTCTCTGTTCGAGGCTGGAGAAGATACAAAATGTTCTCAGGTTGAGTCAGGAAAAGCTCTGACTGACATTTAGATGAGGAGGATCACAGCAGGACGACTGCTGTGCACTTTTTTATACAGACGTGAGTAGCCAGCAAAACAAAAACGGGAGGCCAAAAGGAAAGAAAATAATGCCATAGAGGTACTGCGGTCTCATGTCTTACCCAGATCTTTTATCCGAGGCAACACGTTTTTTGTGAAGTTGGTGTACGAGGCGATCGTCGCATCTGGTGAAGCGATGCCCACGTGCGCCTCGTATGTTCTCAGGCTCAAGGGCTTCTTTGGCCGAGGGTGAATTTGCTGGAAAAGAAACCAACATTAGACTGAAAATCATGACAGTCCAGCACTTTTTCCTAAAACTGCTAAAAATACAGTCCATTTGGTGAGTAATTATGAACCATAAGGTCAAAGACAAAGTGTGGGTTTTTTGAATCTCTGCACCAATATCTTGCCACAGAGGCTGATAATAGTTCTGCACGTTAAATATTAAAAGATCTATGATTCACTATGTCCGAGTTACACAACGGGAGAGGGATTTGTTTTATACATCGAACAAATTTCCTGACGGCTACCCACCAGGCCTTGTGAGCCCGCTGTCTGAAGTACATGATTGCCACTTGTAAATAAAGCAAATATACGGCTAGTGAGAGAGCTTCTCTAATTAAAACGGTGGCAAATAACAAGCGATAAAGAAAGCAAGGTGGTCTTTAATAGCCTCTTGTTCTTTTGCTTGTGCACACTTGTGCCGAGGACATCAAATAGCACTGAGATACATTCAGAGCCTCTCAAATCAGCAGCATCAAGCAGCTCCCACATCAACAGTGGCCACAGCAGCTAAGACTGATTTCAAAGGTAACTGCGTCCTCACAACAAATCAAATCAAAGAAGTGATGGAAGGGCCAGTACATTGGAGGCTATTTTAAAAGCTGAGACAGAGCAAAGTTAATATACAGTAGTTTAGAGACTTAACTTTTTTTTTTTCTTTCAAATAAAATCATGAAAGTTGTGATGAGAATTTTACAATCAAACCAAATTGTTTTCACAAGAAAAATTTGCTCATTTTAAACTGATTTTTCAGTACAATTTGACTTTTCCTGGCACCCAAAATCTGTTGTTCGCTGTTGTAACAAGACACCGATCATCGCCGCTCACATTAAAAAAAAGGTTCTCTTGCAATCCTGACAGCTCAGAAAATGCTTCCAGTGGCAAAAAATAACCCAATCTCTCTATGAATCATTGAGCTGCACTAGTGTTTTTCTAAATCAAATTTTAACCAGATTTTTGCACTGACTTATTTACCAGTTTTAAAATGAAAAAAATAGACAAATAGATCTCTAAAAAAATAGTATATAAAACAAGAAAATAAATGCTTTTTTTTTCCATTCCAACATTCAAATACTAACTTACAATGTAAGGCTGAGGGGGATCCCAGTGCACCCAGTCGTAGATGACAGATTTATCATCCTTGGTCACGTATTTTGCCCACGGGGAGATCCTGTACAGCCGCTCACCTTCCTTAGTGTGAACGACCACCTGGGAAAATGAGACAAATGAGTGTTATGTTATAGGAAGGGCACTTAAACAATGACATAGAGAAGGGACATTCAAAAGACATTACAGGCAATTTACATAAGCTGAGAGGGAGGGGACACACGCATTGTCTAATAAGCGAACAACGGATACAGACTACATGATACACATTACAGCATTGGAAATCTGGATTGAAAAAGTACAGGAATCCCTCCTTCCTGTAGGATAACAGTGTGCAAACTAATGCAAAACAGAAAAAGTGCTGCAAAAGTAGAAACATAATTGCAAAAATAAGCCAGAAATAACAGCCCTCTAGTTTAAGAGGAGGTTTCAAGGTCCTGTGTATATTTCTGTCCCTGGATGTATGGGATTTTAATGTCAGCATTTATTTACATCTTCCAGCCATGAAATGCTTACATCATAAAAGCTGTGCAGTTACTCCCCATCCATTATACAGAAAAAATGGTGCAGATTGTTCAACCAATAAACCAAACATTTTTCAATATGTCAACATGAAAACCGGCCCTCTTCCAGAGAGCAGCTGCCTGCTCTCTAACGCAAAACTCACAGCTCTAAAATTATTACACAGGGCTCTCGGGGGGCAATGAGGACATAATACGGTGTAGAGGACAAAAAGCTACGGTATTGACCAGAGAACCTGTTGTGTGGTGAATCTAGATTCAATTGTAATTATGCTGTGTGCAGCTTCTCCATTGGTTTTAACACAGCCACTCCGCTGGCCCATCTTGACAAGGGATTTGAGCCAGGGAGCAATTTAGAAAAATAGGAAATCTAAATCATTATCCTTTTGCCTCTCATCAATTATGTCTGCAATTCAAGATTGGAAGGGGGTTAAAAGTATAGTTTGGAAATCTAACTGACAAGTAACTTTGCCTCCATCAGCCAAATAAGAAAGGAGAAAGCCAGCGTGAGAGTTGGAAAAACCCACTAAGAAATCGATCCTGTAGTGTTACCCACAGTATGTGTTCACCCTGCTTTGTCCCCTGCAGAAACGGGCATTAGAACCCAACTAATTCTGGCTACTGTTGTGAAGTAATGACTGTTCCAATGCCACCTGCCTGTGAGCCGTTGGCCAGACCCCCCTCTGGGGTTTTTTCATTATGGCCAGGCCACCTGGGGGTTAGCTGCCTGGCTCCCCTTATGACATGCTTCACAGTTTATAGGATTAGGAAAAGATAGTTGGATAAATGGACTGGCATAAAGCCTGACAGAGCGGTGGTCCTTCAGACAAATTGGCCAGCATTAGGCACATTAAAGAAAAATCAGACTGCTGGACAGGCTGAGGGGAACGTGGACAGGAAAAACAACTAAGAGCCAAGCAATTTGCGAGAAGTTAGGTGTGGATGGAAACCCGGGCATTCGATCGCTTAGATAAATCTTCAGTTCACTTCTTTAAAGTCTTGCACACTTACAACCGATAGAGCTCATTGTAAATACTGTACCCACAAAAGGACAGTGCTTGTTTATGGAGACAAATTGGGCCCCCGAACAAAGGGGATGGAAGGGCAAGCTGCTCTACATGAGAGTGATTGGAGCTAAGCTTGTGCTTCCACGAGGGAGTGCTGTGGAACTAATTCTAAAGTGGAGCTCACAGCAAGACAGCCATTCATAGGCAGCGGGGGTGCACAAGGAAAGGCCAGGTGCCAGCGTTTCCATCTGCTTCTTATCGTCCTTAGACTGACCTCCACTGACAATGGGAGCTGGGCAGGCTGTCCAGGGCGCAGGAGTGTGCCAACGATGACCCAGTCCCAAGGAGAGTGGCGCCGCGATGCCATCCATTCCTTGTCTGGCATCTCATTTCAGGATTATTTCTCATCCGCGCATTTTTTTTCGGGGAGGAACAATGCATAATGGGCAGTGCGTCTTTTGCATTTAACCCTGATGAATTATTTACAAGAGCTAAAAACCAATCATCTACACCTACTGTGGCCTGTGTTCTGCACCGAGCAAACATGGCCCAGTGTCCTGAGGGACACGTGTCGCAGATGGGAGTTGAAATAAAAGCCATCAGTGGGACTCCTCAGGTGTATCTACCCTCCACTGTGCAGATTGTGTACATACAGTAATCTCCCTTCTGCGCGCTGTGAGTATGACATGTTGTTGACGGCGACACGCCAGGTTTTCATCGGGTTCATAAGACAACCACACATGACAGGGAATCTCCCTCGCACATTACAGTGACAAGTTCCCAGGCCGCCGAAGCACGATGACACCTACTGAGGGAGTGAAGATAGGCATGAAGATGTTTTGTTCTCTACCTTGAGTTTGGTCTTATGATTCACAGCTGGAGACTTGTCATACTTAGCCGGCAGAATCAGTTCCCACTTGCCAAATTCTTTCTTGGTGTAGGGGTTGGCAAATTTGTTCCAGTCATCTATGGGTGAACACAGAGGGGATTTAAACACATTAAATTAAGAGGTTTACAACACAGGTCCAAACATTAGTTCTGATTAGCTCAGCCCTGATCAAAGAGAGCCACATGATCATAAATGACAGCACCCAAGTCAGTACATGAATCTCTCTTCTCCCTTTGGTATCCTGTGGCAGGACGTGACCACAGAGCGGGTGAGTAGAGAAAAGTCTGAAAAAATACCTACGTTTTAAATAAAGTTTTTTTTCTACCTTATTTGTCACTTTGGGACTCCTCGGATCTACAAGTGAGTTCTTGACCCCAAGGTTGAAAATCCCTGTAAAATGTGTTGTCTCCATTTTGTACTGCCAATGTGGAAATTAGCCTGGCACAGTTTTAATGCGCTATGATGATCAAAACAAGGCTCATATTACACAACTGAGACGTATGTATTATTTATTTAAAACCTCTGCATGTGTGTATTTTATGTGATTATAGCTTAAAGTCTTTCTTGATTTTACAACTAGGAGTCACCAAAGACAGGAATATTGAAATCCAACCACGGGGGCTTTAATTATTATTTTTTTTTAATTGCAAATAAAACTTTAACAATTGCATTCCTGATTATTACAGCAGTGTGTTGCCACTTTACCTCGTGCTAACAAGCAGCTTGTAGCTGATACCCGCTACTGTGGCTTTTGCTCTATTTCAGCAACCCCATGTGGTCACAGGGCCTCTTTATTTTTCTGACTTCTACACTCACTCTTCACACAGTTTGGCACGCTCTCTCTCTCTCACTCTTTCTCTTTTACGTAATTCTTCCTTGTGGGTGCAACGCTCTCCAGTTTCCTGAGTTTTGCAACAGCGAGTAAAGCAGCAGGCTAAAAGAAAAACTGATAAAATATCACTTGACTGCTCATTGAATTACATCTTTGAGTGAACAACAGAGAGGCGTTACATTCATAACCTGCTGATACCACATTACTGGCTGCCATTGACTGACAGGAATATATCAGGACACAAAAAACATTTATCAGAAAGTGACCACTTTGGCATGTCAATTTAGGACGTTGTTTATATTCAGTAATCCATATCTGCTTGCTATTCATGAGCGAAAACAAGGGCAGGATAGGAAATGAATCACAGGAGATGTTCCAGAAGTGACCGGGCACAGCACCAGCACTTTTCACAGGCAGGCCCGAGTCATATTTTTTCACAATTTATTTATCTTCCTATGCTTAAACTCCTCTGAAAAAATACAGTGCATTATGCATCCAACCTGCACCATATTCATGACTAGGGCTGCTGGGCTGTTTCCACATTTACTATGAAATTGAAATCAAATAATATGACTGAGCCGTGTCAAAATATAATCTCTCACAGAATTGAAAGTTGGAATTGAGCTGCTGCCCAAGGTCCTGAGAAGATAATTAAAAAAGGAACAGGAATAATGCGGAAAGTGGGAATGGCAGCAACACAACTAACTAGCACAAAAAAAAATGTGTAGGGACAATAAACAAATTGACAAATCTCTGGTTTTGCACACTGCATCGGTCTGAGGATATTACTATTAGCATTTGCTCTCCTTTATCATTACCTGCAGGGTGTCAGCTCAGACTGGCTGTGGCACAGAGGTAAGTATTTGTGCTGAGGTGGGGGATGGCACACGGTATCTGAGTTATGTGCACTGGGCGGAAATCTTTCACCTTGTTATTTTTTTTTTTATATTACTACATTTTTTGTATTTTGTATTTGTCCGGTGAGAGTAATATATCGCTACTGGCATGTGTAACAGATCTCAATGCATTAATAAATTTGATAAAGGAAAGAAAAAAAATGACACTTATTGCTTGTATTACCTTGTATATCTATTTGATAGATGAAAGCAAGTCTCATTTAATCTTGTTAATGATGATAAAAATAAATTATTTTGCTGCATTTCCACAGCCCACATTAACCGAAAATAACACTCAGAAGACTATTAACCTGAAATTACTTTCAAAGTTGGGACTGGAGGGGATAGAGATTTCAGTGCAAACACAGAGGTTGCACTCTCTCAACAACTTTGCAGGCGATGATGAAATAACCAGCTACTAAAATATTAACAAACACTCCCACATTCAAAAGAACCCCCTTCAGTATGCAAGTTTATCCTGTGTAATCAATATTTTCCACATTTCCTACTCCCAGGTTGATTGATCAAAAGGGCCGATACCCTTGTACCACAGTCTGCTGTGCTTTTTCTTAATTGTTGGCCCTTTTGTGTTCAGGAGAGAAGTGTCAAATTTCTTATTTAACACACCGTGAAGATACGCAACCTTTGTGTTTGCACTGAAATCTTTTTCCTCTCGGTCCCAACAGTGTCTGTAACTTAATATTTAAGTATAATTTCCTTTTTAATAATCTGATTTATTATTGCAAATTGATTGCTTTTGTAGAACTGGAATGAAGAATACCTTGATCTATCAGCCTGCCACATGCTTCTTCAAAACATAATGAGGACGGCCTGCTGTGCCACGAAGAAATGAAGATTTCCCAACACAAAAACACTTCCTACTTTGTACAAATAAATTAATTGTGAAAAAAAATTAGTCGGTTAAAGCTGCAACTTTCAGCTTTAATTTCAGTGTTGTAGGAACTGCAGCACCTTTAAGTGTGGAGAAATGAATGAGCAGCGATAAAATTCACTGGAAGCTTTGAGGAAACAACCTGGATATCACGCTGGTGTCATGTTGTTCAGGAGCTGACAGTACTCCTCAGGCTACTTACTGAAGTCACCAGTCAGGAAGAGGGCCTCTGCAGCCGGAGCCCACTCTTTAAAGACCAGGCTGTTGTCAGGCAGTCGCTGCACGCCAAAGGTCCTGTAGCTGCGTGTGAACTGGTCAAAGCCTCCCTCTGCCTCTTCCAGCTGTACAAGCTGCTTCTGTAGCAGCTCATACCTTCAAACCACAGGGAACACACACACACACAAAAGTGCATGAATTCGGTGGAAAATCCGCCATTGGATATGCAATCCGCTGGATACATTCAATGTTATATATCATCTCTCAGTGATGTTGAATAGATTTCAATTACTTTGCAGTGAAGTGATTGATTTTCGTGTGTGTGTGTGTGTGTGTGTGTGTGTGTGTGTGTGTGTGAATTTCCATTGCATCATGCTGTCTTCTCTTCTACTTTAGTTGGCACTGTCCTCCATTTCCCAGAATGCTTTGATTTGAATGACATCTCTTCCAAGAGGTCCATTTGCATTCAGGTCTGGGTGTTAGCGAAACAACAATACCAAATGAAATAATGTTTCACCAGCTTTCTGTCTGTATATAAGTAAATATAGTGAGTCCAAGATTTAAGAATTTGATTCTGAGTTATTGACACAAAACCTGATGTTCACTGTTTCTTATTTATCTTAATTATTTAATTATGGATTTATCATTAATGTGAAGTATTCTTATAATATTATAATTTACAGATGGTAAATTATAATTTATCTCATTACCATATATCAGCTACAACACTCCACAGGAAGGATAACACAGTGGAAATTACAGTGATATTGTTTTTGTTCTGGTAAGCACAATGGCAACACAAGATGTTGACACGCGCACGCGCACACACACACACACACACACACACACACACACACACACAACATATCACTAAACAACTAGTTATCAAATTAAAATTACTGGGGAAGAAGATATGAATCAGTAATTACCGGTAATGCCACCATTACCGGGGAAAAAAGCAGCCTCTCTATTGTACAGTGTCAGTGTTATCACTTACTACTCCGAATACAGCAGTGGAACCAATTTTCAAAATCATTGGTCACACTACAATGCCATTCCGACACAAACAAAAATCTATTTCACTGAGTAATTAATTATTTCCACTAAGTTCTGTGTAATGAATGGTCTTAAATTTATCAGGGTGCCCAATTTTTAAATAGTTTACAAACTTGAACAGTGGAGCTTTCCTTTAAGGCAGCCACAGGAAGTAGGATGATTAATCAAAATTCTTTCCTTGAATGATGATGAATGGAAACAGGCCCTGGACTCTATGAACTGAGCTTCCATACAAACATGAATAAGCACTTTAATGATAATGTTTCTTATGTTTTCAATACATTAAGTACCTTACCTGTTGTTCCACTAAAAGTCTGATTTAATAAGTGAACACCACCAGAAGAAAGACAAGAAACAGTTGAAATATTTGTGTACTGTTTTTATGTGTTTGAAAAGGCTCCTTTGTTTGCACATGTGCAACTTTTCGAAAATATCGCAGCAAATGCAGTGGAGCAGCGCACAGTGCTGTATCTTAATGTTTCCATGCTAACATTATCTCTTTTAGGTCCCACCTGAGGATGCAAACCTGCCTCATTCCCTCAAGAATGTGCAACTGCAGGCACATCCTGAGAGATAAACCTCAGTCCGTTACCTTCAACTGGGAAGGATAGACTAACTACTTTGCAATTTATCTCACTTAAGTTCCTGCAGCCAGCTGGTGTCCATATCAGATTCCCTCTGGTACAGAAAGCCTCTTTCAGCCAGCTGAGTTAAGTGCACTCTCTCCCCAATAGCCCTGAAGCCAAGCTCAGACTGGCCTGTGAATGCCCTGGGGCTAGTGATGATGGGCTGAAGTAACAGCGCGATTTCTCAGCAGCTGCTCCCTGTGTTGAGCGCAGTGGATACAGACAGTGCTTGCCAAATGTAAACCTTTAAAGTCCAACCAATGCTGCCACATGCCTCCTTTGCCACTTTGTCACCATTTCAAGAATATGCTGAAAGGAATGACAAAGGCAGGATTCACTTAAGGGCAGAGCTGCACTGCCACAGTATTAATAGGCATGAAAGTCAAGCCTATGATTAGAACAAATGAGTTCCAGGGGGGTGGACCAGAGGGAATAGTGAGCCAAAATCCTGTATGCAGTATTCACCGCACACCTCTTGTGTCTGCTTCCACTTGAGATTACAGCAAGGAGGCAAAATCAAGACACACATCACAAATGAACTCCGTCTACGAAGACAGTTAATTTCAGAAAGTCATTAACAGAGTTGGAGCTATAAGCAAAATCAAAACTTTCATTTATTTTCCTATCTAACTATAAACGGGGGACTCTCTGCCTCTCTGCCTGTGTGCATTTCGATTCTCTTGACAACCACTCATCCGATCAACTTAAAGTTTTTTTGGATGCGCAGTTCTCGAGAAAGCTTCAAACATTGTTTTCCTATATGTTACTCAACATGAAAAAAAGGCAGAACTACACAGCAAGGGCATTCCTCTTAACTAGTTATTGACAATCAGACAAAGTCTAGAGCATCCATGCTTTCCTCTGTACCCTTATCTACAAATTTCTATGATGTTCTTTGTGTTTCTGTGTTCTAGCCTTGCACTGATGCCACAGTTTAATGTACAGTTTACTACAATATCTAGCATCAGACTGCACAGGGTATCCATAGGCAACATGGCCATAAAACACTCTCCCATCAAGCAGCAGAGAGCAGAGCTTGTGCTTGAGTGTGACCGTTTCATCACATATGGCAAATATGTCAACTTTTTTTTTCACCAGCACAAGCCCTGAATTCCTAATAAAGTCAGTGAACTGGAGTTCTGGTAATAACTGCTGTCTTCCTGTCTTCAACCCAAACCAACCTAGTTCTTTGTGTGTATGTTATGATATCTTTAAACTTACTAAAGGCAATTTTGCCATGATGTGATGTAAAGATTAACATGAACCAAGCAAACAAACTACAACACAAAAGACTGAAATACATGCATTTTAGAGTATCACACAAACACAATCCTTATGTGGGCCAAATCTCAGTTTTATAGTACTCTACTTCTATCTTCTCTTAAAGACCATTTATTTGACTATAACTTCTCCCAAACATTTCTCTGTGATTATACCACCTTTAAAACCACTCTCCTGGAATAACTAGTTGTTTGGTGTGCGTTGCTTTCAGGCCCAGTGTCTTTCTGAAAACACCACAGGAAGTCAAAAAAGTCAGGATTTTAAAATCCTACATATAGGTGCTTCAAAATAATAGACTTTTTTTAAGAGCCAAATCTATCAGTGATATATGAGAACCTTGAGAACTGAGAACCAATAGTTCCTAACAGGACACTGCATTCAACTGCTCTCAAATGTACGTGTGTTCCCCAATTACAAGTTGAACACATGAAAACACAAGTTCAGAAGACCAACTTGTTAGCAAACAATTGCTCATTTACATACCCAGCAGATATGGAGCAACATTATCATTTATTTGAAGTCGTGTTTCTGTCCAACTAATAAATGTAAGTCCAATACTCACTCCCGCTTTAGCTCTGTTTTGCTCTCCACCAATTCCTGAGGGAAATTTGTAGTCCTTTAGTTGCTAAATGCTCCACCATGACTGTACACTAGTTAACTGTGTCTGCCTACAGTGGATTCATTAGTGCTTTTTGCTGGAAATAGCCGCCTGCTGTGGCTATAAATGACACAAATGTGAGCTGTGAGAGTGAAACAAAACAGTAACGTTTTAGGCCATGAAACCAAGACAATGAGCTAAAAGATGCTGAAAGGTTGGGCATGAGTCTGAGGGGAACTGCATGAAAATATGCCGTGGGTTCTTCATTACAAACTACTCCTATTACATACGTCATGTGATCCAGGGCAGATATAAACATGTTGATTATAGCAGCTTTAAGAAACATACATTAAAAGATCAATCACAAGCCTGATACTTGCCTGAATTTTATGAAAGAAGAGATGGAACAAAGCTATATTATGGTTTCACTAAAAAAAAAACACATCTGCTCTCTCTCCCTCTCTGTCTCTCTCTCTCTCAGGTAGTACATGACAAGAAATACTAATAATCCCTGTGGCCAGAAATTACAAAGGACTTTTGTCCTGTCCCCTATTGAGTGGTAATAGAACAGCAGGAGATTATAGATGTGAGTCACAGATTTCAGCCCTGGCTTTCCTATCTCTTGGTCTGGGTAACTGTTCTTTATCGACAAAGATAGTGAAGAAAATATCATATGGCACAACTGAGCTATTATAGCAACATTGTAAGTGACAGACATCAACTTCCTGTTGAATAACTGAATCAATTCAGTGTCAGACAAATTTCTGCGTCTTCTCAAAGTTAATACAATAGAACTCAGACATCTTGTTCTGAAAAATTTTAGTAGCTTCGAATTGGATCACGTTGATACACTTTGGTGGAATTCACAAATTTGTAAGTGGAAAATTTCTTCTTGTCCCATAGTCATCAACTGAGATTAAGATTAAGAAGGCACTAAAGGATCTTTGGAGAAAGCTCTCTAAAAGAGAAAACCCAGGCTTAGAAGGCTCAAGAGAAACCTAATCAGTTGGCAAAAAAACCTCCTGAAAATCAAAGCTAAGGTTCAGGATATGCTTGAGAAGGTGGGTCAGTAAAGATCTGATCAAGAAGACTCTCCTGGATAAGAGAAATGAGGCTCGGAAACAGCAGGAGAAACTTGACTTAAGCTCTGAAGCACAGTGAGGAGCAGCAGAAGATCAATCATCTGCAGAAGCAGGAGAAGATATCCCCTTCGCAGGGCCACAGATGAGGTCAAGCAAATGCTGCAGGAGAAGAAACTGGAGTGGGCTAAGAAGCAGAGCAGCATGACGTCCAGGCTGGACAATCTGGGGACAAAAAGTGCACTAAGAAAAGTTCTTTTCACACCTGGCCTCAGCAATAGACAACCAGTAGTACGATTTAAAGCCTGACATTCGGCGGGAAGATCTCTCTTTGAATTGTCTTCCAGAGGTTGGTGAGTTTGCATTTTAGAAAACTAGGGCTGGGTTGAGAAATTTTGCTCAATTTTTTATGTGAAAATTGACTGAACAAAAAATCTTGACTTGAGTCAACAAATTCCACAAACCCCCTTTGTCTTGTCGTATAGTTCAACGAATGAAAAAATAAAATAATTCCTGGCTAGTATTAATGCTACAGAAATTTTTCATTTCTCTACAGCTGACACAGTCTCTGTGTCTAACATTAACTGGCTGTATGGGATAGAGGCAGAGATAGAGAAACTATAAAATTTTGTTTGGAGATATGGGTCATCTATTCATAAATGAGAAATTTCCAAACAAAAAGTTTTGTGACATTAATGACCATTATAAACAAGTCACAGTTGACCTATAATATCTAATTTTTCTGTGTTACTCTGCAGTCAGTGAGCACTTTATTGGCAACAACATACTATTACTGGGTAGTTCCACCCTTTGACATGATGCAACACAACATTTCTGCAGATATGTCAGCTGCAAATTCATGCTGCAATCTTCCGTTCTACCACATCCCAAAGGTGTTCTACTGAATTCAGGTCTAGTGACTGAGGAGACCACTGAAGTTCACTGAACTTATTGTCATGTTCATGAAACCAGTTTTAGACAAATTTTGTCTAGTCTGATGCTAGATATTGTAGTACACTGTACATTAAACTGTGACATCAGTGCAAGGGTAGAACACAGAAACACAAAGAACATCACCACCACCATTTTGAACTGTTGACACCAGTCATGGTGAGTCTGTGGATTCATGCTGTTGACACCATTCTGTCCAGTTTTGGTGTGCCCACAGCCTCAGATTTCTGTCCCCAGCTGCTGTTGAAGCTCATCCATCTCAAGGTTCAAGATCTTGTTCATTCTGAGATCCTTTCCTGCTCACCACAGTTGTAAAGAGTTACCATAGCCTCTGTGTCAGCTGCAACCAGTCTGACCGTTCTCCTCTGCAGGTGCAGAAAATACTCAAACTCATCCGACACCAACAATCACCACACAATCAAAGTCACTGAGATCACATTTTTTTTCTTCATTCTGATACTTGATGTAAACGTTAACTGAAGCTCCTGACCTGTATTTAAATGATTTTTTGCATTGCACTGCTGCCACATAATCAGCTGATTGGGTAAATGCATGAACAAGCAGGTGTTTTTTCAATATTCATCTAGCACAACCAAAACCTACATTTCTAAACCACAGTATAAAACTTTATGCATCAACAAACTTCTGAATTACCCAGAGTTTCACAGGTCAACACAAGTTCAAATGACTTGACTGGGTGAACAAGACATTTGCAAGTGAGCATTTGATAATAATGATCAATACTTATTCACAAATATCCAACAATCTTTTTTAGTACTCCCATTAGAAAATTTTGTTGCAGCATCAAGGCAAATCAATTGATCAAATAAATTATGTTCCCTAAGCTCTCTCCTGTCCGCTCTCCCAAGCATATCTGTACAAATCACCCTTTCAAATGTAGGTCTTTCAAAAATACCCATTTAAGCATAACTGTTTGCCCATTTATTTTAGCTTCTAATTATTTTTAAGGACAGGCATTGGCTGGTCCCCTGGTAGTGCTTTGCTGGCCACTCTAAGGTTAAAAGAAAGGAGGCCCTTTGCCTTTGCTGCCAGGGCCCCTAGACTTTGGAACAACCTGTGGAGATTCCTGTCAGTTCCCCATTTTATTTCACTTCTTAAGACACATTTCTATTTAAAAAAAAGAAAAAAAGAAATGTATTGGGTGATGCTTATTTTAATTTCATTTAAATTCTAACTTAATCTGTTTGTCTGGTTTATATTAACAGTTATAACGCACTTTGTTACCTGTACTGAAAAGTCATTATTATTATTGTTATTATTATCATTATTATTATTATTATATAAATGAATTTGAACTTATAACAGTCAAATTAATCAAAAAATCTAGTAAATGAGAAGAATTATTCTGACAACTCATTATTCAAATGGTAAGCTTTGCATTAGATAGACAGGACGGGAGGGGAAGAAAAAGCAGGGCTCATTTGGGGTGACTCAGAGTTTGCATCTGGTTATTATACAGTCAGTCAGAAAGAAACACAGCTATTAGATATTATAAATCCATGTGATGTCATGCTGATAATATCAAAAGTTAAATCAGCTAGACTCTCCAGTTGACATCTGGCTGTTATATTGATATCATATCTCAACTAAATTACAGTCACAGTTTAAAATCTTCAGTCATGATTACAGACCACCCTTTAAAACTCTCCCCACAGACGAGCTGAAGTCTGTAACCTGTTCATACACTCACTGTTAGACAATCAGAGCATCTAAATTTAGAGTGAATATTCAGGTCTGTTGTGTTGTGTATGACTGATGGTGACAGCTGAAGCACAGAGGTGTCAGGACAGTCTTGCATGAGCCTGGAGAAACACAAGTAGGATAAAGCATTTCAGCGTCCTGACCTCAGCTTACCTAAAGGTCTTCCATACAGCCCAGCAGCAAGGTGACTTTCAAATAATGTCATTAATGTCAGTCTATGACTAACTGCATTAATGAGGGTAAAGAAGGGCCTGAGCATTTGCAGATAGGTTGACTGATGAAAGCTACAATTCCCTGCTTACTTCCCCCCTCTTCTTGACCCTGAAGCAGGGCGATGGGAAAATAAATGTTGCCAAAGCTATCCTTAAAAAGAAGCTATCTAAAACATTAATTCATTATAGTTCAACAAGCAGTTTCAGAAATTTAATCCAGTAATTCCAATAATTCCTATTAACCAAGGAACTGCAGGCTGCCTTTTTCCCACTTATCTTTAATTCCTGTTTTTGAGCTCATTACTCTTCAGTCAGAGCACATGCATTGGTAGTTATCACTTCAAAGTCAATAATCAGTTTAGCTTTAAATATATTGCATCACCAGCACAAGCATGAGACTCAGACTTATTGCGATATTTTCACTTTGAAATAAGTTGTGATGACATACTCAAATCTTTGCAAAAACTCTTTGCTGTAATAAGCAGCAGTCCCCGTGCTCCCTGCTTTCATTTGGTCCAATTTAGGAGATACATGGTGCCATGTGCTGCAAAATCCTAGCAGCACTTCCTGCATACTTGCGCAACAGGAAGGGTAAATAATGAAGCATGTCAATAGAGCACTGTTCACTGGGGCTGTAACCTGCGTGCAGCATCAACGGTTGTTTTCACAATCAATCTGAAACTAGGATCCTGATAAAATAAAATAAGAGCTGCCTGCAGTCACGAAATAACTAAGTAGAATGGGAGGTTTGCAAAATATGCTGGAATAATTCTAACTGTCTTGAGCATACCGGCTGAATCGGGTGTGAATCAAAGTTCAACAAACCTGTGATCTGTGCAGCCTTGAGCCATGACATGCGGCGAAATCTAAAGAATCTGTGTGTGTGGTCATAAGTCTCCTTCTGATAAGCCAGCTGAATTCTTAGCACTGTGCAACTCAGTGAGGGGACTCAGCATGACGCCACAGCCTGAGAAAGCTCTTGATTTCTATGCCTGTTTTCATGATATGGTGCTTGGACGCTGGGCCTTAGAACACCATGGGGCTTACCAAGAATTAACCTTCACACAGCAGTGATCCTACATGTAAAATAATTTATGTGCAACTTTCATCAGTGAGACAGGTGTTTGAGACACGTCTAGAGCTCGGTGAAGCCTAGCAATCCCAAGCTGTGTCTGAGATGGAACTGACACGCTCATCTCTCTGGAAGGCTAGAGCCCTGCTCACATGTTTCAAATACAAAGCAGGTGGTCCCTTACCTGCCACATTAAAGACAAGATCTGACACGGTAATGAAAATGGATAAAACTATATGGCGCCTAAGCATAGTTTTAAGGCCTAATTTCAGGGACGAGCCAACAGTGAGCAGGTACTGCAGCAATGTGAGCTGCAGATCATTATCACTGTCGGGCTGTAAGTAAAAAACATTACGCACATTTTTTTTTTTAAAAATTCCAGCAGGTAAGGCTAATTTGACATGAGATGGGGAGTTGAGCTGAAGAATTGCACTCATTTTGGGAGCCAGATGGCCTTCTATTCAGAATTTAGCTCACAGGATGCGTTCAAGGATTATGAAATCAGCATTGCGTTATCATTAACTTGAGCATTTTGTTGCAACTCAAGTCATTGTGCAGTTATTTTAAAGTTTAAAGTGCATCCCTTTATTCCAGTAGAGTCTATAATCTAGTTAGAGCTCATGGATATCTAAAAGACACATGAACCAAAAGCAAATGTACTGTATATAAGTGAAATTTAAAAAAAAAAAAAAGGGTGAGATTGCGTCATCTGTTGAGTTACATAGAGGTTCTATTTACTTTGGGAGATAAGACTAGACACAAGGTCAGTGCATTTACCAATGAGAGACACATGCTGGTTCTTTTCAGGTCAACATAAGGTAACGCACTAAGTTGAACACATTTTTATTTAAAACACAGATTTGCTTCAGTGTTCACAATAAGCAAATACTCACTTTAAAATTCCCTGTAAATATTCACTGTATTATTTGGCATCCTTTGGGTGAGAAAAGTGGCAGGGAATAAACAGGCCTAAGGGTCGCTGAATTGACTAATTAGCAAAACTGATGTTTATGAAATTCAAGTTCAGTTAATTAAAACTGATTCTATTAAAAGGTTTTGTATATTTTGTCTCTCCTGGGTGCCTATTTTCAAATGTAATCATGGCATGTGAATATGTTTGGTGAGCTGACATAATGCTCTCAAAATCGTGTTACAAGGAACTGGGATAATTTGACAAAAAAAGGAAAGGAAAGGAAAAATCCATAGTATATGAGCGTATATGTAAAATCAAGTACTTTGCAGTCCAAGAAAAGCTTCTATAACAAAGGTTATGATATAGAGTAGGATTCTGGTTCATTTACAACCTGTGTGGCTCTAACTGAAAATAAAATAAATCTCAAACACAGCTATTAAGACATTTTCCAGAGAGCCAAAAAGGCTGCTATATTATTTATCAGAACTTTCCGCTTTGGTTTTTTTCCATTACTGGCATAAATATATGACTCAATTAAGAACATGCATCATGCAAACATATTCTAGTCCTATGTGTAGTATGATACCATCAACCATCATAGTTCTGGCAAGTGCGGGAAAATGTGATTGGAATTTATGATGGAAATAATTCCAGATTAATAAATGCCATAGCACACACACACACACACACACACTGCACAATCACTTCTACCACACATACAGCGTCAGCTACTTAAGACTTCCACCCTAATAATTAATTTGTATGGAGGCCAAATCGAGGCTGAAGGGGAAAATCATGCAGCATATGAGTATTGCATAAAGTCAATTAATGTCTGAGAGGTTATTTATATTGCAAAGCCTTTCACACTGCACGACGCAAAGCAATCAACTACTGTACAGTACGTGCTCCAAGTTGGAAGCGTCAGAAACTCTGGATTTTAATCCAATTTTAAAAACACAATTTAGGATAATTGATGCTTCGATAACAACCAGACCAGACAATCATAGCAAGAAAGCTATTAATGAGGACCGAGGCCTGCAGAAAGCAAAGTGCATTGTGATGCTAGACCACAGTGATGCACCAGCTCAGTCTGACCTCATGACGCAACGTGGACGTCACCTGACCGAGGACCATATCCCTACTGTCAAACATAGGAAGTTGAGAGACGACTCAACTTCGTCAGTAACTTGTCACATCAAATGAAAAGGCTCTCTGTTAGCGGTTCATAAATAAGATGAACACTCTCTAAACGCTTTTTATTCGGCAGTCTGGGAAAAAGGGGGGGGCGGAATAACAAGCTAGCTGCTACGCATGAGAGGGGTACGCAACTCTGTGCGACCTCCCCTAATTCAAAATGTCAAACCTGAGCACAGAAGGCTACTGTCTGGTGTTGCGAACGTCGTCTTTTTGTTTGTGTGTGTTTTATTTCAAGACACGAATGCCAGATTAAGCCTGGCCTCTCTGTTAGCTTCACCGGGGACTGATTTTAACGATACACCGTGACAAAAAACCGCCGTTTAAGCCGTGTTTTTACCTCCTCTTGAAGTCCTTCTCGTACGTTTTGAGATAGGGATCCATTTGGAGAAGGCAGCTGAACTCAGGAATTGTAACATTATCCCCTAGGTCTGCCATGGTTTCTTCAGACGAAACCAATCGAGCACCGACTGCTGCTGCCCGGACCTCTCTGACAGTGACAGCATGAACAGAGGAAAGGCATGTGCTGTGTGCGCGGGGTTTTGTTATCCACAGACAGCAGCGAATCAGGCTGCTTTCAGCCAAGCCCGTCCCATCACAATCACAGCGGGTCAGAGATAAGAGAGCCGAGCCGTGCGGTGCTGAGACACAGTGTAACTTTAAGATGACAGCGGAGGAAGCATCTGGCGCGTCAGAGGATGACTCGCATTTGTATGCAGATGTGCACTTTTGTAGGCTGTTGCAAAGAGAACTACTGTGTGACACACTTACTGAGAATTCACATCAAGGAACATTGACTTAAAACTCTTTAGCAGCATTATATTATGATTTGCTGTATATCTTATGGTATGAATGTGGGATATGGTGTGCTTTGACCTTGGATGATCAGTCCATCTGTTTGTTCAACACTTTGGTCCACAGCAACACAAACTACTGGTTAGATTACAATGGCATTTTGTATGAATATTTATAAGCAGTGTTCCTAAGGATTTTGGTGACCCTATGACCTTTATTCTAGTGCCACTGTCAGCTCAAACTTTTCCAGGTCCAGGGCAACATGTCTGACCACTTTGCCATAAATTGTGGTGCAGACATTCACGATACCCCAGATGTTTTTTTTTTTCTAGAGCCACCATCAAGCTACAATTTCCATTTAAAAAAATTGAATTTTCTGACCATCTTCATTCCTCACACAGGGTTGCCCATTTTCATTTTCGACACTCCGTGAGTCTGTCACCTTCCAACCAAAATGTCATCTTCACACACCAGACCTCTCACAATCCATAGGGCAGATTACTATTAAAATGACTGACTGTTTTTTTGGGGGTTTTTTTTGTCCAACTCTGTTATAATGTGAGGTGTAATGAACAGTGCAGCCTCTCGAGGCCACTACTGGGGCTTTAGACCTTTAGTCTTGTTGAGCTGAGTTACTATAATGAGTAGCTGTCATAATTTTTATGAAAGTAATTTATTAGTGACATTTTATTCAGAGCGAGTTGAAGATTAAAAATGTAGCTTTCTACAAAACTGGCTTTATTGTAAAAGTGAAATGGTAATAGGCCATGATGCATGCTCTCCATCCACAATTATAAACTTATTAGATATACGTTTGCAGGAAACTTTAACTAATATATAACTAATATATATGAATTCACATGCTCAGTGCAATCGTTTCTCACATTCTTCATGTCTGGGGGGAAAGCTGAAACTTTATTAGAGGAACCTGCATTGATTTAATCCGACAATGATTCAGTAAAAAGTTCACAGAGGCACGCTTCATGAAGCAAGATTCCCATTGATTGGGGCAAAGTTTAATGTGGGCAAAGTTTGTTTAATGTCAAGGCCTGGTGTCATAGAACCACATGGAACTGCCTCTAGCACTAAAACAAACACACTGACACACAACAGCTTGAGCGCTTGTGTGCATGTTGTATGGGGATTGTCTATTAAAGACAATGAGTTGATTTGCTATTCAGTTGTACAGCCGTCTCTCCTTTTAATCTTCCTGTCTTTCTAAAATACGATCCTCAAACTGTTTTGATCTCATTGTCTGTGGCCTCAGTAACTTTGACCAGAGACTCCAAGGTAACCTTGCTATAACTTACATTAAATCCCTCCCAGAAAAAGGCTGATAAATATGCACGCTGACTGAAGAAATAGTGTCCCTCTTGAAAATGTTGTCCTTGTCGCGAAATAAAACTGTCTGAGCTAAAGGTCACAAAGTGAGTGTCATTCTAAAGAGCCATCTGTTGGTAATAGATGGAACAAGTGTGTTAGTGTCCACCCCAGAAGGTTATGCCAATTAATATCATTTTCCCGTGATTCACGGCTAAATAACAAATGTTTACAGGGATGTGTGGAAAGAGTCAGAACCCAAAGACACAAAAAATAGATTTTAGCTTGAATTTGACAAGAGGTAAGTAGCTGATTGATTTTATCTGTAAGCCATATGGCAAAACAAGCAACAGCAACAGTATAATTTATTACCTACTCACTGTATTTGATCCAGGTAAACTATTTTCTCAGCTGATCTACATGTCCAACAATATAAAAAACAAGATTTTTGTTTTGCCTGCAGAAATCCCAGACAAAAACAAAATCATTATTTCCGCCAAGCTGACCTGTCTTTGATCACAGAACAGTTTGTCTCTCCCTGTCTCACCTGCTTTCAGTGCGACCAGAGGCTGATATCAGTCATCCGATTGGTTATCAATCTGTCCCAGAAAGGAACGCCCCCTTGGAGACTCTGAGCTAGAGCTAGAGCTAAAATATTTCCACACCAAAATACTTGTTGTGTACCACACTTACATACAGTCTGTGACTTGTAGCTTTTCATTTTGTAAAATTGATTATGTTGCACTAAGTCAATATAGGGCTGAATAACACTTCACTAATGATAAAGCAACCCACACTAACCTGGCTGTAACTTACAACAGGGATATTACACATTGTGTTGTACTGTATTCTCAATGAGGAATCGACAAATAATGCTACTTGGCACGTAACCCCACTTTGTATCACTGCTACAATTTGCACTGGTGTTGTTGTCGGTGTTCTTGACTGTTGTGTATTGTTGTGGATGACACTTGCATGACTTGGCATTAGCTTCGATGCAGTAATAATCTAAATGAAAATGGCAGATTTATAGTTTTTCTTTCATCAATACATTATGCAAACATTAAAAACTCACAATCTGTGGTAGCATTACAGATTTCTGAACAAACCCTGCCTCCATTCCTCCTATCCGATTTACCCCGAGTAAATCTTGTTCCGTTTTCCCAAAACACCACAGTTATAACCCTGGGTGGCTTTAATTTATTCATTCGCAAGAATTCAGATGACGGCTGAAGATTAAGCTCCGAGTTTTCAAAGTTTTGAACGCTCCCTCCCCCCGTGGTACTGAACTGTATGTCCCACCACAGAATCCTATTTCAGTCTGAAAGACTATCAGAGATGCAGAACATAGTCAAAATGCCAATTCTGTGTGACTTTGCTAGAAGCCGACACAAACAAGTTTCCTGTTCAACTTAATTGGTGTGAGTACACAAGCATGCCACACTGATATCTTGTGTAATGAAAAAATACAATTAGTCTTTCAGTACCTGTAATTATTCATCAAAGCATGATAATGCATCCAAGCTGAGAGAATTACTTCCCAGTGCATGTTTAACTTCCGTAAGACACCTCCAAGGCAAAAATTATGGCTGCAGAAAGATAGAGGACTGGGCAGTGAAGTGAATACTAAAACAGGAAAGTCTAAAACAAACAGAAATGTCATATGAACAGACTAAACAGACAGAGCACGGAAGCTGAAAACATCCAAACTTTGATTTCAGTGATTTACAATGACATATACTTTCAATAAAAAGGCACAAAAAGAGTTGGAATAAATCACTTTATATGTTAATAGACTTATAGTTTATTTCTCATATTTTCTGCTGTTCTTCTGTGTATAAATAGTTGAAATAATATTCCTTACAACCTTGAACTGTTTTATAGCAGTATTTTTTCCTTTTTTCTCATATTGTGGGCTCCTTGCAGCTTTTCACTTTGTGAAATTGACTAAACGATAAGTCAGGCTTATAGCTGAACTTGTACTGAAATGTGTTAGCATGCATGTGGTGTAAGAACAGTTTAAAAGGTGCTAAACAAAGACAAAAATGAACACATAAGCTCTGCAAAAGTTAACCAAGAAGAACCTGGACTCCAGAGGGTTTAAATTTCTTTGTCTCACTATAGTGATTTTCCTCGGCATGTCCGACATATGACTGTACGCAACCATATGAATGCGCAGCAGGACAGTGATCAAAGACACTGTTTATCCAGCAGAAATCCTGGATGAATCAAAGTTAAAAGGAAAAGAAAAACGGATGGCAATGAATTTGTGTAGGCAGCTTGTGGGCAGCAACTATCAGAAATAGAACAGGTATTATGGTTATTTTTTTTCCTGGCCCTGGTTTTATTTTCTTTAGTCATTCTCTACACAACATATGACAAAAGCAATTACATAAAGTATTAAAGACATCATTTTACACAGTTTTCAGGTAGAGTAATAGAATAGAGTTTTGGGGAAATGTTGAACTTGTGGCATCAGAAAGTTGCAGCAGAAAAGTTCCTTTGTTCAACATTTTTGTTTCAAAAAGTCAGTTGGGGAGAGCCGTTTATAATCCACAGACAAAGACACTATTTACATAGAAGTAAAGGAAAACTGCTTTTCAAAATAGCTTTGCAACAGAGAAGTTGACAGTCTGATGTGGAAATGAAATGCTAAATCATATGCAGTGATTCTGAGGGTCAGGCAAGGAAAGTCTAACAGGCAAATAAATGAGCAAAGAAAATAAAAAGAAGACAGAGAAACCAAATTATTTAAAAATGAGATGACGAAAAGTTATACAGTAAGACCCTAATATTTGTTAAGATATTTTTAAGAAATTATAAAGATATTGACAGGTAGGAGAAAAAAAAGTAAAAAAAAAAAAGAAAAAAAAAGTAGGAAATGTAACAGATCAGTCGTGGAGCAAAAATATATATTTCCAGGTGTCATTGCCAAATGGCAAGGCTAGGAGGATAGATCAATTCAGTGTCAATACCGATCAATACTGAGCCGTGGAGACCTCAAGTCTGTCATTTTAATCTACGTCTGCAGCCAATCTTCTCACACAAGCACAGTCTCTGAGAATTGTAACTCTGAATCTGTGTGTGCGCCACTTGATTAAGATTAAGGTGACGCATTTTTGGACGGGGAACAACTGTTTTGAGTGTGTGTGGACACAGCATCACAGCAGTCTGTGGAGGAAAGACATTTTCAGAGGAGCACGTTTTCACAACAACAGACATCTCCCGACTCCAGCTGTCAGACAGGAGCAGAGTCAGCTCTTCTGTTTGTGGATTGAAAAAAAAAGAAAAGAAAGAAAAAGAAAGGCCCATTTATTTGCGTCAATGTAAAATACATCAATCACGCTAAACAAAAGCATAAGGCAATGGTTTTTGGAACTGCATTCATCCAACAGCATAATTAGTATACATTTTCTGGGTCTCAAATTGCTGCTGATTTCAAAGTCTGTGGAACTGAATATTACCTAATTCCTCATCAGACAATTAGGTTCAGACAGTTTCGTGATTTACAAGCCAAGAACACCTAAAAATGTACACTTCTCAATGCATTTTCCTCAGCAGCAATCCCCCTAAAATGGAGCTATATAAATTAAACTGCACATGCTCTCCTGTTGTAGCAGGTCTCCTTAACACAAAATGGAAATGTATGATAATTAATGAGAAATTAAATTAGGTGTAGCAATAGGATCCAGGCACGATACAGACAACCTCCTTCTGTTGGGGATCAAATTAGATGTCAGGGATCAGCGTGGTGAAATATTGCAATCCGTAGCCCATAATTCCTCTGAAAGAAGGACACCACTTCTCCATGAATGCCACCAAAGTGAGAAGGTTAACATCGGGCAATAAAGGGAGCCAGAGAGAATGGGAATGAAGCTAATGAGAGGCGATAAGATTCACTCCAGCCTTCAATTTCAAGGATGGAGGAGCTGGGATCTCAGAAAGGACCAGAGACTGACACGAGGAGCGAGATCTTTAATGAGAGACATTAGACAAGACGGAAGCAGCAATATGCGTGTGTGTGTGTGTGTGTGTGTGTGTGTGAGGCAGAACACAAAGCATGTGCTGACTGAGCCCACCAGTTACATGAATCTCTGTATGGAGGTGAGATTTTCCATATGATTTGTCATATCAGCTCTCTCATGGCTGTTATGAGCAAATTCTCACTGTGTGCTCTCTCTAGATAATTTGTAAGAGTGTTGTGGATGTGAGCAGTGAATGCAGCAAAGTTTAAAATGCACGATTCGCTGTGGTTTGCTATATGGCTTGACGTCACAGTCGCTGATGTCGGTTGAGGACACGAGGAGGTAAGCAGAGCCTGTATCGCCACACTCAGGGGTTTTTGGCAAAAAACTCATTTATGAATTTCAGGTGAGTCAGCCCCTTCAGAAGAAGTGAATTGTTAACACCTGACCTCACAATATAACAAGCCAAATGGTTTAAATCAAGCAGCAGGGGCTCAGGGGACGACGTCAAAGAAAGAGGGTGAGGAGGCTGAATTTCAGCTGGTCCCCAGTGAGGGGAAGTCAAGGCTTCTCTAACAGAAACAAGGAGATGATTGTTAACGTTAGAGAAAAATAATCACAATGGCCTCCCAGTGTTAAAGAAAACACATATCCTGATGACTAACGCAGTACGTGTTGGGGTCGTTACCGGCTCGCACGGCACATCATGATGATATCATTTCACTCTCGGCCTCAGTCCCTCGACAATCCCACTGAGTCTAAAACTCGCATAGTGATATTCTGTCTGATTATGATGCAAATCAAAAGTCACTGCGTTCGGCGTATCAGTCCATCTCCTGAAACAGTAAAAGAGACAAGGGAATATTTTGCTGTTAAATGCTGGTTGAGAATAGGCTCAAAAATCAACATCAGCCACATTCCTTACTCTACACTCGGATCTTAAACCCTGAAACAATGATTATAAGTATCAAATGTCCGTTTTGTTGTCTCAACAACCTTTCAAGATGAAACGATGAAACAAAAACAATAATTCTCAGTAAGTAAATGAAACAAAAGTGGATCCACAACTAATCTGGGCAGACATAAATGCTGTTCTTCAGAAAGACAAAAAACATACCAAAACATACAAAAATGTTAGTGAACAAAATGAACATTCAGAGTAAAAACATGCTTTGTTTCTTTTTTGTCACAAAGAACATATGAGCTACAGAAAGCTTAGTGTGGCACATGAGAATTTGCAGCTCTCTGATCCTATTATTTGAATACTGTGTGAGAAATGGTGTTTTAACTGTAAAGTGATAATGAAGTAAAAGTTTCACTTTAAGCTGTTCCCCTGTTAAGTTCCTTTTACAAGTATTTAAGCCCAAAACAGTAATCAATTTGAACCAGTGAGCATTTGCATTGAAATAATTAACTTAAGAGGCACATAATGTCCTCCATTAGCCTCAATGGATGCATGGATGCCTTGAAGATCTGAATTCAATTGCGTTCAGTAGAGTGCCCATAATTTGACTGAACATATCCATTAATATATAAGGTACCTCATAACCCGTTCAGTCAGGGCCAACTGTTTTCAACTCAGGAAGTGCTACTTCCATTAAAAGGCTACCTTAACATTTTCATATTTTATTTCACCTGACACTTGTCACAGTGGGAGAAAATGTTGGTATTAACATGCTTTGAATGTATAATTAAAGGCAATTACTAAAGCAAAAAAGCTGTTCAGCTTTTTTGTTGAGGTATCCATTAGTTTTAATGAAGAATGCTGAGAATGAGCCTTATTTCCTGTGCACATTACAAATGAACTTGTTAAAATCCATGCTGATTCTCATTTTAATCACAATTACATGACATTTTCTAAGTTACTGATATGTTTACGCAGAAAAATGGAAAACTCATTTGTGCTTTTTTAATTAATCTTGCACCAAAACAGACACAAATATTTGCTAAAATAATTTTTGGTCTGGTTAAAGCCATACACTTATCTATTATGCTGTTCTGTGTACAAAGCAATGCATGCAGGCCTTGGATATAAAATGGTACTCACCAACGAAGTTGTTGCTGTTATCATCATTATCATTAATTGGTAATTTAAATAAAAACTGAAGTGGTGTAATTATAGGTCTATGCACATCAAGTATAGGTGTGAGGCTATTAAATAGCAGCATCAAGGAAAGAAATAACGCCTGAAGACTGACTCCAAGCCGCAACATTTATTCAAAAATACAATGTTTTGATCCCAGCAGGATTTAAATAAAAACTACCAGAGGGATCATTTACAAATTGGATATCTAGGACCCACACATGCCTATTAGAGAACACAAAAGAAGAGTAAGAAAAATGTAACAATGTGTAATATATCCACAGAATTTTGAGTCATGTAAAATAATATAATAAATTGATTAATTTTGCATAAAATCCAAAGGACATCTACCAGTTACTAAATAAATCTTGTTTTAATTGATTTGACTTGAAAGTTGAACCTTCATATTTCATTGCTAAAGACTGGTGTACAGAGGTTTTAACAAAGTCAGTAATGTCGCCCAGTCCGCAGCCATCAGTGACAGCGCTGGACGCAGCATGGAGGCAGCACGTGACATATGCTCGTTAACTTATATCTAGCGCACCCTTTACAAATGGCGGGGTATTCAAGCTGCTGACCCAGTGTTTCACTCTGCACTGCCATGGATGTATTTGGACAAGCTGCTGCAGAATTGAACATTAACGCTTCACTAATGCTGCTTCCAACACGTGCTGTTACCACTGCCGCTGCTGCTGTTGCGTTGTCTTCCCTCTGACAATCTGATATTACTTCAAGATGGCTTCCTGGAAGAATCACGCTGTTCGGAGCTTGATGCTGCAGAATTTTCACCTTCATTCAACGGCCAACATTTGTCAACTGTCACCCTCAAAGGTGAACTTGAAGCCAGTCGCTGGAGTTTTCTTACCTGCTGTCTGAAGAGTCAGTACAACAAAGTAAGTGCTGCTTATGCTAACGTGCACTTAATGTGTTAATGTCTTGTCTGCCAGTTGTGAAGTTTGCTTGCTGCTGACAGATTTCTGCTCTTGGTGCTGCTGTCTAGCTTTATGCAGTTTTTGCACCAGTGATAGTTGTTGATCCCTTTGTTGTAGTGGCTTAGCTGATTTTGAATTGGTTCTTTGCACATTATGATGCTTTTGTGCTGTTGAATGTTTGAGTTTCATGAGTGTTAGAGTATGACCTGGACAGCTTTACCTCCCTGTTGCTTGTTTTGAGCTGTTTCTGTTAACTCATTGTGTCATTTCTGGTAGAGTCTAATGTTGTGCGTTGCTTTAAAGGTAATCATAGCTGTTGTTTTGCACATTCACACAATTAATAATGGCATTGGTGGAAACTAACTATGGCTGTTGTCATGCAGTCACATCTTGTCCAGGCCTTTAATATTCAGCTAAGCACTGAAAATATTTCATTCATAACCAATAGGTTTGTGTGACAGCTTGCTTTGCTGTTCCTCATATCATAATTATATCTACACTGCTGAGCTCCTGTTTGTTTGTTTGTTTGTTTGTTTGTTTGTTTGTTTGTTTGTGTGTGTGTGTTTTTTTATGTAATGATGAACATTCTATTGAAAGCTTCAACATAGAAATAATACGGACAAACAGGGATCAATTCATTTATTTTCTAATTAAAACCTAAAAAAAGAAAATAAAGAAACAAAACACAGACCGTCACACTGACACTTTCTCCAAGGATAAGCTCAACAGTCCATTGATAACACTACGAAGATGACCACTAAGTTACTGATAACCAGTTGGTGAAAGGGCCCCACATAAACATGTACTGATCAAGCTTATTCATCAGAGAGTCTCTCTCTCTCTCATGAGCAGCCAACTGTGCCGTTGCTGTAGACCATTCTTTGAAATGAGGCGGGTGTTTCTTCCTCCAGCGTCCCTGCAGTGTCTGTTTGGCTGTTGTAAGAGCCAAAGTAATCCATCTCTTTTCTAAGGAGGAGAAGTCAGAGTCCTGGAGCTCAGTGGACGAGCCCAAGACAGACAGTTTTGCAGAGATTTGGAACTTTTTGTTTAGGACTTCAAACATAATCTCATGGATATTATTCCACCAGTCCTTCTGTTTTGTGTTTTATACTGCTGCTGCACTCAGTTTTAGTCACTGCTGATGTTGAGCCTGTATCCGTACTGATCCTCATCTGCTGCTTGTTAAAACTACATATTGTAAACCTCATGAGTAGAGACTGTCTGTGCAGCTTGGTGATTTTAATATGCATTTATTGAATTAATAATTGTGTTAGTCTGTTGCTTCTGGTGGACTGGTGGGCTTGAGTCTGTCTATCTTAATTCAATACATAATATATTCTTGACAATGGTTGTAGAGTCTTTATTGAATGGCCTTATGGTGGCCCACACAGTAAGTTCCTTATTGTCTCCCTCTGATTTCTACTGTGCTTAACTCAGTGTGTGGGTGTAGCAAGTGGCAAGACCAGCGCCTTTCAGAATGTAAGATTTTTTTTTTACGTGAGTTTAAGAATAAAATAACACTACTTGTAATAAAGGTATTTGGTTAAAACATGATTGAAAGCCAAAATGTTTTGAACAGCAAGTTAAAAGTGGTAATAAATGAGTCTCCAAGGAGTGTAATAGCAAAAATTCCCCTAACTTTTCAGTTAGGGTTAGGGTTTACATGGCAGAATGAACAAAACTGCAGAGAGTTCTGGCGATTCTTAAGCATAATACTGTTGAGACAGATACTGCTTATGCTAGTCCTTGTCATGTTTTAGATGTAATCAATAAAGTCTTGAGTGGGTTGATTTGGTAGGTGGTGAAGAGATGCTATGATGAGTTGTCAATGTTAAACACCACACTCAACACGGTAATAACAAATCCGGCTTGGCAGAGGTTAACAGCAGCTTATTTCATCTAACAAATGCATGACATTAGTCTTTTTCAACCCTTTTTCAACCCTTTTCATCTCTGTGTCCAAAATCCAGGTTTCTCAAAATGTATTTGTCATTTCAAATCAAACTTCCCAGTTCAATATGAATCAGATTTGCAGAGATTGAAGGGACAATTATATTAGCTTTTTTCAGTTATTCAAAAATTGTGTTGCTAACAATTGTTACCCATGATTCTGTTATCTGTGATTCATGTGTTAGGGCATTTAAAAAAACACCAGGAGAGAGACAAAGAAAGATATAAAGCAGCAGATACAATTTAGAAGCCTTTAGTTTTATCAGCTGAAAAAGACATTATGTTTACGGATGTTATGGCCAAGTGGGAGCATATACAAGGAAAAAAGATAGGACCTAAAACTGAACCCTGCGGGACGCCGCAAGTTATGTCTGGCGAGGAGGATGATAAAGTGCCTACAGTGACAGAAAATGTTCTGTGGGAAATGTAGTAGCTGAGCCAGCACATTTCTGTATCTCTGATACCCACCCAGAGCTTGAGGCAGTCAATTAAAATTGCATGATCTACAATCAAAGCCTCACTGAGGTCTAAAAGGATTAAGATCGAACATTCCCCAGCATTGACTGTTAAAAGAAGGTCATTTGTTATTTTAAGAAGGTCTGTCTCAGTGCTATGTAGAACTTCAAAATCTTATTGGAGTTTTAGAAAAAAAATTCAATGTATTTTTCAAAAAGAGCAACAGGTATTAAAAAGTTCTCTCCTTTAAATGTTTTGGGAAAAAAAATAAAATTTGGAGTTATATTAGCTATAACTTCTTTAATCTATGGGATTTCAAGGTTATTTGAAGCAAGTGAATTTAAAACTGGAAAGCAAAGTGCACAACAGGAAGACTGAACAATACATAAACAAAGACCACCAAATAAAGTTTAGGCATCCAAAAGTTGTCAACCTTATATTCTATATGATACACTCGGCTTTAAAATGTCATTTGAGATGGGGCCTAAATACCTGAAGGAATAGATAGAAAAACTGAGATTAAGAGAATCTCATGCTTGCAACATTTCATTAAATAATAGTGAGCCCTCAGTGCCATAACTCGCACAGTGGTTAACTATGAGGTCTATTTCTCTCAGCAGGACTCTATTATGACAAGTCTTTCGTTATGCCATAAAAGACAGTTTAATAACCTTCCATTTAAGTTCATCTTGTGCTCTCACACTTTAAAGACCTCCTTCTGTGGCCTCATCTTACCATTCAAATTTGCTTGGCTCCCTTGAAAGAGGTCCATTACAAAGACCGACATATGATTATCTCCATAAGTCTCAAGTTCAGGTTTGTAGAATTTAAAAGAATGTGAATTAGTTGTAATTCCATCTTTTTGAAAAACTTCCAGTGGTTGATTAGGTCACAGGAGGGGCTTTCAAACAGCCATGAAAACGTACTTAATGTTTTACTGTTTGTTTTTTAAGAAGTCGACGTGGCAAAATAAGTGTTTGTAACAAGTAAGTAGGTTCTCATTGTGGTTTTTATATGCCTATATGCCTAATAGTCCTCAGGAATGCCATAAAGACCTCTGAGAATATATTCACAGAGGTACAGGTAAAATTAAAAAATGTGACAGTGGGTAGGTTCATAATTTTAGGTGTGAAGTCAAGCAGCAACATGTACAGCTGCTTTGTATTCAGATTAAAAAATATGCTCTGGTTAAACAGTATGCAGACCAAAGGTCAAAACACATCATAATAATATCTCTTTTTATCATATTGGCCTTTTTACAGAATAAAAGAAGAATAAAGACTGAACAAGGTGATTCTGTTTAATAACTGTGAAATGAAGCAAAAGTATTAGCACTTAAAAGATGTCATCCCAAGATTTTTTTTGAACAAATGTCACAACGTTCCCGTACAGTCACATCATAAAACGCTAAATCCTGAGGTGTATTTAGAAATTGGCTACTCAGTGATTAGAAATCACATTTGCTGAGATGATTTCTATTTCTTTTTCTTTTTAGAAGTTTTCTTTTATTAAGTTTAAACAATGCAGAGACACTGACATGTAAGGATAGAACTGCACTTATGATATAGTTGTGCTTAAATTCAGTATTGTAGAAATTATCTGTCCATATCTCTTTGTTGGGAGACTCCTGTCACAGCATGCACTGTGCAGTAAACAGAGAAACGTTCCTGACAGGTCACTAGTCTAACTTACTCCTTGCATGTCTTTGGACTGTGGAAGAAAACTGGAGCAAAAATCAACATGAAAACAAGAAGAACATGCAAATTTCACGTAGAAAGGTGTTTTTGATGTCTGATTACGTGACCTTCAGTTTTAATAGGTAGGTTTGATTTTAGCTAAGGTCTTAATAACATGCTCCTGTCATTGTTTTTACCTTGATAATCATCAGGAAGCTAATTTACTTGTCTTCCTCCAAGGCTGTGTAGTGAAGATTACAATGTAGTGAAGTTAAAGAGAGTCCAAAGATGAAACCATCAACTTAAATATTACTACAGTGGGAATCACTTGGAGAATGTTAGATTGTTAGTCACCTCATTTTTGAGTCAGTACACTCAGCTGCGGGTCGTAGCTCTTTTGGAAAGGTAAACTCATATTCTGATCATCTTTAACATCCTCTCACTTTTAGTTTACTAAGATTAACGCTGGGCATTGTGTCCCCATGGATTTTTTTCAGCAGTGGAGCTGTTGTGTAGATGTCTATTAGCGCTCAAAGTCGGACCCACATGGAGGCTTAAAATGACCTTAAAATTGTTATAGAAAGGGTTGTTTATGTTTGCTTTGTCAAGTGTGTGTTAATTTACTGGGAGCTTTTTCGCACTCACCTGGACAGTGCATCTCTTGGTGTCTTACTTGCTTGACACTTGACAGCCACTTCTAGGGCTGTTCTGTGACTTTGTGCCTGACTAAAGTGACTGTATATTACATTTGATAAATGCTAGCGGGCAGTGGTGTTTTTTAAACTGCAGCTTGGAAAAGATAACACCGGTCCATAGGCAATAAAAAAAATAAATAAATAAATTTAAAAAAAAAGGCACATGCACCAAATGAAATTTTCACTTTCCAGCAGCAACCTCTGTGGTGACCTTTTTATATGCAGTCTATGGTGGGGACCAGTCCAGACAATAAGTGGCACACATATTTTTTATGAACAATGACTATCTAGTCTCTCAGTCAAGGTTTAATTGGCAATGGCTATTAAGTATTGAATTTAAAATTGATCAGCTGGGCATAATTGGCAATATGGATACACATCTCTCAGTAAATAATAACCATCATCACATTCAGCCAAGCCACATATTTTTTTGTATTTTAAAAATTCTCAAAGGAAATCTAGGGAGCCAGTTCAAATGGGCCTGATGAAGCTGATTCAATTAGTAATAAAGCTGCAGCCATAACCATTAGGCTTATGTTTACATAGTATTGCCCAAGCTAATTGCATATAATGTTGTGAGGACGGGATTAATTACCAGGCAGCAGAGCCAATGCTCAGTGTTATATTTTATTGTTTTCTACTATTTCTTATTTATGTTACTGTTGATATCCACCCATGTTAATATTCCATAGAAAATATTCTATTCAATAAATATTGTTTGTTTATGCCTGATTTTGTTGTGTATAGGTCTACTTATTCGTAGACGGACACGTGGAACAAACTATTTTAAAGTAGTGGGAGCACTCAGGTGTCATGTGTGACTGTATGGTAAAAACCTGTGTAGGTCAACTTTTTTCCACACAGAAAATTGATCAGAAATTGTTCAGGGAAGTGATAAAGAAGTGGACCAATAAGCAGAATTGATAATTGCACTGGTATCAATAAAATCATATCAGTTGCCATCCCTACTTGAAGAGCTCTGGAGGCCCAGATCACTTTATTAATAAATGTTCAATGAAGAATGAAATGCCTCAACACAAAATAATTAAAAATTAGATATTACATTTTTGGCTGTACTGCAACAGTGAGTGATCATATTTCCACCATTGGCCAACCGAATGCCATGTGAATGAGTTTGAGTCTCCCTATTGGCTGTTGTTCCTTCAAAATGAATTGACACAATAAAGCACCTGACGACAAATCTTGCAATTTATTATTTTTTTGGATAAAGAGAGATTTAGTAGCAGTTTGTTACCCAGACGGAGGCTGTGTGCTGTGTAAGAGACAATAAGAAAGGTATTTTGTGGCTTCTAATGTTCTCACTCTGTGATAATTTTACTCGTAAATATAGCCGAAAGCACAGCACACTCTTTCTTTAATGGTGATTTTGTCAGACAACTTTGTGGTTATAAAATCAGCTTGGAAATTAAAATGTAGTCTTAATGAGCCATGTTTCAGTCATTGTTTCATTGAACACATAGATGAGAACAGCTTTATTGGGAATTCACTGTATTAAAATTCTGTATACGTGAGCACAGAGAGTAGGAGAGAAGCAAACAGATGAAGGGCTGAAACCAGCTGACACTTGGCAGAATGCAAATACAACACAATGACGTCAGTTGTTTACAGCGGTTCCATAACAATTTTCATCTACATCGTCAATTTCACACATTGACTATACATGGCCCAGCCAGATACTAGGTTTTACCTACTCTAGCACAGGCCTCAGCAACCAATTAATGTCCAAATGACTTCAGAGTGGTGACTCATTTGTTTGCACGTAGTTTGTGCACATCTGTCCAAGCAAAACAAACATGTTCGCTTCATTAATGCTCAAGTTATGAGCATTAGATGTCAGATAAATAAATTGCGATAACTTGAAACATAATGAAGCACAGATGTTTGTTTTGCATGCACAAATGTGCAGAAACGATGTACAAACATATTAGACCACTTTGGAGTCATTTGGATCTGACATATTAGGCCTATACTTCAAATTTTAATATTTAATCTTTCAAAAATGGTTCTAGCACAATCTTTTATTTTGTGTATACTAATATGCACAAACATATTGCATTAGTTTTATTCATATCCTGATCACATGGAGTGCTCACCTCATGAAGGTATAATGTTTGGTTCAGTAATATTCCTTACAGATGTCTGTCATGAATTTAATTGTTTAATGAGATGGCTAACCTGAGTAATTAATGCAAAATGAGCAGGTTTCACAGCACCTTTATGAAACTAGGATTAGAATATGTTTATAAAGTAATGGGACGAATAAAGCACAATCTAAGGTGGAAAAACATATTTTGTCTGGGTCTGTTCTAATAGTGGTCAAACATGATTACTAATATATAGGTTGTTTGTGAGAGTTCTTGTAAGACAATTAATTATTCATATGGAGGGAGAATTTAAATATTGATTTTGCATAGATAGTTAAGCGTTGATCTGTGTATGAAGAACAGTTTGTCTCGGCGCTCTGGATAAGAATCTGTATTTGCAGCTCTTTTTTTATTTATTTGCAGCAAGACACTGTAGTTAACTGAGGGGAAATACCAGCTGATTTTCCTCTTTCAGTCACTTCTTCTAGAAATAGGTTTTTGCTTCAAATGACATGTTAGTCAAAGATCGGACGAATATCTATAGTGCTTTTAATGTTACATTGTGCATTTATGACCGATCGGGCACACATGCACAAGTATGTAACAGAGTTTATCAGTAAATCTGATTCTAAGGTGCACTTGAAGCTAGAAGTTGATTTTGATATACCTGAGTGATGATATGTTCTATTGTCCGTTTTTAAATGGTAACTAAAGTTGTCACGGTCAGACGTGTTGACAGTTTGTCGATCATAATTTGTCTCATTTGTGACAGTTGTCAATCAACAGTCATTCCAGTTATTTTGTGGCCTTCAAAGGACCTCTTAGAGATGATCCCTGTCTGAAATGAAGAACTGTGATGCAGGAAGTTTCCTGAAGTTTTATTCTTATAGCTTTATTCTTATGCGTGCATATGCATGTGAACTGTATTTGGGTGTGAACTTTGGGGCACAGCTATTTCAACAGAAAAATGATTTTGATAAAATAGACAATAGGTTTTTGAAACATTTACAGAGTTTTTTTTCCCCTTGCTAACAATAGAACATCTGACTGTACAAGAATAAATCAAATTGTATCTTTTTTATAAGGAAAATATTGTAAATAAAACAAGATGCAGTGAGTCTTCAGTGAAACTAATATATAGCTATAACAGCATTTAGATTTTCAAAATGGTGAAACAGGGAAATCAGCAACTTTAATAGTATTTGATAAATACATTTAAATAATTATGAATTAAGTTGCGCATAATAGCTGTTAATAAATGTACAATTATGACTTAAAAACTGTGGAAATTCCCTCAAATACATATTCAGACATACGTAGTGTGTGTATGTGTGTGTGTGTGTGTGTGTGTGTGTGTGAGTCTCTGCTAACATACCAATTAATGGCGATGGCATTGTTCTGCAGATGAGGTGGGAGCAGCCCATTATGTGTCAGTCTGACTTTGCCTCCTCCTCTCATTGCCCTGATAGGGCTCTTCTCTGTGCAGACCTGTTTTGGAGTAATGCCACAGATGGTGATGAGCCTGTGTAATCCCTGTAGATTTCCACGGTTTATAAACAGCAAGACAAGCAGCAGGTCCCTCCGATCTGAACAAACACTTCTAAATCAGGGGTTGTTTATCGTGCCTGTTTGGGGTGGAGGTTGTAATTATTGCAAACAAGAGCAAACATGCAAAGAGAGATGGATTTCACAGATCTAATTGATTGGGGGAAGAGCAGCAGATTTAGCTCCTGTAACCAGCTCCCCCCTCCCCACCACTGTGCTGCATGAGACTATTAGATTTATTATAGTTTATCGCACCTGAAGTATTCATCATTTCAAATGAGATGCATTCGGGGTGCATTTCATTTCCTAGGGCTAAATCTGAAAACCTTAAGCACAGTTGGAAATGGCTCATTGCTATGTACCTCACAGAAAACAACAGATTCCTGGCTCATGATAGTCAAGACCACGAGTGTAACCCTGCATGCACAGACAGAGCGAGTGTATCGAGATAATTGACAAATTCCTCGGCGAAATGAAATGCTGCGCATGCTGAAAGTAACATCAGTGTTTGCTTTCTGTCTGGCAAAAGAATCACAGCATTTTGATGTGTTGCCTCACCCCAGCACAAAAATACATTCTTTTTGTCAGGTGAATTCCTTCCAAATTTTCCAGGCAACAATAGGAACATTGGGAAACTGGTTTGATCCATGACATGTTGACATTTCATTTGGAGAAATCAATCTAAATCTACCAGCAAAAAGGGCACATGAAATGTGTCAAATGAAACTGCTGAAATCAAAAGTTTTATGGGAATGGTTTTGGAATATTTATCAAGTAAATGAGATATATCAGAGCGCCACACAAATCACAGGAGAACTAATCACGATTTTTTTTTTTCTTGCTCTGTTAGTGAGAGGTAATACCCAGGGGAAATTATTATCATCTGCAAGGCTAGTTTTGTTTTCTGGTGCTTTAATGTGAAAAATTAACGATATGAAGATTACAAATTGGAAAATCTATTTTGACAGTACGTGACATCAGAAATCCTTTCATTGTCAGTGTGCAGTGCTGAAATACAGGCTTCACGTTAAGTATGCTTTTGTTTTTGGGGTTCACCTTGTTTTACATGTACAGCGACTAGAGAGTCATCTAAAATTAGCAGCACAGTTTGCGAAACAGCAGGTAGTGCACCTTACTAATAGACTCTAGAGGTGAATTAGCCATTAGCTGAAAAGGCTAATTCACCTCTAAACCAGGTGTCTTTGTGAAAGGGGGGGGGGGGTTGGAATTGTAAATGGAACACAGAGGTGCTGAGAGAAAAATGAAAATGTGTTGATTGGACCAAAGTAAATGTACAACCACAGTAAAATATTCCACTTTTGAGTATATGTATTATATTTCGTACTAAAATGTGATGAAGGTTAAAATCTTTCCAGGGGACATCAAAGTAGAAGATCAAGTTAAAGTTTAGAATTTGACATCCAGGTCATTCCTTATACTTTGTAATCCTCAGTGAGGTTTTCACTGGGCAGAGTGCCACCTTGTCCTCTGGGGTCTGGCATTGCCGCCGAGCAGCTTTGTTTTGACCAAAGAGGACATATCGAAATACTCTCTTTAGGGGAGAGGTGCAAATGCCTCCTAATGGATCTGGCGTGGCACCTGTCAGGTCTGCAAACAGAGCCATGCTTAGCATACAGCACAACATCAACAAACCCCAATCACCCTGCTGTGGGCTGACAAGCTGTTTGCGAGACACATCTTAAAGTTTCAACCAGCTACAACATAAGTGCACTTTCAAATTCTGGTTGAGAGTAAGAATCCAAACATCAGCAGGCTGCTATATACTGTAGTAATTTGTCAGTGAGGTCGTTCGCTTGACCAAAAACATCATTATACAACTCTGGATTCTCAAGGAGCATCTATTAGCCTGAATGCATGTTTCCTTACGTACCATCACTTATTTATATCAGTTTATTTTACTTTGATGTGAGCAAAGCTTGTAATTGCGTGTACCTCAGTCATCATGTTTCCTTGATGAAATTTTCATCTATCTATGAATTATGTATTAGTTATGCATAATGCACTGATGGAATTTCACTTTTTCTCCAAAACAAAACTTATGAAAGTAATTTTTTCAATTTCACTCGGTGGTAACTTCCATATATCTGATGCTTGTATTTAGCAAACTCGGAGACAAACACCATAATAATATGCAAACAAAACTGAAAGGAATTTTAGAGAATAAGCAGACCTCTCTGTTAAATGTGTTAACCACAGTGTATTACTGCACCCACATGCATCACTCGGTTTAGGTTGAGATGTTTTACAGCAGTCTTTCAGTGGGTTGTGAGGAGTGTATTAGTCATTACTTTAAAAGCCTGAGGCAAGCAGTAGAGTTCTTAATACACCGTAGTGGATGCCCGCCACCGTATCCAGGAGGAAGTGGTGTGTGCAGAGGTCTGTCAAGGAACAGGTACAGTATTGTTCCATGGGAGAAAATAAGGTTATTTTCTAAATTATACAACGTACAATCTTATTTGGCACACGCATCAACATTTGGCTGAGGATAATTAGTTAACCTGTAGAGAGAGAAATCTGTTCTTATCTTTTACATGATGGTGATGGTGGTAATAGCTCATAGTCCAGTTCTGAGAAAAATTATTAAAAGGACTTGCTTTTAGTTGCAGTTATGGGTAGAATTTGGTTTTAAGAAAAAAACAAAAGCAGCACTTATTACTACTGCTTTGCCCATCATTTCTTTCCCCTCCATTAAACTGCTAAGTAGAATAAAGAATAAAGTACTTATAAAAAGAAAGCTGGTGGCAGAACCCTTTCATACTTTGTTGCAAATTGATATTTCTATGGACACAACACCACTGCATGTTTATTTCTTGTCATAAAATTCATGGATACTATGATTCTTTATCTACTTTTCATTGCAATCATGTCATATTATGGTATTATACTAATACTAATATACTATTATACTATACTAATACTAATATACTAATCATTATGTATGATTTTGCAGATGTTTGCCACATTGTGATATACTATATATTAGTACTGAAAATTCTTCTTATAGAAAACTCTTCTTATAGGTGTTGTGGTATTGATTTCAGCAATACTGCAAGAGATAACCAGCAGCTGGTGTACTCTATGCACCAACATGAGCATTAGCTAATTTAGCTATAGCATATCTTTCACCTAGCATCAGTCTTTTGTTTAAGATTTATCATATAACTCTAAATGAAAATGGAACAGTTTCCTGCATGGACTCTTGCTTTGGTGATAAACATGGAAAGTTTTTGTTTTAATTCCACACAACAAAAACAGCAGAATTTAACAAACCTGTCCATTAAATCACAGCTAGGGCTGCAACCACATTGATTAATCTATCAGTAATTTTCTAGATTAATTAATTGATTAGACATTTGGTCAATAAAACAAAGAGCCCAGGGTGACAGCTTCAAATTTCTTGTTTTGTGTCATTATCAGTCAAAAAACCCAAAATATAGAGTTAAACATCACAGAAAAAAACAGAACTTAAAACCATTAATTGATCATCAAAATAGTTCCCTATTATTTCTCTGTCCATTGAATACCCAGGTTATCTTCTAATTGGTGCTCTAATCACATCTTAATCATACAAGTACAAAAACTCACTTTTGTATTAAAGTGACAGAAATACAAATTATTATGATAACTGTAATAACCAAAAGTCAACAAGCTATTGTAAGTCTTATTAACTCATTTAACCCTAACATACAGACAGTTGACAGATTAAAAGAAGGCCCAGCTGATTCTGATTTTGTGTCAAGATGACAAGAGGCGAAGATCTAAGTGACTTTGAAAGAGGGTTCATTGTTGCAGCATGGATGGCAGGAGCTTCAGTCACAAAGAAGCTCAACTGACTGGTGTTTCAATAGAGACGGGGACTAAAGTGTCATCTGTATTCAGATCTGTGAGAAAGACGTCAGTCAATAGGGTCGGAAATGGTGGTCGACAGCACATTTCATGACCGTGACGCACATGCATTATTGTGACATGTAAGGAAAAACAGAAGAGCAACTCTTCCTCAGGTGACTGAGAATGTCAGTGCAGGACGTGATCAGACTGTTTGAGCAAGAACAGTCTGTCAACAGTTACATAGAGAGGGACATTATAGTAGGGCTGCAGCGCATAAACCCCTAATTACAAAGATGAATGTGCATTTGAGATTTTAGTGGTGCAAAAACCACAGCCACTGGTCTACAGAGATGTGGACGTGAAGATGAGTCATCCTTCACCATATTCTCGACAGGTGGGCGAGTGCATGTGTGGTGTACACCAAGAGAATGGTACAGGCCTGAATACTTGACCCCTACAGTGAGATGATCCGGTGGCTCTGTTATTCTGTGGGGGGCATTTCTCTGGCATGGTTTAACTCCACTTGTCCCCTTAGAGAGAAGGGTCACTGCAAATCAATACAAAGTTGTTCTGAGGGATCACCTTTATCCTGTGATGAAGCATGTCTATCCTGATGGGATTGGTCATCCGAAGAGTCACCGGATGGTTTGAAGAACATGAAGATGATGTGAATCATATGCTGTGGCATTCGCAGTCACTAGATCTCTCCACCGGTTGAAAACCTATGGGAGATTTTGGACCAACATGTTAGACAGCTCTCTCCACCACCATCATCAAAACACCACATGAGGGAATATCTTTTGGAACAATGGTGTTCATCCCTCCAGTAGAGTACAGAGACTTGTAGAATCAATGCCAAGGAGCATTGAAGCTGTTCTGGTAGCACATGGTGACCCAACACCTTACTGAGACTGAGGCTAAGACTGTTGATTTGTCGATCATCTCTCTGTTAACGCGTATTAGTTAGAATTTCTACAGTATATAGCCAGATGCCAATTTAGAAAAGTTCAAGATGTGTGACACAAATCACAAACAGTATATTCCACACTGACACAGTTATCAAGACTTCTGTGTTGCAGCTCCACTATTGCACAGACTGGTGTGTGTGTGCGTGCGTGTGTGCGTGCGTGCGTGCGTGTGTGTGAGAAAAAGAGAGAACGATGACAGAAACCGAGAGAGAAGGAGAGAGGGAAAATATGATATCAATACTAAGATTGACTCAGTAGGGAGAGGATGTAGAGGCAGAAGCTGGCACGCTCAGAAGATTGGCAGCAGGGAACAGATGGTCAGGAGGAGAAAGGAAACATGACCAGGATGTGTAGTTATGCAAAGATAAGCAAAGGAGGTGCAGAGAGTGCTGATGAGCTATGAGACACTGGCATCATAATTCTGTGTATAACACAGCCATCCAAGTATCAAAACTTTTGGTAGCGCTTGACATGTCGGACTGACAGAGAAATCGTGCAGTGCCTCTAAAACTTGTTACTCATTGTTTCTCATTTAGTTTATAATGAATAAATAGACACCTGACACCATCTGATAGACACCAGATGTGGTGCTTTTACTTGTGCTTTTTGATGAATGGATCAACTTAGGTTTCACATATTTAGATGTTGTACATCAATATATTTGAAAGATATAATATCAGAATCATTTAGATTTATGTTGCTAAATGTTACTCTCCTTATATTAACGAATGTGATGCATTGACCTTGATGTTTGGAGTGACACGTTATTTTCTTCCAGACATCATAACTCTCACAGTAGATTCATCAGAGCTTGAATCTTCAGATCAAATGCAAGTATTAAATGGCTGTATGCTAATTGGGCTGCTTTTGTCAGAGCGGCATAATGACGGTAAACGGCAGCAACACTGACCAGCATGTAACAAAACTGAGACTGGGGACTTAGAATCTCGCTGTTAATCTTATGCAAGTCCATATCAAAGTGATTCTGGCCCCAATAAGCACGAGTGAGAAATCCACCACGGGCAGCTAAATCCTGAAATCAGCCCATTTTCCATGCAGTGGTCTGTGAGAACACCAGCTGCCATGGGCTATCGTGGACGTGAGCCCTAACACAAAGCACTTCACTCTGCATAACCAGGGCACTAGGTTTTGTTTGCATCGGCAAGGATGGAGAGAGGAGCGTCTGCTTGAATATGCCTTCATACTGGTCCCACGGGGGCGGTGTGTGCCCTTGAAAAGATGCTTGGTTTGTAAAGTTAAGACAAAAGGCCAGTATTGATTGAATTATTACAGCTCCATGCCCCTGGAGCTGTGCAGTAACGATACAGTAATTACCATGCACCTCTCTCGGCCTAAAGATGACTCATCTCTCAATAGTAGTTTCAGTGGAAAACAAGGTGGGGATGTGTGGGTGGGGTCCGTGGTGTCACCATGTTTATCTAACATTTCATTTTCAATTAATCAGACCTACTAAGGTTCTGTCCAGTAATTTCTGTGATTTGAGTACTACAACTGTGCACTGTGGTACTGTGCTGGCTATCCTTGGAAGCACTTTTACATTAAATGGTGCTGAAATATTTTACTCCAGCGAAAACACTCTCAACAGCCAAAACTCTTAGACATGTTAGGATATGTGAAATCAGAGGGTGGTGTTGGATAACAAGGCTTTCAGGGAATATTGTGTAAATGTTTATACTCTTGTGTGTTCTAAGAAAAATCTCAACTTTTATTATATATTAGAATACTGTTCAAGGTTTTGTAGCTTGTTGAGATATTTTCAGTAATCTTGAGTGGCAGAGTGCACTGTAGGTTAAATAGTTTGAAAGGAGGACATGGTTGTCCTGGGGCGCTGTTTCGGCTTACTGAGTTGCGCGGATAACTTTTCAGAGTAAAACCTAGAAGAAGTGCTTTTATGCCACTCCATGTTCCAGATGCGAAAGAGTTACTCTTAATAAAATTCCACTGGAAATTTATTACAGAGGTCAGTGGTGTTCAGCTCAAGCACAATTTACGTTATTATTAGTTATCTAGCACCATAGTTGTATAATGTTTAAAACTCACTTCCCTGTAATGCAACAAAAGAAGAAACAATAGGTATGGCCTACCAATAATCTACCAATAAGTAAACTACTAAAAGTTTTTCAAAATGGAAATTCACTCAGGGGAATTATGTTCCTAACAACTCATGTCCCTGTCGATTAAATTAAAAAATTAATTTAGAGTAGTCGACTCGTCTAAAAGTAAGAAAACACTCAGAAAATGGTCAAAGTTGCCATGGTGAGCTATGTTAACTTTTCAGACCGAGTGGAAATCACAGCTTCAGTGGGTAAACAAATTGATACTGGATTGCCGAATGTGGTTAACGTGAGCAGTGCTCGCACAAGTAGCCCTCTTAACCTTGCAGGTTAACGTCCACATGCCTGTGCTGACTGTGGTTATGCACTGCTTCGTAAAGTGGTCATATGCCAGTTTATTCTAACACACATCACAGATAAAAATATCATAGATGTCATCTATCCCACTTTCCGCCTTGCTTGTTTACAACATCCAGGCATCAGTGTGTGGGGAGAGAGGGGCCCGCTGTCTGCATCTTAGACACAACAGTTAACCAGAGTTGTACATTAATAAAATAAATAATAACCGACTAGTATTTCTGGTGGCAGCAGGTGAGGGGAGCAAAGTTTAAGCGTTTAGTCAACTAACTGCACACATCCCTAATTTATATAATTTATTATCGAAAATAAGTGTGAATGCAAATAGCGAATAGTTTCCATGAACGTCTGATGACATGAAGCCTCTTTGTGTGACGTCTGTTTAAGGTCTCAAGTTATTAAAGAGGCTTCAGTTTCCCTTCATCTCTGTCCGTGACATTGCCACACAAAGCTGAATCACTTTTGATTTGATTGTCACTTGTCCTGCTGAGTGACGCTTCAGCTTGTCGGCAGCATGTGGCTCATACAAAGAGTGCATCTTGTAGGTTAGAGAGCTGAAAGGATCAGACAAACATATGGTTACACTTTTATTGGAAAACACTAATCAGAACCTGCATGTAAAACAATCATGACATGGCACACTGTATATGTTTTTGCATAATTGATGCTGAGTTTAGATGAAAATACTGTGGGGAATGGCTGTGAGATGTATACATCTCCAGACAACATATATGAGGGATTACTTCTAATTTTGCCCCGTAGGGTGCTGACTTGCATGTTCTTTGCCTGGTACAGAAACCCCATCATCAATGTAGCAGTTCCCGATGTGCCATCAATAAGGCAATAAACAGATGGAATTTTATTCCCACTAGTCATTGATAACAAATATCTTACAGGCATAAGGAAATGCACCAAGAACATAAAGCTCTCATTATAATAAGCTTTGCAAAGCTTGAGAGAGCAGGTGTTATTTCCCAGTGGAGCTCTGACAGGAAAAAAAAAAAAAAAAACATGTATGTGTCGGCTCATATGGAGAGTTGTATACAAAGTGCTGTGCTACTGTTGTAGTCTGAGCTTTAACCTTCAGTGGTAAAAAAAGGCACCATATAGGCTACATGAGGTACATGAGCAAGTACAGCTTTTGCACATAGAAAAACTACTAGTGTGTTATTTTGACATAGTGTTGTTCTTCAAATATGCAAGTGATACAAGAAATCATTCAGAGAAAGGGTATTAACTCTTAATGCTCCTTAATCTTTGTCTTCAACAGCACATTGCAACATGTACCCACTGCACATCATTACACAGAAGCATGATGCAGAATAATGACGGTGATTTGTGGAAGTGTGGACAGAAACATTAGTGTTTATCTCATTATGATAAAGGAGCTTAGTGCTAATTAAAGTATTCAGTATCTTCCTTAAGCACGCTGCTGTTTGCTACCTCTTTTGCATGATCAAGACCATAAGAGGTGAACGGCAAATTAGAGGTGTGTATCATCCACAAATGACATGCAAACGCTACTGTACATCCTCTGGTAGAATGTGATGCATATATCTTTTACAGTTTTTTGAAATGTTGCAATAAATTGTGACTCATCATGAGAACGGGCTGGAACCCAGCCTCATGCCCCCTCACTCAAATCTGCCAGGAACTCTTTCAAAATAAAATAACTTACAACTTTCAACAGATGGAGACACAAGTGCTTGAAAATGTGTCTGATGAAAAATGAGATTAAATGTTGTAATCTCAGCGACAACACATGCATTATTTATTTAATACAAAGGGATTGTGGGTTGGCTAGGCTTTCACAGTCTTTATATTCTCAGTGTAAAACACAATGTGTAATTTGTAACATAATACCCCCTCAAGGTAAAAACCAAACTGAAATGCTTGTGTGAGTGATACTTTTAATTGAATCTTATGAATTAATTAATTAAGAGTGTTGTGGGAGCTCATTAGTATGAAAACTGAACATTTTAAACTCTGCTTTTTCATGATATAGCAGAAACATAACAACACACGTGCATACTGGGATTACAGTATGTTTAATATGACATGATCGGTTACGTGCACAAGTCTTCTGTGACTTTTCTATATCTTTTTCAGAGACAGGCAAAAAATTTGAATTGACCTTTGTCAGGTTTAACACATCCAATACTGAGCTCGTTAAACCTTATAGAATCTTTCCATGTATTGGTTCACATAATAGATTTGTCAACCAGTAATAGATTTTTAAAATAACCAATCACTCAGTATTCATATTTTAACACAAACAAGAAAAATAATCAAACATTTTCCTTAAAGAGCTGTTTATTTATTTTATTTACATTTATTTATTAAAGAACTGTGACCAACATGTATATTATGCTGGTATCACTTTTGAAAAACAGACATGTAATCGCTCTCTTTTGGATAAATTATGTAATGGCAAACACTGTTCATGTCCAGATATCTTTAAACATAAGTCAAACATCTGTACTGTCATTTCTTGATACTTTTTGGCTGAAATATGTGCTAATAGCAGTATATCAATGATAAGTTCTTATTTAGCTGATTATCAGTCAGGCTGCAGTACATTTCACCATCCAAGCAGACGCGAATATTCACAAAGTGTTTAGACCCCTTTACTTTTTTTCACATTTCGCTGTGTTGCAGTGCTGGAATCGTTTAATTTTTTTCCCCCTCATCAATCTACACTCAATATCCTGTAACAACAACGTGAAAACAGAATTTTAAACATTTGTCCCAAATGTATTATTAAAAAGGAAAAACTGAAATATCACATTGACATAAGTATTCAGACCCTTTACTGTGACACTTCAAATTTAGCTCAGGCTCCTCCCACTGCTCTTGATCATCTTTGAGACAGCATTGTGTGGAATCACAGATCTGGGGAAGGCTATGAAAGATTTCTGCTGCACTGAAGGTTCCCAAGAGCGCAGCTGCCTCCATAATTCTTACATGGAAGAAGTGTGGAACAACCAGAACTATACCTAGAGCTGGCTCTCTGGCCAAACTGAGCAATCGGGGGTTAAAGAGTCTTGGTAAGAGAAGTGACCAAGAACCTGACGGTCACTCTGGCTGAGCTCCAGAGATCCGGTGTGGAGATGGGAGACACTTCCAGAATTATTGATTCATAAAGTTGCAACAAAAAAGAACATGAGAAAAGTGAAAGGGTCCGAATACTTTCTGAATGCACTGTAACAGGATTATCAATTCAAAGTGGGAATCAAAGTCATTCAGTTGTTAAGAAGCTCTTTTATAAGTGTTGAAATATAACATCAATAGCCTCAATAACACAAAAGCCACATTATATCAAAAATTTAAATTTTTTTTTATCAGGATCATGTAGTGTAGTTCAGTATTTATTGCTTGAGTCACGAAAAGATTGCTACAGCACATGCTCTGATCCTTTGAGCAGCACTTCATCTCCTGAAGTGGACCATTTATATAAAGCATTCAGCCTTCACGACTGCTGTCATTCAGGCCCATCCTGAAATGGATTGTGCACCAAGTGTGTCTGGATTAGTTGTTTTTCGATCAGTGAGGAGGATTAAATGCTATCAGTGACAGGTTAATGCATATTAATGTATTTCAGCTTAGCTTAAACTTTTGTCTTTTGCTTTGTTTTGATTCTCTCTTTGCACTTTGCAGGCTTGAACTTACGAATCTTGTGTTGTTTTCAGTGCAAACTAGAATGAAATTTAAAGATAAAAACACTCGGGTATGAAGTACAGCTGGTGACCTGGTTGAATCTGGCAAAAGCACACAATTGGGCATTTTAAATGATACAAAGCACAGAGGCAGCATGCAGAGTCCCAGAGGTAAATGATCGTGCTCCTCTGAATTACAGATCTATGTCAGCAACCTCTGCTTTTTGCTGAACCCACATGGTCAATAAATTCTTGCTGTTTAAAAGGCACATGAGTGGAATTCTACTCTCAAAGATCTAATGAAACGACCAAGAATTGACCTTCAGGATACATGGGATTGATTCTTTACCACCATGCTCATGGTAATTAGCTTTGTATGGTTCTGCTCTGAATTATAAGTGAGTTGTATAGAGACTGTATGTCACACAAGAATGCCCAGACCTTCAAGGTTTACAGTTCAGAAAGGAAACAATGGCTCCACAGGGATTAGAGATGTGCATGGTTCCAAGTTGAAAGGCTAAAACGCAGCATCAGCATTCAGAAGTGAATGACTTAAAGGTCCCCATTTGAACCATTCTGATTAGAAGCTGTAATGGATTAAAATGTGCTGAAAAACGCCGCATTAATTTCTTGTTTGGCAATGAAAATTAGTGATGCAACTGATTGCTTGTTTAGATAATGAATGGTGGAGCTTCACATGTCATTTACATTTATTCCTGCTGAGAGAGAGAGAAAGAGAAAAGCCAATGATTTAAAAGGCTGGAATATATTTTTAGCACCACAGCGTTTTTCTCAGGTGGTATGGCCAGGTCAGCATTTTGATTTGAAGTGGGAGTGGCACGGAAGGCCACTGTGCAAAATTGAACCAAATTCACCCGGCAGCATGTTAAACCATGTGTAAAATCCTCACGATGGGCTTAGAAAACGATCCCTGGCTGGAGCCGCTGCCTTCCCCCCACCTCTGTCTTTAGGGATGGTCACACTCATTTCTGTGCACCACTCACAGGAACCTTTGAAGGAAGAGGGATGTCTAGGAGCCCATTAACCTCCCCTGCGCCTGTGCACTGATTCCTGACACACACCCAGACACCAGGTCACAACCTCTTGGAAAGCAACCGCCTTTTCACACAACATGGGCTAGGTCTTTCTTTTGTTACTGCACACTGTCCTCCTTTTTTTATTGCATTTCCACGTTTCCAAGACAGACACTCAGCATGCGCTGCAAAAATTTTCAAAGTGACAATAAGTGTCGATTTTTGCAGTGACACTTATTTGGAGTTGTTTAGTGTTGACTGCGGGCTTGTGTTTGTCTGCTCATAAAGCTGTTATGGCTCAGGGGCGGTGTGTTCAAAGTGTCTAAAAGTGTTAAATTAACTCTGCTAGCTGTGGGCATATTTTAATACTTTAAATCAGTGGCATGGTGATTTTTGCACTCTCACAGTTAAGACACACGCTGACAGTACGCGTGAGGTAGGGAGCAGCATCTTGTCTTCCTTTTAGAGCCTTAGTAGGAGGTCTGTGGTGCCCAACACTGGCTCCTTCCGACCTTACAGATCTTAGACTTAATGATATTTTTTTACGATGGGCCTCAACTATCGGTATATTCCTGCAGAAGCCTATTGTCTCCAAATGGCTGTTAAGGCAGTAACCCCCTAAGGCACACGGTGTAATTGTTTTGACAGTTTACCAGAGATCAGAACTATTTCTAGGTGTTCTCCATTGGTGAAGCGTCTTCATTAGTCAAAAAGCGTGGGCGGGACTCTTGCTCTCTGCAGCGAGTCAAAGAGAAAGGCAATAAAGGGAGGCAGGAGCTGCACTTTGCCGACGAGCATCTCTGCCGTCCTGCTTCACTACAGTAATCACTGCCCCCGGATCTGCGAAAAATACACAGGGACTCCTCTGGAAAAGGCAGAGTTCATCAATGTAACTCCGGTCAGTCCGAAACTGCGCCGTTTACCTGGATAAGTCCATCCCGACGAGAAGAGAGAGAGAGAGAGAGAGAGAGAGAGAGAGAGAAAGAGAGAGAGAAAGACAAGAGACTAACCGAGTGGAGTGTCGACGTCAAATTGTGAAGGAAAAGAGAAGAATATGATTGTCCAGCAGCACTTGATCTTCATCCTTTACAGCCTCTGTGCAAGCGTCTTTAAAGGTGAGCGCTGGATGTTGCCGTATATAGACGGGCGTGGTGTGCGGGGAGGTGGTGGCTGCGTTAAGTGGAAAGATCAAATGTGATCATGTCACATGTGAGTTCAAGTATTCGGTGCAAAGAGAGTTGATTTTCCTTTCAAATGATGTGTGTTAGCGCAGCAGTTGTGGCCGGAGCACGGCTGTCGTTGTCTGCTGTCAGAGCCGACTGTGCTGGAATGCCTGGAAGTTGATTGTGCGGCGCAATGAAAAGCAGAATGCGGCTGCACAAGTTTTTTGTATCGGAGACAACTTGGATGTTGCCCTCCCTTTGGTATTAAGTGACAGATAAGACATCGGGCTGCAGATGAGTCGGGTGTATAGTCGCCTCCCGTTTGTTCTGTTCATCCAGTTAATGTCCCCTGAAGCTGACACAGGGATGCACGAAAGGTTACGGCAGCTGGCGGCGTGCGTCCTGTTTGTTGGGAGACCGGTGTCATTGAGCGGATCATTTTTAAGTCATACTGTCGCGTCTCTTTGGGCCTTTTAAGTAATTTCACGCATGACTTTAAACCGGTGGTTTTTGCAGAGGTGACTGCATTTGAGTTGAGCTTTTGTCTCCAGCACAGCCAGTTAGCGCACTGGGTTTAAGTGCAGGCAGAATAGTGTGTGGTGCTGCGTGTTTGTGTGTGTGTGTGTGTGTGTGTGTGTGTGGACGTCCTCCTCAAGAGGGTCGGTATGCATTACTGACCGTGCAAGCCATGTAGTCGCTCAATGAAAGTTGTGCTGCCGGGATCAGACGCAGGTAAGGTTGTATGTGCGATGGCTCTCTGCAGCCAGGCATCAGTGTCTCCTCATGTCAACTCCCCCAACTCCCCACAGACTGTCCCGCTCTTGGACATGCTTGCGCAGCCACCGCCCTGTAGGCGACCAGTGCGCAGATACATAACGCTTACAGCGGGGGAGGGGGGTGGGGGGGCTGTAAAAAACAAAAAAACAAAAAACACACACACAAAAAAAAAAATCCCCACCGATCCCAACTTAATAAGATTTTGTCCCACAAGACATCAGGAGGAAGATGTTTTGGACACTGCTGATTCCGTGTACTGTAGTGAAGAGATGGCCTATCAGAGTCATCATTCCTATATGGTTCAGAGTTAATCTAAACTACTTCTGTTTTAGGACACCTCAAGTCAGAGTCTCTATAGGACTGCTCATGTAGTTTTCACATTGCATCATCACACATCGAACATCAACTGACTCTTATTTCAGTCTCAGATTTTGTCAGGAACATCACCACCAATAGCCACATGTCAAATACTTAATAGTCCAAGTGTCAGACTCAAGAAAAAGCACGCCGGGGCTCAGTTAACCTCAAACGTTAGGCACGGCAATGGTGATAAATCTTATCACACTGACTTGTACATTTCTCTGTAAGTTGCAAAACCAAATTTTATTTTAAATTTTTTTTGCCTTAGTGACTGTTGCTATTGGCAGTCTTGCTGTAAGTTTCCACCCCGCACATTTGTTTCATCTCACTGAGCTGCCCAACTTCAGATGCCATCAGGTGGTGTAAATCCAGCTGTGATGTGACAGCACATCCAGCCACATCCAGCCACATCCAACCACATCCACCTCACATCATGCCCTCTCAAGATGTGGCCCCTGTGGAGTCAGTTACATATCCATGCATGATTTTGCATGATTTAGGGCCCATTAGCTACAAATTGTGTTACATAACTTCTAATCTTTTGCTGTTCTTTGGAAAAAAAACATCACATCTTTTTATTATTATTTATTTCCTATCACCCAGGCAGCCATTAGTGTCAGTCCATGTCAGTATTGTATGAGCACGAGCTTTCAGTGACATTGCTAAAGTTTTCACGTCACCTGGTATTGCAGGCGGGGACCACTGTGAAAACCTTTTGCTGGTGCATTCAGGGATACTCCATTACCTGGAATCTGAGAAATGACCTCCAGTAAGAGTTACATTCATGGGCTTTGTTGTAGTTAAGGCAATACACAACAGACAGTAAATGCCGACAATGTTAAAAAGCTGTGAATGTGAATTTTTGTAGAATCCTGCATTTAAAATTTGTTGTTTGCTTGAAGTGTAAATATTCAGAGTAATTGATGATATATTTAAAAACTGTTTATACCTAAATGTCAGATGCAAATCTGAAATGCAAAACATTCAATCGGAGATTCCATTATTGCAGGTTTAAAATGGTTTACGCTTACAATGGACAACATAGTTTAATCACTTCACCCTCTTTATGTCTTGTAGAGGATATTATACATTGTTGCATTATATTCCTTTTTCAATATTTGATTGTACCAGATGGCTGTGATCAAAAATGATATTTTTTTCTGCCCAAGAGTCCATCTATAAATACTGTAACATGGGCAGCAAGAGCTTAGAACGTGCAAAGACTAGCGTATGGTTTTGTTGCTTTAAAACTATTAGCATCAATGGCTAACACAGCAGTGGTAACAGTGGTGAGAATAGAAACGGACAGCAGAAAGCTAGCCAATTTTTGCTACAGATTTTGGGTCCATGACATCCTACCAGAGAGAACAGGGCATAGAGACTTTTATCATCTTGTCCAAGAGCTGTGCTAAGATAGTGCCCACTTCAAGGGCTACTTGAAATATTTATGCTATGTGGCTTAACCATAGACGCATGAGCTAGGGGCGCCCAGGGTAGTGCCCTAAAAGTCTGTGTCTAAGAAATGCAAGCACTTACTTTGAAGAAGATGCGAGCAGTCAAACAATGAATGAAACCAATAAAACTAGAAAGCCCTCAGAGAGCACACACCACTACCAAGTCTACACAATGCTCCATATTTGTTATCAAAATGGTCAGAATTTTTTTTCATCTGCATTGGGATCAAGTTCCGTTCCTAAATACACAGACATGGGCAATTATTGGATGCATGTGCCGGACTTTTTTCCGTTCAAGTAAGAGCGGTATATTTTGGCAAATATTCAAAGAATTCCCTATCTTTGCAATGTTAACAAGTCATTTTAATAAACGGCTGATGTGCATCTCGATCTTTGCACTAAGCCACGGCTTAACCTTTCATCAAATTCAATTAAAATCTTTACACAGTTTGCGAGATATCATGCTAGCTAACAGACAAACAAACCAACAAATGAGACAGCAAACATAACCTCCTCAGTGTAGATAATAAGGTGCATGCATCTTCTGTGTGATCACAGCCTAATCAACAGTTAAATTGCAGTGCGCCACATCACACACTGCAGTGATATTGTAGACAAGACTTCAGCCTCAGCAGCTTTGTTCATGCTCCATAATGCTGAGTGTCATTTCATGCAGACTCATCCTTCTTAGCACAACTACATTATAGTATTTTGCTTAAATACATAGCTGGACTCTTATCTATAGCCGCAGCTATGGATTGCTACATTGCCTAAATGTTTAATATGCTGTAGTGACAGAATAGATGAATTCTTATGGAGAGGTACTGTACATGTATTGTCTCCTTTCGACTGTGCGTCCTGGCTTGTGCTCCTGCTCTGAGTGTGAGGTCCTGTTGTCCCATATGTGCATCAGTGGGAACGTATGTCACTCTGACGTGTTGGTGTGTCACCACACCAGAGTCATCGCAACATATTTCACCAAACGCAGCTAATGCAGACACCTGACAGGCTTGTCAGAGCCAGTTAACAGGTAAGGTGGCAGACTGGCTAGTAATGCTAATTAGCCATGTGGCGCGGCTATACGGCGTTGGTTTGCAGACCTGCGGGCTGGTTGTGTCAGTGATGTAAGTTTTGTGATCTGTACGTTTCTTTGTGGGCCACAGCTTCTCTGGTTTGGGCTGACATTCCTTCTGCTAAAGTGTTTCATCACTTTCCTTCTTACAGAGCCCAGAAAGCTCCCATACCGCCAAGGGAACTTTTCTTTTGTTTGAGCATGGAGCCTTTCATCATTTTCTTATCTCGTCAGACATTTTGGCAAGTACAACCTGCAGGTGACATTTGAGCATTGGTGTGTGTTTGACCATAACGTGTGGGGGCAGTAATGAGGGCAAAGCGGAGAATAAATGAAAGTGGCTCCTTTTTTTTTTTTTTTTTTTCTCCAGCATTAATCTGGTATCCAAAACACGGACATCAAAACTATAGACAAAAGGAGACAAGGTTGAGGATGAATAATTCCCTCATAATGTAAATGAAACATTTCTTCCTTGATTATGGAGGGAAATGAGGCTAGTCATTAAAAATGCAAACGTGTCTTGTACAATGTTTGATATTTCTTTAAAATATTGGCCTAAGCCAATAGAAGAAGACTCTTACTGTGAGTATTGATTTGAAAACGTGAACATATTGTGAACGGTAGAACAGGATGCCTAGCTCATGTAAATACATGAGACAAATTGTCATCCAAACAATATAGAGTAATTATTGAAAAGTTAAATCACAAACATCTTAATCATCAAAACATATGAGAAAGTGTCTCATCATGTAACTCTACATTTGAAAGAACACTGTACAAACTGATGATTCTTTGGGCATTTTATATTCAGAAAGTAGTGATATGTCTGTAACAACATTTTGGTGATTAGCAGTTGTTTATGATTCAGTGATGACATTTCTCGTGACAATATTACAGTGTTTTTATTTGCATCTTTTTTCAGGGACGCAATATTTGAAAGAAGGATGTGCTGGAATTGCAATCCAAAAGTCTTTCAAAAATAAGATTCATGTTATGCACAATACATGCATGCATATTAACGCATACATTGCATATTATTGAGTAGTTTGCATTATTTAAATGTTTTTCATTTGCATTCATCAGGATGGAAATTTCATCAAATAAGCAAGATAAACGGAATGTATTTGAACTTGACTCTGGTCTGTGTGCATATGGTTATGACTCTGTGTATTATGTCACAATTTTCAATCAGCTTGCACCAGACGACAAAATTAAACACAGCGGAATTTCAGAGGATCAGGATTAAAGTAATCAACTATCGGGCGCAGAAACCAAGTGGCCTATTACAGAATCCACTGAGGAGTCACCACATCTACCATTAAATTCCATTAGATTCCAGCAACAGCTTTCACAAAACTCAGAGAGTGTACATAGATGTGAATAACTGTCCTACCTGCAGAGTCGATTTGTCATTTTGAGTGTACTATAAGGATGGTAGTTGGTGCACCACTTCTCAGTTCTCTTATGTGAAAATGGAGTTCTGTTTCAGCTTGCATCTGGTCATATTGAAAATCTCCTGAAATGATAATACATATTGGACCCAAGTGAAAGTGAACCCCAAAATGTCACATATTGTGAGAGACGGGGAGCCTGTGAGATGTAGCGCACGGGCGCATCTCCTGTGGGTTGGAATAATCATGCATGAGGAATAAGCTGGCTGAGCTGAAGGCAAGCTATGGCAGAGGAAGGTGGTTTACATTCAAGGATACCCATTCCCCACCGCTGAGGGTTAGCTTATCCCTGCAGAACGTCTCCCAGCTGCCAAGTGCTGGCTCCGGAGCAGTGCTGTATACTACTGCAAATGAATAATCCAGTAAAGGGGACAAATGTGCTCCAAAAGAGCCACTGCTGCCCCGCTTGCTTTTTGTTGACAGATATACATCTGTAGGGATAAGCCTCAAGCCAGAGGCAAATGTGCTCAGACAAGTGGGGAACGGGCTTAAAGATTAGCTGCTTGCTGCCCCAACCACGCCGCGTGCTGTCAGTCTCCCTCCGCCATGCTCTTTGTCATGGCACTTTTACACGCTATGCCCTCTCTGAGTGGGTATAAGCTTAGCAATGAAGCTGATAGACTGTAAGGGAAATTACACTATTAAAGATTATTTTGACCCGTATTTGAGTGAAATAGGTTAAGAGATTTTTCTACTTGCCAAGAAGCCCGTCTCAAGATCCTCGTGATAAGTTTAATGCCACAATTGGTCACGCTGAAAAGTGGTTAAAGCGGTGTGCTTACATCAATCTCAGGCTCCTGAAGAGGCACCTGTGTTCTCACACCTTAAAGGTGGAAATCTGCCATAAATCAGCATTTACATGTATTCCTGTGATCTTAGACGGTTGAGTCAATATTTCTAAACAGGACTGGCTCACCGCCGAAGCTGAAGCCCGGAGAGCCAAGTATTTCATTTCTCGTGTCATCAAGTAGCAGCAGCTCCACCATTTACACCACACGGAGAGCTGCCGTATGTGTGGAGTTTTATACCTGCAGGAGACCGACTTCATAGTTGGGGTAGGATTTCATATTATCATTCGCAACCATATTGATCCAAAGCACCAGGGAATGCAGGCTGATTGTTGGAGTTAAATAACTGGAGATTTGTAATGCAGGGAACATGTATTTCGGAACACTGCAGTGACACTTCTTGTGTTGCATCTTGAATAAACCATGGCTCAAACGTATGGGGGGGGGAGAGAGACTAAACTAATGGAATAATGTTAATAAATCAAAACTGGTGGCAGTTTGTTTTCTAAAATAATATACATCATTTCATAACGATAAAGAAACATTCTTTAATTATGACAAAATAATATATTGGTCTCCTCTAAACATTATGTATCTGGTGTACCTGCTGGGGCAAATTAGCTGCAGCTCCACATTTAATTTGTTTGCCATTACACACCAAACTGACACTCACACTTGGCACTTCTTGTCATTAAGGTTTATAAATGACAAAGATTTACTTTCTGTTAACCCTGCAAACATATTAGTGAATTATTGCAGCCATTACTCATTGTGCCTGCAATACAGCTCACTGTATTTGTCAAACAAATAATAGAAATGGAAAATAAATAAGTACTTTTTTCAGATTGCAGCAGAAACTGGATTGAGCCAAAGCTTGGAAATTATTGTACTGAGCCCCATAGGCTATACTTTCTTATTGTACAATATTCAATTTAAAACAACGGGACGTCCAGGACTGGCTTTGTTTATTCTGTTTACTGAAAGCTGATGTGTTTATACTGTATGTTAATACTGCAGCATTTTCACTACTATTGTGATACAAATACAATATGTAGTCCACCACTGCAGGGTTGAAGCTCCTCCACATAAAACAGTAGACTATAAGTTATCAATAGAATTGATCAGACTAGGATATGTACTGTACACATACATTAAAGAAAACCTAAAAATTGACTCAAACCTTATTCTAATAGAACCTGCAGAGGATTGAATAAAGAACATTCCTTGTGGAAGTTTTGATGAATGAGATTCAGCTGTGCCGATGAAAAGGTGCGAGGCGTCTGTTCTGTGAGAGGTTTATGCATTCCCTACATTTCAGTATTGTGCCCGAAATGAAGCCTATACTTCATTTTATGCCCGTTTGCAGTGTTGACCTTTACCAATCTCTCTTGGCCCTCATCTCTGTTGAAGTGGGCTTTGTGCCCGACTATGGATGAGCCTCTGAATCTCATTTAGCCTGTGTGATGATCTCCCTTTTCTCCTCTTGCTGCAGTCTACATGAACAAAGTTAATATTTTTTGTTCAGAAATGACAGTCATACACTATTCCATGACCTAGCCAGCATGTAATCTGTTTTCTTCATTTTTTTTATTTTTTTTCCCCCAGAGTAGATGTTGTATCAGGCAGAAGTTATGTCACTTTTTTTTGTTGTTGTTGTTGTTGTTGTTGTCTGTTTAAAAGCTTTTCAGGTTGCTACCACAGAAGTAGAAAACATTGTCACAGGAGTGGTGCTCTACTAAGAAAATACTTAAGTGTATTAATATAAGTGTGAAAGAGGCTGAGTGCACGATAGTAACCATGATATATTGGGAGCATCATTATGTGGTTGCCATAATAGATGTTTTTTCTGCTTCTGCTGTGCATGTTTGGGAGGCTTCCAAAAGAGTGATTGACTATCTGAGGTATCGCACTGCAACCAAACACCTGGCAGCCCGACCTGAAGTGACCAGGCTTGTTTTTGAGTTATGTCAGGATCTTTTGCCGGTGCACAAACAAAGCTGCAATCAGGACAATAAACCGGGCAGCCTTTGTTTAGGGTTGTATACATTTTATTCAGGTATGGGGATTGACATGGTGTGTTAAGTTCCTTTTTGTGGTTTAGTTTGTATAGCGCTCCAGTATGAAGGAACAGACGTCCTCAATGAGGAGGCAGCTGTTGTTGAGCTTTGGAAAATGGTACTTTTGTAAGAAACAGTATTCAGAAGATGCTGCATGCTGAAGAGCTAAATGTTGCTGTTTTAAAATTTAAGTGATTGTTATGATGATATTAGTTCATTAGTTGTGATATGTTTATCATTTAATTGTGACATGAACTAATACGACTAATCAGTGCAGCTCTAATTTTAATTGTAAGCACCTTGCTTTCCGTCGTCTCGTGGAAAATGAAGTGCAGACCTACCTCCTCAAACACACGGGGGTTTCACAAAGTATTCACACCGCTTCCCTTTTTGCCAACTTTATTGTGTTGTTAATTGCACGCGGATAAAATTGCCATTTTGCCCATCACTCTCCACTCTATAATCCATAATGACAAAGTAAAAAAATGTTTTTAAAAATTGATTTAAAAAAACAAAAACTAAATTAAAAACAATTTACAAACGTATTCAGAGTTTTAATTCAGAACTTTGTTGATGCCCGTTTGGCAGCCATTATAACTTTGATGTTGGCCCAGCCAAAGCCCAGACTTAAACCCCATAGAACATCTGTGTGAACTGCCATCTTCAGGTCTCTCCAAACATTTTGCCTTCCAATCTGATGAAGCTTGAGAGGATCTGGCAGGAAGACAGGGATAAACTGCCCAAATCCAGGTGTGCAGAGCTTTTATGGACATACCCAGGAAGACTCCAAGCTGTAATTGGTGCCAAAGGGTCTTCTACAAAGCACTGAATTAAGAAAGAGTCTGAATACTTTAGTAAATGACAGGTTTTTGATTTTTAATGAATCTGAAAAAAATTCTAAAAACATGTTTTCATTATGGCATTATGGTCATTATGGGTTATTGAGTGAAGATTGATGGACAAAAATGGCAGTTTCAAACACTTGAAATTAAAAAGGCACAATAAAGTGTGCAAAAATACCCTCAAAAATGAGCTGCTGTATTTCAAATGTAAGTAATACAGCAGATGTAAGTGCATTTTGAATGACTGTCTCCACTCTACTTTGAGGTTTTAGATGTTTCTATTTTTATGTGTCAGTGCAGAAATTCCATCAGTCTCACACAGTCAGTAGGATTTTGTATCACTGGGTTGCTGAGCTCATAATGTCCCTTCAGTCGGGCTGGACATCTGAGCTCCAGATAAAGGAGACTCTGTTGCACTATCTTTGGAAATTTGATAGCTGGCTGGAATAAGTCATGCATTTTCTTAGACTTGTAAGCAGCAAATCATGGCAAATGCAGTTATTCATTCCTGGGTAATATTTTGAACTTTATGGCTGTTTTGATATGCTTTGTGCACAATGTAAAATAAACACCTTGAAAATAAATAAAAAACAACAAACAGACGAACCTGCTAAGAACAGATTGTTGACTTGTGAGAAAGGCTCGTAAGCATTTATCAGAGCACAAATGAAAACCATTTATATACTGAGCTTGTTGAATCCCTCTCCGGGTCTTGAGGAGGAGCTGTAGACGATCTCGGCATACATTTGGCAGAATGCAGGCAGATGCGCTGGGCACATCACCTGTCCATCACAGAGGCCATCACACGCAGACAAAAACATGCAGTGATGTACGGACTCCGGTCCACTCCAGCCTTTTATGTCTCTAAATTTGTGAGGAAAGCCACAGGAAATTAGGGAAAACATGCCAACTTAAAGACTTAACAAAGATGAGCCTAATTAAAAATATCTTCTAATCTGGCAGTATTTCATGACATTTTCCCATGTGCTTTTGGTTTTTCTCTATTCCCCAGTGTTGTTATCACTGCAATATAAATAAAGTGACTGTTTATGTGCCTGAGAGTATTCTAGAAAAAAAAAAAAAAACACTGCACCAGTCCAACCTGTTTATTTTCTTACAGCAATTAAATTTGACAATTTCATTGAGCAAACTTGCTTGTAGTTATCAGTAAACTAATTCCTGCTGCATACACTGTCTGAAGGCAGCAGAACATGCAACTGACTCTCTGCATCTTCACAGTGGCACTACAGAAGCAGCTCCCGACAGCTTTTAAGAAAAGTTCCCCGCTGCATCCGTGAGTTATGTTTTGCATTGAATTATCATTGGCGTCAGAACAAAGGAGCATCCTACACATAAACATGGCTACTCCCCAGATTGTGCCCGTTCTGCTGTTCTTGGTAGTAACATACTGTATATCATAATATATGGCTGGACTAAAGACTATATTTCATAAACACATCCATATCTTGCTGTGTAGCCCATACATAATGACTGACAGAAGTCAATATGCACCATGGTAGAGAGTAACATTTGTAAATGACTCTGCCCAGTGCATAATGTCCACTATAATTAAAGTATCTGCTGTACTCAGAGGCAGTTAACATCAATGCTCCAGGTTCTTAATATAAAAACAAGCAACAGTTTCATTGGCAAGTGTATTTTTTTCTTTCTCTCACTAGTAAAGAAGCTCTGTTTTAGAGATGCAATGCAAGAGCAGAAATATTTACAATTCAGCTTCTGCTTCAGTGTAACAACTGGAAAATTATTTTGTTCTCCAACCCTGCTTGAGTTTAGATGCCATCCCAAAAACCTAACTTTGGAATAAAGACACAAAAAGCACAAACTTAAGCTCATGCATGTTTATACCCTTTTATTGACTTCCTCTTTAAAGGCTTCCCACGGGTCTATAAAGCTGGAGTGTAGATACTGAACGCAGGCATATTTGCAAGTGAAGGTGGGGGATAAAAGCATTGAAACTCATGTCCTCATAAAGAGGGATCAGCAGTCTGAACGGGAGCTGCATACCGATGCAAGAGATGCCAGTGCTCAGAGCCAGAGAGCATGCTTTGCTGGAAAAAAAAAAAAAAAAAGCCTTAAAGCCGCTAAGCTGAGAGCAAGACAGGGAAAGGAAGAGAAGGTGTGAAGCAGGAAGGCACACAAACTGTAAAAAGCAGAGAGAAGTGCCATAGTGTAATGTAAGATCCATCTGCCATTTCCTTCACCTGCTACAACTGAGAAACATAAAAGAGGTTAATGCAATTCTAAAATAAAGGTTAAACCATTACATGTAGGAAAACACAACACACTGTCATTTCAGTGATTTATCTCAGATTCAGTCGGTTTGGTGGGACTTTAGAATTGAAGAGGCAAATTATTAAATGATTTTTTTCATCTACAGACTTTATGGATGTGAGGAAAGAAAGCTCAGGATTTGTAAGGAAATGAGGCACAAAGCCGAATTTCAGTGAGTACCCCCGTGTTCAGCGGAGCATTACAGTTGGTAAAGACAGATGACCTCCTCTTCAAAGAGAACACATTACATTAGTAGTTGCCTTTTTGGAAAACGTTTCACCACCTGCTGACTTCGGCATGAGCGTGACATTCTGAGGGTGTGTTCGCACCCATCGTATCTGGAGTTTGAAGTTCTAACCCTCGAGCGTTATTATTTCAGTTTGGTTTATTTTGGCAGGCATGAACCTCAGGTGTGCAAGTTAAGTAATCACTCTGAGAAAGAACATACAGTCACCATACAGGGTGATATCGTAGACCTTTTTCGCTCATTCATGTCATTGAAACCGGGTCAGAACTTTTGTGCCAGCACTAACTTGGCACAGTTTGTGTCTTCAGTAAGGTCAGAAAAGACAAGAGTAAAAATCCGTACGCCTCATATGATTGGCCCTAGATGGGGTAGGGAAGACACATTAACCAATCATATTATGCCAAGTGTGTGAGTTGGCAGAGACGGACCCGGCACTGAAAATACATATTTAATTAGAGTAAATATAAGCACTACAAATATGGAAAAGGTGGTGACGGAGAAGATGTTTAGAGGTAAGAAGAGTTGTCACATAGCAGACATTGCCCATACATAAAGATGCTGATCTCCTCATGGAGTCTAATTGTGTCCACACAGGCCTTGTGAATTGAATCAGTCCTCATCTTTAGCGAACATTTGGTCTGACTACAACAAATTATTCTACATGGGAGTTTAACCATGTACAGGACATGAGTTCTGTCCAATTGGTAAGTGATTCAGTGTTGTATTTTTTATCACCAGACTGTGAGTAAAAAAAAAAAAAAGAAGCCAAGTTAGTGAACCAGTTGGCGTTCACGGTGTTGGAACATCGACGACAACAACCATATGTGCAGGGTAACAATAGCCTGCAGGAGGTCTGGGCAGGCAGGGAGACTTAACAAACTTTTCACTAATTTAGCTTTTATTGATCTAGATTTCTTAAAAGAGACGAGATGGGCCAGACTAATTTCTGCAGCAGTTTAGAATCATAATTAAGATTTCACCTGAAACGATAGAAAACTCTAGAGTTTACTCCCCTGTGCTGGAGCCTATACATAATCATACACTATGCTCTAAAATAAAGATTAGAGGGTGTAGATGAGTTTAAATTATAATGGCCACTTTAGTTAAAGTATACACGCGGTGCAGTTTGGCTAATTCAATTAATTGCATACTCTCTCTCTCTGAGAGTTGGCATGTGTTAAGTATACCTGCTGATGTTTCAACAAATGTGGGGCTTTTAAGTAAATGCTTTGATTACATTTTATCATTAAGGGGCTTTGCTGTATAATTGTTCAACAGGCAATTATCACCAATGTGTCATAAGGTCTTTAATTTGAAACGGGGTCACTGACCTTGTAGTGTGAATATCTAAATCAACAACTGCAGGTCTACGCTGGTGCAGATTCCTTTGTTGTGATTGCGAGCAGAGCCTGAAGTCCAAATTACCCAAGAAGGTCCAAACCCCAAGTGGATATGGGGATTAAAGGAAGAAGAGACAACCCACTTGCAAACCCACGTGATGTTAGATGATAGTGAAAAGCTTATTGTACTTGTGTCCAGAAAGCAGTGAAAAAAAGACTAAAAGCACGAACCCAAATTTGTTTATTTTTCTCTATTGATGGTGATTTTGAAAATGATTCAAAAAGGCCTCATTGAGGGGGTCACATTCTGCAGCTTGGCTGTCTCGTCTTACTGTAGATCCACCCATCCTTGAGCTAAGCAGCTGAGGCAGCGGGTGACATCACAGTCGCAATGTTGGTGTTATTCTTTTCAGCTCTGTGAGATGGCATGTGACAGTTATTGTCATTATTTTTTAATGTGCAGATACTTTTTTCAAAAAAATCAATTAATTGTTTAGCAACAAAAATAATGAAATAATGCCCATCAAAGTTCCACAGAAACCCAGTTTGCAATGATGTAAAATAAAGAGAAGCAGCAAATCATCAAATAGGAGAAGCTAGAACCAGAGACTGGTTGGAGCTTTTGCTTGAAAAATGACTTAAGCTGTAATAAGATGATCAAAGTAGTTCCCGATTACATTTCTGTCAATTGATTCATTGGCTAATCGTTTAAGGTCTTGCGTAAACTGTTGGTTCCTTTTATTGGAATATACAGTACCATACATTTGTGGCTTTTTACCTCATAGCACTGATAATTATTAACTGTGTTTGACATATATGATACATTTGATCTGTAAAATAAAAAGTATTGGTATGGGCAACAGGAAATAGTGGGACCAATAAGAAGACCAGACACTAGTTTTGCTCTCAGCATGAACTTTGAGCCCAATAAGAGTTCTGCCTTCCCCATAGTCAGCTATATCTGCTATCTGTTAGAAATACCACAGTAAAGATGTACTATTTTGGATTGTACTGCTGAAATAGCAGGATATAAAGCCTGGATGGACTCTACAATAAGCTCTTATAATGGCCAGTCTGGGTAGACCCTGCCTTTTGTGGGCTCAGAGATGATTACACATTTGGTATCCTCCAGTTCTGGTGGAGTGTGAGGACATCCGGTGTACCAGGTGACCTTAACTACTGGAGCTGTAGCATCCCCCAGATAATGACCACTCTGAACCCCAGGAGCAGTGCCTCATCACCCCATAAATACAGGGACCATATGGACTCGCAGTGGAAAGCTGCCGACAGTCACTTTTCAAATGGATGCATACTTGTAGGCGGCTTTTGTGCTGAGAAAAAAAGACTCGGTTGGCATTTTCACAGGTTCATGAAGACTGTGTTTTGTGGAGGCTGTAGTTCAGTTACACTGGCCAAAGGGCAGATGTCTCTAAAAGTGTAATGCAATCTTTTCAGCGGACGTCTCGATTGGAAGAAAAAGACATGGTCAGATATACTGACTGAATTTATGGCTGTGGAAAATTGCCTTTCAGTGTTTAAGTGCCTCGTTTAGGGCAAATTGTTATTTTGTTTAAAAGCATCTGCCAAATGAGTAAATGTAAATATAAATTCAGGTGCGTTGTGAAACAGATAATGTTGAATTTCTGTTTTCCAACAAGGTAAACTCACCAAAATCATAATTTAAACACATTACTTAGAAAAAAAAGAGGAGTTGTGAAACTCAAAATGTGGCAGCGAAGGAGCTGTTAGGAGCTACTGTACTCAAACTCACCTTATTGATATTGGTAGACAGCACAGCACCATATGGTCCATAGGTCAGTGAGTCTAGGAAACAGTGCTTAGGGTGTTCTTGAAAAAACGATGTGGTTGCTTTGAAATAACAAATCGATCACTATGAAACCATTCAGGATTTTCAGAGTTTAGAAAATAGAAATTTAGATACCCTTCCTTCTAAAATGCAACACAGAGTATGAAGTTTTCCTGTATCCTAACTTTCAGTCCTGATTGAACAATCACTGTGTGAGGTAGTTTAACTGTAACCCAACCAGAGATTCCCAATCTGCAATTTGAAGGTGCACTCCATATCTACAGTTACTGAGTTCTTTACAACATGAGTTGTATTATAAGGTTTTACTTTAATGAAATATGGTTTACTTTTCTAAAATTTGCATTTAGTAATTAATCACCAGGGCTGTTAATACCAAATTTCAGTGTTGTCCATAAACCAAGAAATAATTAACTAAATAAACAAACAAATAACACAAACCCCCACATAATAATGTTGTAATATTCACAGTCATTGGAATTTTTATACTACTTTTAGCACCATAAACAATATTAAACAAAATTGAAATTGTCATTGGTGCAAGTGTGTAACAAAAGAAAAAAAAAAAAAGTAGGCTCCATGTAAATTTCTGTTGTTTCACTGTTATTCACCGTAATATGTTGACAAATATCCATATAATTATTAACCACATGTGGAATATAGCTGGGTGAATGAACTTGAGACAGACAGTGTGTGTGTGTGTGTTTGTCTCTTAGTCTAGTCCTGTGTGAGTAACCTGGATAAACATCACACCAACTGCAGTCAAGCTTACATTATTAATGTTGCCTTGAGCTCAGCTGAACACAATGCAAACTGGATGCAACAACATGCTACAACTAAACTCTCCCTGACCTCATTTACACATGACATGAACATGTGATCTGAATGTGTATCAGAGTTTACACTACACTTTTTTTCTTTTTTTTAACAGCCAGTATGGCCATTAATATTCCATATAGAACAACTACTGGACAGGAGTTTTAAATAACCGTATGATAGCATTTAAACTGTAATAAAACACAAAAGTTATGATCCAACAAATGTATTTTATTAAATGTGGTCAGCCCGACTGAACTCCTTGCAACTCTTCGCAGACTGACTGAGGGAAGTCTACTTTGACGTGTCGGAGTCATGCTAATATGCAGAGTCTTGTCACATGACCATACGCTCAGGCCCATCACGCCATACTCAGTCACATGACCAAACACTCTGAAGTGAATCTCTCATTGTTGTAAAAAGTGGAGGCAAAATTGAACTTTTGCATAATATAAGTTTACACTTAAGTTGCCTTTGCAACATATTTTATAGGTCACGTGTTATTTGACTGTCTAATATACTATTAAAGAATTTATTTATTTATTTGGCATATTTTCCACTGGACATTTTGGTCGTTGGTATTCATATCTAATGGAAAACTACACATGATACCAGCTTAAACCAGCATATGCCAGCTAACATAAACTCTGATCTGGTATCTGGATAATGACATCTGACATATTACTCCTGGTTCAGTATTGTGCTTATCTTGATTTTGCCCACATTGTGATTAGATCTCAATATACAAATCATATAGGTGGAGCTAGGTGATAGTAAACAAACATGGTCTCTCCCAGGTCAAGTGGAGCGATACTGCCACAGTATGGGCTCTACTTATTTTTTCCATTTCTAGGAAACGGGCTATCTCTACCATTTTCCAGGGCTTGCTTGAGATAGCATGTTGTTGTTGGGTGAATTTATTCCTCAGAAATGTGCCTGACAACAATATGTTCTGCATGTATTTACCGGTATATAGATATGCTTTTTTCCCTGTAAAGATGCAGTACAGGGCAACCATTTAGTTTAGTGTTGCATTCACTCAGCTAAGGTCCTTTTTTTTTTTTTTTTTTTAAATATATGATGATGTTGATAATCAGTGTTATCACAGTGACCACACGAGGACTAAGGCACTGTGGCACACACTGAGTGGTTCAGGTCTGTTTCATTACATATCTTTAATGTATCTAAAGAGCAACAAGAAAACGGAAAACAATAAGTTTCAGCCCAGGGCTTCATCAGATGAAAAAAGAAATAATGTGCACAGTACAAACATTACTGATGATACTTGTAATTGTGTCTAACTTTAAACCATTCTCTGTGCTCTACTTTTCTGGGACTCAAAACACAATCAGTGAAACACAATCAGGATATTTTAAGATATTCTTCTCGAGCACTGCACTGGGCTGATCCTGAATTACCTGCACTCTTGCCAATGGCAACGCAGGAGCAGTAATAGGAAATATGGGTTTTCAAGATATTCTTAGCTCTACAAAGACTTTGTCAAATTTATCCCAGATTGACAGGCTCCAGTGGGGATTTTCACATTCAGTAGTAACACTGAAACTATACGCCACTGTCATTTCCTCACTACAAGGCCAGAGTTAACACAGGAAATGGTGTAAGGTTGATACACATTTGATCAGTTGCTCATGCTTTAAGTGAGGATCATGGGATGGAAGCTCAAACTCTGGTAGTTTTCTTTCAATTACAATCTTTTTCACAATCCTTGTTAGTCATATACAGTAACAACCTTAAAGCCAGTAATAAATGCCCATCATTGCATTACTTTTTCTTTCTTATGATGTTGGGTTGCTGTCTTCAGTAGTTACAAAGATTATTGCCAAATTACAGTAAAAAAACAAGCCCAGACATTTAGGCAAACTTTGATATACTTAACATTATTTATATAAAATAGTGATTATGGTCAATGACTGAAAGATTTTTCACAATTAATGCACAATTAAAACATTGTATGTTTTAAAGCTGTAAAACTGCCTCTTGGACGTTCTGTATATTCATGATATATTTACACTATACATTCTCATCAGTACGGACATCTTTTTCACTCTTCTATGTGGGTCACTTAAATCATTAGACAGTCAACCTGACTTATTAAAGTATATGTTAGTAGGGAGCATGGTGTAGTAGTGATGTCGTGATACCAGAAATGTGGTAGTCGGTATCAATACTAAGGAAATTCCCTGATTCGTGATAACGCACACGTGCTCGACAGACTGAATGGACAGCAATGGCTGTAGCCTGCTAATGTTAGCCTTTGTGAACGTTGTGTGTGGAGCGTTGCTATGACAGAAGCAACTGTAACTGTAACATTTCAGGAAGTGAACATTTTGACGACATGTTGTTAATGTATAGATCCGGATGTCTGTCTTTGAGCTGCTTAGATAAGTTTGAGGTGTTTCTTCCTCTCATTTGCAAACTGGCTTCTGGTTGCCTAACTTGTTCCTGCCTACATGCAACATCACAACATGATGGTATTGACTTCATCCTGTTGTACATGGGTCACCCTGTTGTTGGATAATCATGTGACATTTTGTGAGGGCACATTACGTTTATTTCATTAAAAGCACCTAATTTTGACCCATAGTCTCAAGCAGCAGGAGGTTTGCTGTAAGAGGTTATAAGAGTTATTAATAGCCATCAAATTTTTAGCTTTAAGAGGGTAATAAGTTGATGCGTTATTGCTATGAATTAACAGAAACCATGGAAACAGCACTTGTATTATGCTGTCATGAAGTCAAAGACCACAGTTCTTAGAATCGTTTCCAATAATTGGCTTAATACTTTACCATCATAACACATCTCTCCAAAGAACAGCCACAAGCACATTTCTGCTGGAAACAGCATAGTATAGTTTAGATGAATTATTCACTGTACTGTTATTTTGGACATAGTGATTGCTTTACCTTCATATTATACTGACCCAATCAGTGCTTTAATGAATACAGTAAAAATGCAGTTCATGTTGAGATATAAATTATTTATATGCAGTATTTCAGTAATTGAAGATATGCTGTAAAGACTGGTCGGGCTTCTGATTTGCACTGAAATGAAATTTACTTTTAAGTGAACCTCTAATGGTTGAAAGGTTTGAATATACAGTATAAAGTATGCAAATAGTAATATTATTATATTGAAAAATTCAGAGCTGCAGCAAATCCTTAAGGATCATTCAGAGTAGTGAGAATTAGAAAAGTACAAGTGTTTTTTGTTGTTGTTGTTTGTATATTATATGTATAACTTTAATTAAAGTGATGGGTGTGGGAGACGGCAAGTAGTAAATTGATAGATTATTAAATCATTGCTTACTTTTAATGGTTCTCCCACCTTGAAGAGCAGCAGTATGGGACTGTCTGAGAGCGCCATAGATGACATGAAAACATAAACTTAAAGCCACTTTTAAGTCATGACTTAACTTACTTTTTACTTTTACCTCTTTTTTCACTTCAAATTGACAAAATCTGTATCTAATGTCAATGTAATTCATGTAAATTAATTTCTGGTAAGTACAGTATGATCTCTAAATTTATACACCACACTGAGTTAAGTGTAGCAGCAGTGGGTCTGCTGGGCGCTGGGTTGTGCATAATGATACCGCACTAGATTAATCACAACATGCCTCTCTGAATTTAGAGGTGAGCAGTCAACCTTTTCATTTACTATCAAAACAATTTGTTTTATATATGGTATCAATCAACACTTTAAGGTCCTGTCTCAGAAAAGATAGGAGTCTTCTGAAAACATGTTGCACATACATTGTAAACTTAATGTATTTCTTGCACAGAGAGTGATAAATTATGCACAATTACCCATTGTTGTTTATTGTAACAGTCTTTTTCTGGTGTGAAGTTTTATTTCTTCCTATTGGGTATGAATTGCTTGTGATCATCACTTTTGAATGAGTTGAGACCAGGAGGCAGTGTTGCAGTCCTCCACACCTCTCTGCAGTTTCTGTTTCTGCACCCGATCACATACATTAAATAAATCAAAAATCAACAAAAGAGGAGAAGTTCATAACAACCTAATGAAAATTAAGACATCTACTATAACGGAACCAAAAAACTGGACAATTAAGTGTTGCCTATTTAATACTAAATAGCTCTCATCTTAATTCCTATTAGTCAATGATTTGATAACTAATCACATTGATTTATACTGTATTATTGAAACCTGGTTTCAGCAAGAACAATATGTAGGTTTAAATGAATCAACACCTATTCTACTCATATCGATTCTCACATTCCTAAAAGCACATGGCGAGGAGGAGGGGTTGCAGTGATTCTCTAGTTTATTAATCAACTCTAAACCTAAACTTCATTGTAACTCGTTTAAAAGCATTTCTCTGTCTTTCACACCCAAGCTGGACAATACAAAAACCAGATCTACTAGTTACTGTATCGTCCTCCTTCACCTTACTAAGAGTTTTTATCCGAGTTAGTACAGATAAAGTAATTATAGTGGGTGATTTCAACATTCATGTAGATGTTGACAGCGACAGCCTCAGTTCTGCATTTAATTCACTATTAGAGTCAATTGGCTTTTCTCAAAATGTAAATGAACCCAATTACTGTTATGATCACACCCTTAATCCTGTTCTGACATATAGAATAGGAATTGAACATTTAATAATATTTCCTCAAAACCTTCTTTTGTCTGAACATTTTAATAATGTTTGAGTTTTACAATAATGAATTACACAGCTTTTGGGGAAAAAATTCCATTACAGTAGGTGTCTATCTGATAAGGTTGTAACCAAATTTAAAGAAAGAATTCCATTGTTATTAAAACTCCAATGCCATATGTCAATACAGTCTGAAAAAGAAGGTATGGAATGAGAGGAGTCTACCTCTTCACAAATATGTGCATTAAAGCAGATATCGTGAAAGCTGGAAGAGAAATGCCGTTCCACCAACTGAGAAGAATTTCACCTAGCCTGGAAAGATAGTCTGATACCAGAATACCAGAACCTCTTATTATTCATCATTAATAGAACAAAATAAGAACAAGCCCAGGTTTCTTTTCAGCACTGTAACCAGGCTGAGTCATTGCTCTATTGAACCATTCCTATAGCTCTCAGTAGTAATGACTTTATGAGCTTCTTCAAAATTAAAGTTCTAACTATTAGGGAAAAATTCATCACCTCCTTTACTGTTACTGATGTACTGTCCAGTACAGCAGCCTTGGAAACAAATGTAACGCCTGATATATATTTAGGCTGCTTCTCTTCCATAGATCCCTCTGAGCTAACTTCAACAGTTTCTTCATCTAAACCATCAAACTGTCTTTTAGATCCTATTTCAGCTAGGTTGAAACAACATAGATGTTTTACCTTTTAATTAACACTTCCATATTTGATCTGGTCAGTTTATCTTTAACAGGCTACGTACCACAGGCTTTTAAGTTTGCAGTGATTAAACCTTTATGTAAAAAGCCTACTCTTGACCCAGATGTTTTAGCCAACTACAGACCTATATCCAGCCTCCCCTTTATTTCTCAAATACTTGAAAAAACTGTCCGAATTCAGAGGACACCATATCATAGACACAGTGCTGGTGAAATTTACCGATCATCTTCTCATGGGCTCAGACAATGGACTAGTCTCTTTACTTGTCCTGCTAGATCCTAGTGCTGCTTTTGAAACCATCGAAGACAAGATTGTATTACAGAGACATGTCAATGTGATTAAAGGTACCTCACTAGGCTGGTTTATATTTATTGGATAGATTCCAGTTTGTTCACATTAACAGTGACTCTTCAATGCAAAGAGAAATTAGTCATAGAGTTCCGCAGGGTTGTGTGCGAGGACTGATACGTTTCACCTTATGTGTGTGTATATATATATACACACACATATGGTGTATATTTTCACCTTATGTGTGTGTATATATATATATATATATGGTTCCTTTAGGTAACATTGTCAGGACACACACAATATATGAAGCACATGAAACCAATCAGTCAAACTCCAGGGAAATATTTTAAAGGCATAAAGGCCAGGATGACTTGTAATTGTTTTTACTTATAAATTCAGACAAAACTGAACTGAAACTTGTACTTGGCCCTAAACATCCCAGAACAATATCTACTTTGGATGGCAGTTTTATACTCCAGTTTTATAGTAAGGAAACTTGTGGTCATTTTTGACCAGGACATGTCCTCAAACATAAAACAAGTCTTGAGGACAGCCTTCTTCCACCTGTGCAATATTGTGAAAATGAGAAACATCCTGTCTCAAAAAGTTGCTGAAAAACTAGTCCATGCATTTGTTGCCTCTAGACCAGACTACTGTAAGTTCTCATTATAAGGATGTCCCAATAACTCTCGCTCTGTGAAAAGCCTCCAGCTGATCCAAAATGCTGCAGTGCAAGCACCGACAGGAACTAGAGATCATTTCTCTCCTGTGTGAACTTCTCTCCATTGGCTACCTCTAAAATCCAGAACAGAAATCAAAATCCTCCTCCTTGGATACAAAGCCCTCAATGAAGAAGCTCCATCATATCTCAGAGCTAATAAGAGCCCATAGTACCCTATTATCATAATAGAAGATTCTGCTCTCAAAGTGCAGGCCTACTTGTGGTTCCTAGACTTTTCAAGAGTAGAATGTGAGGCAGAGCCTTCAGCTGTCACGCTCCTCTCCTGTGGAACCAGGGCAGAAACCCTTTCTACATTTAACACTAGGCTTAAAACTTTCATCTTTGATAAAGCTTATGGTTAGGCCTCGCTCAGGTGAGCCCTGAACCAGCCCTTCATTATGTCGCCATAGGCCGAGGCTGCTGGGGGAACTCCCATGATGCACTGAGCACTTCTTCTCTTTTCCTCTTCTTCTTTCTCTCTCTGCCTGTGCATCTATATCACACTACTGCATGTCATTAACTTTGTGTCTTCTCTCTCCTGTAGTTTGTGCTTTTCCTCTCTGTCCTCTCTCTCCCTGTCCTCATTCTGCAGGTGTCTTTGACTCCGGAGGATCAGGATCTGCCACTCCTACTCAACAATCATCGTCATCATTATTAGTATTAATACGTTATTATTATTTTAAAAAATGGTGCTGCTATCGTTGCTGCTGTTATTATTGATAACACTATTACACCCACAAGTATCACTATCATCATTATAACAACCAGACAGACAGTTGCTTGAATACAACAGTATACACAGCCGTTACTGCTTTCTCTTTTCATTTCTCTCTTCCCCATTTCTCTCCTCTCATCCGGTCGAGGCAGACGGCCGCCCACCCTGACTCCGCTTCTGTTGGAGGTTTCTTCCTGTTAAAAGAGTTTTTCCTCTCCACTGTCGCCAAGTGCTTGCTCATGGTGGGAACTGTTGGGGATTTCTTTCTATAATATTCTAAGATCTTGACCTTACTTTGTAAAGTACTTTGAGATAATAATATGTTATGATTTGGTACAATATAAATGAAATTGAAGACGAATAAACTGAAGCAGTAATAGAGAGTTACTAATTAATCAGGGACTTTATTATGCATTAACAGATGCCTCATGGGTGTGTCTTTTCCTGATATATTTTTTGAATGTTTAAACAGCGCTTTGAGCTCAAAAACAATCCCTTGAATGCTTAGTCAGTAGCACACTCTTCTCTTGTTTTTGATTACTCGTTTAGAAGAATGCAGCATTTTTGTGTTCTTTATTTTCCTCTCTCAACAGATGCAATACTGTAACTAAGTTTGGGCAGGCGAGACAGACAGCACATAAGTTCAAGCAACATTTTAAACTGCTAATGAATCAATTTTGGCATTACATTCATTCCCTAAGCTAATTTTTGTGACTTGTTTTTTCTTTGTTATATTATCCTTTAATTTACACTTATTTCCCCTGCCTGTACCAAATACCACCCCCGTAAGAGCTGCAGAGTCTGCTGCTTTCATCTCCTCTGATTATGTGCACATACTGTAGCAACATATAAAAGCTTCCAGCAATCTTTTTTTCCCCCATTATTCAAGAAATAGGTTCTACTCATATTATATATACATTTATAATTATTAATAGAACCATGCTTGGAAAATAGCCATGATATTTAATCTATATTAAAAGGTATCGCCCCGCCCCAATTGTAATACATCAAAAGTGAAGTAAGATTTCTAAAGTCGCACAGCATTAAAGGTAACAAATCCCCTCCTTTTTCCGCACTTGTACCAGAATAGCACCTAAACTGTAAAAGGTGTAGACTTCTTCATTGTGGGGCGCTCAGATTCTCCTTTATGTTACATTATAATCAAATCACGCATTTGTATTTCCTTCACTATATCCTTAAGGATACTGGCAGGAAGGATTTATTTTTACAATCTCTTGGCAAGTGATCAAATTACACCTTTCCTTCCATCTCCTCTCCATCAGAAACTTTAAAGCTAAACTGATTTACCTGGAAGCACCCCCAATTTTTAAAATACATTTACAGTAATGCACTCTCCAGTGACTTGCACATTCTTTTTTTTTTTTTTTTTCAATCATCTGTCACTGTGAAGGGGGATTTTCTTGCTTGGGTAAAGATTATGTGCTGGAGAGTTGCTTCCCAAATGTAGAATTGAGACATTTTCAGAGATGTAAATAGTGAAATTGGACTACATTTAGACTCATATCTGCACATGGTGGAAGTTTGACTCTGAAAACAAAACCTCTGCCAGTGGTGATGACGGAAACTTTTGGATGAGTTTTTGACAACTTCCTCCTTCTCATTCTTTTTATACCTTTCCACTGATTCCCACATTGTGATTGCGGGAAATTTATCTTATTTGTTTATTTGGTGGACTATGTTACAGTTACCTGAGAAACTCTGAACGTGCAGTGAGGAAAAACAGTCGCTTTGTTATATATTGCGGTAAACAGATTCCAAAAATTATGGTGATAGTAAATTTTCCTCAGTCGTTACATTATTCCTAAAACCTGGGTGCTGAAGTGCTTTTCGCTCTGACTTGCTCTGTCTGAAAAGCTGCACAGTAGCAGCCTTATAGGCCTGTCTGTGTGGAGCAGTTACGTAATTGGCCTGCATTCACAAGAGATCATAGTGGGGTGCCTGTTGCTTGGGGTTTTCACTCAAGCTCTATCAAAAATGTATGTGAGGCCTAGATGTGGTGGTTTGAAATAATAATACTCATAATGAGAAGGATAATATTTCATGAGCTACTCAGAGGTTTACTTGTCCCTGAAGACGGTGATTATCAAGTTACATGTTTTCTTAATTGTATCCTAGACTGATAAAAGGTACTTTTTGGTTATGATTATGTAATCATACCATCACTAGCTGCTGTATGTTGTATGTGCCAGAGTTATCAAAGAACTTTACACCGCATCCACATTAACTGAGTTAAATCTGAAAACAGATCTCTATCTCTCCATTTCGGCCTACTTGCTACATTCGGCTCAGGCATGTTATAGACCTGAGAACTTTTACTATAAATACAGTTACCCTGGGTCCCTTTTCATAGAAACGGAGCAGGGCTCACACTGCGATTGCAAAACAATGCCAGTGTTAACATTTCACAGATGGTTTTCACTTTTGCATTGTAGATAAACTTGTGAGGCCTACAGGGCTCTGGTTTGCTCACGTATGGGTCGCAGGTATGGTATTTGTTTTGGTCTGTTGAAGGTAACAACATTAGGGTGAGGTAAAATTATCTCATGTTGCAATTCAATACTCGCATGTTGAAATTTAAGTGATATGGTAATTGCAACAGATAATATACTAATGAGAAGAACTAACCGGCTAATGAAACACAATGCAGCTGATACTGGAGAGCAGGATGGAGGTTTAAACAGCTGAGACTCAGCACAGCTGCCGGTTTTATCGGCCAATATTAGATTATCATATATATCGGTGCACACACACATGAAGTATGTTAGTCAAGTGTCTTGGTCACAACTATTTAATAACCAAACTAAATTGATTCCTATCAAAAAATGTCAGTCAACATATAGTTTTAGTCAATATATAGGATTTTCTTGAAACAATATCAATATCAGCCTTTGGCTCAAGCTGTGATGCACAATTTTTTTTTTTTGTTTGCCACCGAATGCTTGTGTGGACACCCATTGTTTTCACACAAACAGTGTTTTCAAATTCTATACTATATATATCTATACTTAGTGTGAACCTGCGCTAAAACTGAACCTGTCCAAACTGCGCTTCAGCCTTCTTTAATCTAAAATGTTTTCTCTTTAAATAGTGTGATTTCATTTGAAATGCTCTTTCCACTAAAGCAGTGCCCATGTCAACGCAAAAAGTCATTTTCAGATGTAGTCTGAGTGTACTCTGTGTTTACTCTGGGTGGAGTCACAGACAGTCAAAGATCTAAACCAGCTCATATTTAACGCTGTATTGAGGGTTGAAGAAAAGCTCCAAGCAATACCCATGTTTGTATGCTCATTATTGCCACTGCACTGAGTTTCAAGAGGGTGCTTATGCTTATCAAAGAGTGAATTATCAAGCATGACATAAACAGGCATAATTAGACCATCAATCAAGTAAATTAGTTATGGATTATCTCTCTGTAATTGACCCTTTTGTATTACGGGTTCAAAGTGAAACTTAGTCGAAGATTTTAAAAGTGGGCTGGATGGCTGTGATTTATGTTTTCCTTCCTGCCTCTTATTAATATATTGGAGGGTAGCCTTTTTGTATATGCTCATCAAATTCCAGCAATTACAATCTCTCTCGGCTTTGCAGCTGTTGTTATTTTGTCCTCGCTGTATTGGGGCTGACAGATCCCCTTGAAATGTGTCTGAAGGCTTGTAAAATTACACAGGAAAGAGAATTGATGTACACTAGCTTTTTTTTTTCTTTAAAAAAAAAAAAAAAAAATTATTTGATCATGAAATGGGGCAGGAGTCGGTTTAAAGTGATGAATCATAGGCTAATACTCAAAGGCAAAGCTTGGCTGTGAGCAGTCTATGCCAATATGGCACTTTCAGGATCCTGGAATGTAAATGCTTTCTGGCCGGGCTTCTCTGAGATCTCTAAATGAACTTGACGTACTGTATCAGAGGAGATAACAACAAAAGAGCTGCCAGTGTGCGGAGGTGATTTGCATTGAGGCACTGATGGGCCTTCTGCTATACCTGGGTGAGCTCTCAGACAGGTTTCCAGACACTCTTTGGTAAAGCAAGCAGCAAGCCAGCGATTGTGATGTCTTGAGATGTTTACTGCAGAGCCGAGCAAGAGGAGGTGGGGCAGCTGTGTGTCTCATTCTCTGAATAGCCCCACAAGTGTGTGGCTGTTGCTCGAAAAATCACTTGACCAGAAAGTAGAGCGAGAGGGGAGCTAAGTGAGCACTTTGAGACCAGGCCACCGTGCATTCAAATTGCACTGTGTTTTTCCAGATGTAGTGGCTGTTGGGATTACTGCATATGCCTGGTTTATGCTGCTTCATGACACATGCAAGCTCAGCTCGTAGACTGTAGGAGAAAATACATGCAGCATATGCGACGTGATCCGTCGGCTTCTGAACGGATGCTTTAATGCATCAAACTGCCAAACATTTGCAGGTTCCAGCTTTTCAGATACGAGGATTTGCTGCCTTTCTCAGCTTGTATATCATTGTCTGTAGAATATGTTTGTGTTTAAGACTGTTGGCCAGATAAATCAAACACAATGTCACCTCGGGCTAGGGTTGGGCAGGGTTGGGCAAAAATACATACCATTATATGGTATGTACACTCAGTTATTAGTTTATTAGATACATCTAGATAAAACAAATGCAGTCTAATGCAGTCCAACAGAGAATCCTCCTGTCATGTTCAGTTTGTGTTAAAGATATGTTGATTATAGATGCTGCAGTTCGTGGATCTGTTCATCTGTATCGCATTATTAAAAAGAGGTGTGAATGTCATTTAGCCTACCTTCGTCGATGTTGAATGGGGTAGGCTAAATAATAATAACTAGAATTACCGCATTGTGGTTGTTTGCCTCTGCCAACCAGCCAAGTTACAGGAAATATGGTCACAATCTCCCCTTCCTGAGTTACAGCACTGAATAATGGTCAGAAGTGTTTTTGCAGAACATTATGATGTCACAGTGAAGTTGACTTTTGACCATTTGGATATGAAATTTCATCACTTCATTTTATCCTTGTTGACTTTTGAGTTAAATTGTGTCATAATTAGTGTAAGAATTTGTAAGTTACAGCCAAAACTGTGTTTTGTGAGTTCACAGTGTGCCAGAAGTGATGAGATTCTCGTGACCTTGAACTTCGACCTTTGACCACCAAAATCTAATCAATTCATCTTTGAGTTCAAATCTGAACATATTTCTTCAAGGTGGCCTTGAGATACCACATTCAAGAGGCCAGAACTGTGTTTTATGAGGTCACCATGACCTTTGACCTTTGACCACCAAAACCTAATCAGTTCATCCTTGAGTCTAAGTGGACATTTGTTCCAAATTTGAAGAAAATGCCTCTAGCGTTACTGAGATACTGAGTTCACAAGGCCAAAACCGTTTTTTGTGACTTTGACTTTTGAGCTTTGACCAGAGCTGACCTGAGATACCCCGTTCACGAGAATGGGATGGACGTACATATGTACGTACGGATGGACGAATGGACAACCCGAGAACAATAGGCCTCCAGCTCTGGCTGTCGCTGGCGCATAGGTATAACAAGGAACACCTGTCAACACAATGTAATGTAGTTCAACAGCACCACAAACTGCAGCCTCCAAAATGATCATACAGTTGAGCTGGATCAACCTCTTCAATGCAGTTTCAACACAAACGGAACATTGCAACCTTCATCAAGGGAGGATTCATTGCAAAACTGTATTAGATTTCATCACCCTTACCTAGGTGTAACTAAGAAACTGATGAATAAATGTATTTGGTCAGTAATTTGGATGTACTTTTACCAAGGTTCTCTCTTATCTGTTGAACCATTATGGAAAATGCAACAAAATCAGTGAGCTGGTATTGGTTTATTGCAACAGCAGATCTAATGTGATTATTTTTTTCAGTCATGTTTTTCACTGGACTAGTTTCTAAGCTGAATTTACAACAAATTTGTCAAAACGTCTGTCCCTGAATCAGGTTTTTCAGTTTTGACACGGACTCTTTCTTCAGTGCACCTCAAAACCTTCAAATATGAGTGATATTATTCACTCCTCTGCCCAGTTTGTATGATTTGAGCTCACCTGCAGAGCGGCCGCCCCAAAACTAAGCTCCATGTGTCTCATTTTTTACTGATAAGACCTACATTTTAATATCTTTGATCATTATCTTTGATGTGCAAATATCAGATTTCCATAGAAAGTAAAAGTGTGTGATTGTTACCTTTTTCAAGTTTGAATGAATTTGAACTGGCACATTATTTTTCTTAAACTAATTTGAATTTTATCCATTAGCTGTATATACTATATTAGTAAATATTTGGTATGTTGTGGGTTTTTTTTCATTTTTCTGGCACCATATTGATGACGTATTGATTAGAACAACAATAATAATAATGTCTGTATGTTTTAAAGCCTAAAATACTATAACTCAATGCCATCTCATCGGGGAGCAAAAGCAAAAAAAAATAAAATAAAAAATAAAAATAAAAATTCAAGTCCAGCCTGGGAATTATTGAGGGTTCTCCAGCAACCATCAGAGCTTCAGCATTAGACACCTGTCAGTCAAATCGACATGTCCCAAACATCCCGCTCTTTATACATTAATATCCTCTGAGCAGAAAAGGGACACATTAGAAGAAGTGGCATTAGCTATTCAGAGTATAACTTGTGCAAAAAAAAAAAAACAAAAAAACGAAACAGTTGACTTTGTATTTCTAGAGAGAAGTTGGAAGTTTTCCCATTCACTTCAAAACAGTTTTACTCAGAGCCAGCATCTAGCAGCCATCAGGGAGCTGCATCTTAAGGCACTTCCACATTAATTTCAACATTCAGACATGGTTGTTGGCGCTCTGGGCTCAGTATGGCATCTGTGGACCTTGGCATTTCTTCTTGTCCTTTCACAATGACTGAAAGCTTCCAAAGTTTGGAATTTAAAAGTTCATCTGGTGCACGACTTTTCACTGAATGCATTTCTACATTTTTGTTTTAATTTCTTAATTCTAATTGCATTTGCACCATTTTTACCGAGCCCACTCTTCCATCTTTGATTGTGCATGGACCACGATTTATGAGTGGTTCTGTCGTATAAGTGCATTAAGTAATGTAAGACCACAGATTCTCATCGCAGTGAAAAGTAGTCACTCTTATGGTTGTTAGAGATATTGTCTGAAACATTTTCTCTCCATCAGTATGTGGCCTCTCACTGATAATTGATTTAGAAAAAAAATCTAAACATAACTGCAGACAGCAGCAGCAGCAGGAACCAAATAAGAAGTAGTGCACGACTGCTCTGACAATGGCTTCTGTTGTTTTTTTTAAACAATGGGCTTTTCGGTGGTTGAAAATGTCAGCATCTTAATTAATTTCATTTATTCTGCTTGTCATTTTTTTTTAAAATGCCAGTAAAGAAAGTGTTCAACTGTTCTATCAAATCAGAACTTTTCTGCCCGACAATCAGCTCTAAGAGACATGCTCGGGGACTTTTTGTGTGTCTGGGACACTCTGACGTTCAAGACTAAATGGCATGAAGTTAAAATTATTAGTTTGTCACGATGCATCAGAAATGTAATCCTACGCATGGATCAGAACGTATTCCTTTAAAAACCTGCAGCGAACACCTTCCACATCTGTTGAGACTGACTGTGGAATGTGATTCCCTTCAGACAAACCCAGATAATGACAAGAAAGTCTGATGACACTTCAGGAACCAGAACACAACACCCATTATTTCAGACTTTCTTGTTTGAAAGTGCTAATTTCATGGTGTGGCCTATTTTCCATTTTTACCATTGCATTCATTGTAGCATGAGGTAATTGTGGAGCACCAGAGTCTTCAGTATTGGAAAACTGCTATCCTGTGTTCCAGTTGTCAGACTCGTGGTGGTGGTGGTGGTGGTGGTGATGGTGATGGTGGTAGTGTGTGCGTGCGTGTGTGTGTGTGTGTGCGTGCGTGCGTGTGTGCGTGCAGCAGCCTGCAGGGAAGGCCCATGCTGTGGATATCTGTCACTCCACTATTCCAAAGAGCTTATCACAGAGGGAACATTTTCTGCTTCACCAGTTATTTGAATTGAGATTCTTTCTGTATGTCTGAGTAATACAGATTTCTACAGGATGAACTAGGCTGTGTTAATATGCAACTTTATACTGTAGAGATATTAAATATCAGATGTGCCCTTATTTGATGTAGAAATACCAAACTGTTTTAAATTCATCTCACATTGGTTAAAAGCATGAATGAATGATGTCGGATGACCTAAGCAAAGCAGAAGTGTTTCTAATTTTACACCACTGTGAATATGGAAGTTTTTGAAAGGTTACAGTATTTCACCAGCTAAATTAATTCTCGTCGTCAGTGTAATTGTGTCATAGCTATGAGTGAAGTGCTTTCTATGTGGTGGCTCAGTGTTCTCACAGTAGGCATGAATGTCAAAGCCATGATGGAGCAGATGGCAGCGAGATGCCTCAAGTGTAAGTCCCTTTAAGGCATCTGTTAATTGTTTTTGAAGACGAACACAAGTTGCTGCTGTATGCAGGAGCTGTTACAGAGCGTGACATCTCTCTGAGTTTGATTTCATTTTCATATCAGATGACCAGCCGTACTTTCTGATTTGCATCAAGCGTTTTGCAGTTGCCACAATCCTGTGCATCTAACACGGCTTTGGACCGTGTCAGAGCTCACCAAAGTTGTGAATAATTTCTGCTTCTCATCCCAGAGGCGCTGGCTTGATGTGTAACAGCACAACAGCATCATGATCGTGATTTAATATAAATGAAGCATGTTGTGAACGGTCAGAGATGCAGCTTGTGAACAGGCAAGGCAGGCAACTGCTTGGGGCCCCAGGCTGTTAGCGGGGGCCCCGAGGGCTGACAAACTTAACTCCACAGCAATGTGCCTCCCTTTTAAACAAACAATGGACAATTTGCAGTGACATCTCAGAAGCAGTGTTGCCAACTCCCTGCACATACAATCGCTAAGTTCCCAACACAGCTCAGTAGGAAACCTCCTTAAAGGGTCTTGATGTGTCGATGAGCACTGGCCTTATAATGTGGGTTATTTACAATGTGACAACGTTAATGTTGTTTGTTAATATTCAGGTTTTTATTGTTCTTTATAATATATATTTTCAAAATTACAAGGTTTTCCACGGTCTTTATATTTACATTTTGAAAATTCTACTAGTGTTAACATTTGGAATTAAAAATGTATAGATTTTGCACATTTAGATTATTTATTACATAATGGTAATAAACACTGATTGGAGGGGGCCCCCAGCCATATTTTGCCTAAAGGGCAGATTCTAAGAGATTGTAATAATTACCTGCTGTATACAGTATTAACACAGTGCAATAACGGTTCATATGGTGAATTTTTTTATTTTTATTTTTTTTTACCATAAATAGTTCTTACTTTTATAGATTTTATTTACTTTTTTTTTTAAATTTCTTATCACTGCTAAGATACCATAAGTGAGACTTGATACTTCCTGTCGATATTTAACTCTAAAAGCCTTCCTGAAGGATTGTGCCCTTTAAACCACTTGAAGGCTTTTAATATGAATTATCTTTGCAGGACATTTGAAGTTCCATTGACTGTAGCTCGAGAGCGACTGAAAATGATGTCTAAATGGAGGTGATAGGAAATGATTAGTGACTGAAAACTCTACTTTCTGTTAAAAAAAAAAGAAACTCAAGATAGTATGACACTATCTTGGAATAAAGTGTATTATGTGAATTATTTCTGTGAATGTATCAAGACAACAGTTAAACATGGAGGAAGTGTGAGCTTGGATTAATCAGCATCAAAAGCAGCAAATTTAAACGGGAGCAGATCAGGAAACAGACGGGCTTCTTAGTGAAATATGATGAAATACCTTCAAAACAGATGCGGTTGGAAATAAAAGGTTTCTAACATAACTTGATTCATACTCTGATGTGCAGTTTATATTATAACCAGTTGTATTATGCCTCTGTAATGTTTTCCTGTGTTATGTGCTCTTTGTTAATACAGCATGTCTGTCAGCTTACTTGTCAGATTATCAGAGGTCTTTTCAACTTCAAACAAACTCAAAGTAATCTTAAAATAAATCTTTAATATTCATGAGATTTCATATAGAGCTTATATGGTGCTGATGTGCAAAGTTCACAGGGTCGGGGCATTTGAAGAAATGTCAGATTTAATGTCTGTCAATGCACTGGCAACCCTTACTCGTGATAGATGTCAGGCAAATAACATAAAAGAAATATCAAATTGCATCCTGACATTCATAATATTTGTATTTTACTTCCCACTGCTGCTTAAATGCGTTGCCTGCCGCACATTGATTTGGCCTCTGTATGCACTGGCAAGCCCCATACTAATTCCTTGAGTAAGATATTCAGCCATTGCCCTTTTTAACAGCCCAAAGTTTCCTGACCAACTTCACATTAATAACCAATCGGCCCCAGAGTCCGGTGTTGTGTTGTAGCCTGGAATTTATTTGTCCTCCCATAAATTATTCAGTATTTTGCATCGACTAACTGCCATACCTTTAAGGTTGTGGATCCAAGACCTTGACACACCTTGCATGTTAATATAGCCAGACTCACAAGGTGAAAGACAATCCCAAAATGTCCAAGGCTTTAGTAGAGTTATCCTAAGAGACAGAAGTTTTGTCATGCTTCCTTATTGTGTGTTAACTTAACCGAGAGCCTTCCATTAATTTTTCAGCCCTGTATGTCATGCTCTAAGCTCCGAGTTGCTATCTGAGCAGCTCAGTAACAGCTTGTTGGGCAGAATGTCAGATTATTGCACTGTGGAAGGCTCCTTTGTTGTCAAGCCAACATAGTGTGAGGTATCATGGTCTGTCACCATCAGGATGTCAATGCAGATCCTCAGTCCATCTGTCTATAGATATCTACTGTGAGGGCACATCATCTCCCATCCCCTCTGACACTCAATGCAATTACAAGTGCCTGGCAGAGGCATGGCAGCTTGTAGCCGAGATAAAACTAGCTCACAGTCAACCATATTGCTCACTTTTGATCTGCCACTAATCAGGATATTAAGTTGGACCTGTGCATGTTACAGGCACCTCAGATAACCATCATATAATCTTGGGTTTCTTCACCAACTACAGTAGCCTTGTTGCTCTGGAAAAAAAAAAAAGACATGCAAGGACGTGTCGTTTTAGAGGAGGAGGAAAACCTGAAATAATTTTCAAAGAAAACTAGATGGGAGCTTAGAAAGCACAGACCTCCGCCAAGGCCAATGTCAAACAACATACACCAGACCTCAGAGAAAGAAAATCCAATTTATAGTAAATGATCTGGATCTGCTCCAGAATTGATTGGTTTCTTCCCTGGCCCATTCTCTATCCCTCCACCAAGTTTGGTGCAAATCGGGTTCAGTAGTTTTTGAGCAATCCTGCTGACGAACAAACGAACAAACGAACAAACAGACAGACAGACACAGGTGAAAACAACCTCCTTGGCAGAGGTAATTAATTCTCAAAGAAAGAACCCAAAATGTTGTTTGTGGTCATGTTAGTATTTGAGCTTCATTATAGTTTCAGTATATTATGTTGTAATTCTCATGTGCAGTGGGATTTTTCATGGTTAAAAGCAGAAGCATATACAGCGCTAAAGTTTCTGTTTAAGTTTCATTAATACAAGAGTGACATTTAAAACATATATAACAGCAGTAAATATTAGCTCTATGTCTCTATTGTGCTTTGTTTTGAGAATCAGTAGATACAACCCACAAGATTATGATGGTCAAATAAAATAAAAGCTATTAGAATAATATTCAAGGAAAGCAGTCATTATATTATTATATTACTGTTTTATAAGAATGGCAAAACTCAATGTTGAGTAAAGTTTGAGTTTCATTTGGAGCAATTTTAATATTGTAATTATTATTGTAATAATTAGTGTAATATTGTAAAGAACATTATCATGAGTCAGATTTTAAAGTGTAAACCACAATTTTATAAATAAGATCAAATAACTTTTTATTGGTTAAGGCCATGTTATGTTATACTCTACCAGATATATTTCACCTCCCTGTAAGGAGGACAGTACATTATGGAAATATTTTGTACAGCTATTTTTCATCCCTTCTACACAAACCAAGAACTATAACTCAGCGTTTTTTGATCATGCTGGTGTTTCGACAGTGGACATCTTGGATCCTTAAAATAGGACTCATTTGTTAATAATATAATAATATACTTAATATCTTAAGTCCAGGTGTGAAGTGGTGAAATAATGTGCATGTAAAATAGACTCATCGTTGTGGTCACTATTACAAGCAGAAACACAGAACGAACATCTCATCCACCTCAGTCTACATCCTTTGAATTTGACCTGTTATCTTAAAATAAAAATAAAAAATCTAATCAGAATTTTTAGAGCAGATTTTTACTCCAAACAGCAGCTGTGAGAATCCTGCTGAGAAACAGCTTGGACACTACAACATAAATATTTCACCATCTCCATCTTCACTCCCACCAGCCACTACTAGGGAAATATTCTAGGTCCAAGTAATGCGTTGTTTACTGACGCCATGTGCGATAACGCATAATGAAGACCTTCAAACTTTAAAAAAAAAAAAAAAAAGAACTGGCTATCTCCTGCCGCCACCTGGGGCTACCAGAGTGCGAAGTTTCCTACTGCAGGTCTAAAATGATGTAAAGACCTACTGATCAGCAGGTATGTACTTGGGAGGAGTATTTGCGCTTAAGCCTTTGCTGTGAATGTGAGGTCGTGATTAAATAATTGTCCTCGTGTATGTGTATGTGTGCGCAGTAGCTGTGGATGTGCTATGGGAGGGTGAGGTGATAAGACATCAGGAAATCACACCCACTTCAGGTGCGACTTTGGTGTCTGGGGTCACTGCAGTGACTCAAGCTGCGCTGAACAGGAAACATACAGCTGTACTGAATGTGTTGAGACAGTATTGTGCTGTGTAATTGTGCCTGAAGAAGTCTAAACCTATTCTAGTCCTAAAGCAAAACAATTCAAACAGAAATATTTTCAACACTGTTTAAAGTAAGTGTCAAATCTCAGACGTGTGTCTCAGATCCAAATAGTGCAATAAATAAATTATTTTCAACAATGTTATCTTAATTTTTGTCAAAGATTTCGACCAAATATCTGTGTACCTATGAATAGAAACGCACCACACTTTGCCAAATGTTCCAGTCTCGAATCTGAGATGATGCAGGATGAATTGTGGGAACAATTTTGCTGTCGGCGGCTCTAACAGCCATTTGATTTTTAAAAACCATTCATTTGAGGATGAGTTGTTTCTCTGTACGTCTAACAACTATTCTGAACAAATGCTCAAACTCCCACATCAACTTTTCCTCCTTTCGTAACAAATCTAGATTGACAGTGTTTCTGCTGGCAGATGTAATTTTAGCTTGATTTTTGCTTTGTGAACTTTGTGTTTTTTGAACAGTACAGTACATGCTGTTTTTGCCTTTGTTACTGGCCATCACTGCTGAGGCTAACTAGTCAGCTCCTCTTGTAATAATCCCGAACAAATCGCTGTTTCGACATCTAGCATGTAAATCGCAACATTTTGCATCCCAGAGCATTGTCCTTGGAAAAACCTTGTTGACACTGAGTGTTCAGAAGCGAGTTCATCTGTATTAGATGATTCACTGTTGCTTTAGACTAATCAGCACAGACAGCGGTAACACAGAGGTGTATTCATTTCCAAATGTTCTGGATTATTACTTTACACTGTTGAAAACCTTCGTTAGATGTGAGAACAGGTGAGTCTTTGTGTATAAAGTGCACAAATAGTTCCCACAGATTCCATGACTGTCGAGAATAATGAAAGCGTCCGGTGCTGCAGGTTGCTGTGTGAAGATACTGGTGGAAAAGGAATCTGCTAACTTGGCGAGCATTTGTATTGAACTAGCGAGAGAGCGTCTGTCTAACGTCAATGTGCTGACATCAGCCATCTCGCCTCTTTAAACTGCCTATTAGCTTTAGGTGCAGCAGTGCTGATGCGGTGGCTGCGAGCAGACCAGTTTTCCCTCAGCTAAATTTATTCAGGCAACGATTGCTGGCCACACATGCTCACCTCCAGTCGCACCGGACCTCAGATTCAAAGCACAACCACACATGGGAGCTGCCCAGTACAACTACTGTCTTATACTACTGATCACTGAGCAGCTTCTCTGGAACAGCTGAAGGTTACGTGCCTTGCTTAAGGGCAGCTTTAAGGTAATCATTAAACAGATTTTCCCAAATGATACATGGATTAGAACCAGTGACCTTCTGCTCGCAAGTCTGCGTTTGTTTACTACTGCCTCTGTAATTTTACCCTAAAGGCTTATATTTGCTTTATTTTTACTTCTTGTTTCTCATCATGAAGATTAACAAAGTGCATGATGCAGATTAGTGAGTTTAGTGATTAGTAAAAATACTAACTTTTAATTGTTAGCAGTGTTGTACTTGAGACCCTTTTTTTAAAATGCTGGTTGTGATCTGATGGTGCTCTCAGAATGGTATATTGTGTTTACGATGAACAGAAATGATAATAAGTCTGTGTCATTAGTTTTGCAAATAATGGGTCAAAAAGCAAAGTAGAAGACAAACTGAAGTGCTGACATGATGATGGCACTAGATGAAAAGTCAGAGGGTCATGAAAGTTATTACAATTCATCCTGAGGGGGGAATTTCTCAACAGCACAACCCAGTAGTTATCGAGGCATTTTACTAAACTATCAACCTCATGGGGAAATCAGAGCAAAAGTCAGTCAGTCAGACCAAAGTCAATAGGAAACTTGCTCTCAGTGCCTTGTATATCGACACAAAATTTCATGACAATACATCTAACAACTTCATTGTGGCGCTAGAGGTGAGCATGACTAAAAACCATGTAGTTATCCCTGTGTGTTTTTCTTTCTCAGTCCACTGTAATCTTCTGTACTTCTTTGTTTTTTGTCCGATGCCATCAAAAGTGAAGTTATGCATTCTGCCTTCTTTCCAGGGGTGTCACTATTGTGCCAAGTCATTGCATGGAGCTTTTAAAGGGTCAGTTCACTCAAATCATGTAAAGACATATATTCCAGCTCATCCCGAGTGGTGCTGGGCCGGGGCTTATTGTCCCCGGGTTTTGAGATGCTCATCCTTTTCATTCCTGTTGCCTCCCCAATGCAGTGGGAGTGAAGGAAAGTCAACAAAAACGGTATGATGGTTCCTTATGAAAACTGTTGACAGTGATGTCTTTGGATTACACGGGGGTACAAAGGACATTAGTGTTTTAAAGACCCCAAACAAAGTCACCTTCACCTTCATTGCATTGGGGTGGCAGCAAAAGTTTCAATGTCATAGATATACTGTATATCTCAAAACCTCCACACACAAAGTTGAAACGACCTCATGGCTACATATTGTCAGTGTTATGAGAGAAAATATAAGTTTTCTTTGGTAACATGGGTGAGTTGACCCTTAAAGATTTATTTTTATTTTTTTTGCAGAATCATAAATCACTTGAGGCCTGGAGGTACAGTATATTCGCAGTTATAATCCATGTGTCTATGTTTGCTCACCTCCGCATGCCCTGCCAGCTCGTTAAATGTGCTAAACAAGATAACCAACAAAATTTGCAAATAATCCCCATGTGGCACGAGAACTCAGCAAAGAAGCGCACTTACTCAGATAAAAGGAAGTGTCAGAGGAGGCGAGAGGAGGATTATCAATCCAATCTGATCTCCCACGCTCAGTCATTACATAAATATGTTGTGTGTGCATCCTTGTGCATAGTGCTTTGTAAGAATCACTTAAATTCAGGAAGATAATCATTCTTTGCCAGTCTGGGTGTAGAAGCTCTTAGTATAAAAGATGATTATCCAGTAAAATGTGACATTTTCAGCAATTAGGAACATTGCAGCTGCTGTGAAGAACCTGAGATCTGCTGGTCTGACACAGCATGCCTGACATTTGAATGAGCGCTTTTTACATTAAGATTAAATAACAATTCAGAGAACTTGAGAAACTAACTACTCTTTATACTTCTTCAACAAGTTCAGTGCTTATCTAAACATACTTACCCTTGCAAGGTTAAGAGCTTGATGGATTCAAACTCAAACATATCAGTGCTTTCATTTCATTATGCTGCGTTGGCTGTGAGCTCTAGATTTTGCGCAGAGAAGTGCTGAAGGTTGCTTGCAGCAAAGTACCTTCCTTATTCAAGCGAAGGACGGTTTTTGACAAACTAGACAGGTAATTATGTATTATTTCTACCAACAATTATGTGTCTACGAGCCAAACCAGACATACGGGGGCTGATTTAACTCTAAAGTGTTAATTAGGCTTCTAGTTTCAGGGTACTGTGACCCTCAGCGGGTCTCACCGAGAAGAGAGAATAGGTCTAGTCGATATCCTCCTGCAGTGTAAGCTTTTCTGATTGCAAATTATAGAAAGCCTCGAAATGAGTACGTCATTTTAGCAGACTTATATATATATTTTAATATATCATTTGGAAGGAAATTGTTTGCATTTCATGTTTTTTCATGCGTGACATAGCGATAAGAGGTAGATGCGTAATGAGGTAGATTCTTTTTCTTTTTTCTTTTTTTAGGGGACTTTTTTTTTGTTTTTGTCTTTTACTGCTGCTGCTTGAAGTATGAAAAATACTGAAAAGATGTGACATGAATTGGGGTTACGATGTAAATGAATCTTTCAACAGTACAAACCTACCTTGCAGTGTACAAAAGAGGATTAATAAAAGGTATTTTGAGTTCTTCTAGGTTTTGTAATTCCAAGCATATTTGGCTGAAAAGTAACGTGAGAATGAAATAAAAAATATTTTTTTTAAAAAAAGTCCGGAGGAAACGAGGAAATGTTAAAAAGTAGCTGACGTTGTGAACCAATGAAAGAGGAGTTACACTGGTCTCAGACAAAGTGCTCAAGATTCGCCTGAGGTAATGTGCAGATTGGAAAACCGACACATAATCAGTCGTTTAGTCCCTAGCAGTATTCTACCAAGTCATTATATAAAACTTTAAAGGGTCAGTTCACCCGAATTATCTGAGGACATATATTTCTGCTTATTCATGGTGGTCCTGTGCTGGGGCTTATCCTCCAGAGGTTTTCAGGTTTGCATATTTTAGATTCAGTTTTTCCAGAAACAGTGTCCTGGTTACTCTGGATAACTGCAAAAATCTACTGCAAAGTTAACAATCACAATTTTAATTTTCTATGCTGGTATCCTCATCCTCTTTTATCTTTCCTTGCTTGAGGTTTTTTTTTTTTTTTAATCAAATTCCAGCAGCATACATATAGCATTACTTTATATACTGTAAGTCCAATATGTCAGAAATGCACAAAAATCAAATCAAATTATCGCTGTTCTCCTCTGCAGTAAAACTGCTGCCATCATTACTTCAGCCTCCTTCAGTGCTAGAATCTCATTAGATGTGTGTTATGGAAGTTAGTGTATTTGAGGTTAAAGTTCACTTCCCATTGGGGATAATGATATTGTCCTTTTTGTGTGAAGCCCTGTTAGAGTGAGGGGTGGTGCTGGAACCACTGACTGGATTTTTTTTTTTTTTCCATAGTCCTAGTTGGATATCATAGTAAACTGTATCATGGGATCGTCTGATGCAATGAGGGCATTGACATTCATTATATATTACACTTCAATCTGGAAATAAATAGCATTTCATTAGGGCTACACAATACAGCAGACATTATCATCAAATATTAAAAGTGAGTTATCCAGTGAGTGCTTGTAAATCCTTACACAGGTTCTAAACTGTTGGCAACATCATATCAGCTCCCACACACACACACACACACACACACACACACACACACACACACACACACACACACACACACACACACCATACTGTACAGTCTATAGTCAATAGAAATCAGCTCATAAAAGCCTGGTTCAGATGCCAGAGTTGGAGAAACACTGCAATTTCTGTCATCAAATATCTGCTCTGTAGACAGGTTCCACTGAATATCTTAAAAATGGACGTACGCTTATATAGCTCAGCAAAAGTTTAATCAATCAAGTGATTTTTAGATTTTTGTTTTACATATATCATCATCAGTGTCAGATAGTTTCAGATCGGATTAATAGCATGAGAGAATTCTTTTCAATTTAAAAGTCTTATTTCGTCCTAGTTGTTTTAATCATTGTTGTCTGAAGTGTAAGAAGTACTGTAAGTCTATGCTGGAAACTCAGCTGAGCATTGTAGCCCTACTTATGCTTAAAACAACACTGCCGTGCAATTAGGTATCATTAGCATTTTGATTTAATGTAAATGGAATTATTTCCACAGCTTCCTGTGCATTATACATATTATAATATAATCAGAACATGTTTACTTTAGAGCTGATGATGACTGACAGCGTTGAATTAAAAAGGAAGTTTGTATTTCTCTTAACACACTGCAGAGTAATAAACATTAAATCGATGCTCATTTATTGTTAACGTCAAAGAGTACCATGTTTTCCTCCAACTGGATTCTGTCCTCATTGACTGGGTGACCCACCTGCACTGTGCCAACATTTATCACCTCCTGGCCAAGTCCTGTTTTCCCCATATTCATAGCACACAGTATGTCTAGTGTGGTACTGTTGCCAAGTTGTCTTGTATTTTATTGATGATTATTTTTCTTTTTCCCTTTTTTTTTTTTTTAAAGGTTATATTGTTGACATCACCATTTTGTCTACATTCTTTTCACCACTACTGTGACTTTTTTGCCAATGCACAGATTATCCTATTTTACAGATTTTTCTCCTTGACCTCACTTATTTAGTCATGTGGGTGAGGGGTTTTGTATATGTGTTTTATGTGCTGAAATTTCCATAAATGAATCATATAAGAAAAGAGGACCATTTCAAGTGCAGCAGCAGTCAGTCATGATTTCTGTTTGCCTTTGAACTGAGTGAATTGAAATCTAGTTTAAAATTAAAGCCAGAACGCAAGGTTGTCTAGTTAACGTGCCACAATCCCATGTGCTAATTGTAGCAGATGTGTAGAGATCGTCTTTCAAAGCCTGTCTGCTCCTCAATTTTTACAGTGACAAAATGAAAAAAGAACTAAAATAAATCAGGATGAAAAATAAAATGGCGGGAGGGGAGTAAGCAGTTTCAATGATGAAACAGGATGTTGGAAACTAGCTCCAAATAACATACAAGCCACGCACTATATAGATATGTTAAAACTGCAAAATAAACCACAACTGCAATGTGCTCGCTCCTGTGTATCTTCCCCTACAGTAAAAGTTCAGGGTGGAGCTGAATGCATGTCAAAGAGCTGCATGGTAGTGGAGGAAGTGGCTGCATTTGCAACAGAAAGATTTTTTTTATTTTTATTTTTTTTTTATTATTTTTGATTTTTATTTTTTTCATTTTTTACAGCAGATTATGTGACACATCCAGCACCATGGGCCCAGGAGGTATTTCAAAGTTTTTTGCCCTGGAGGGGGAAAAAAAAAAAACTGACATGTTTGTGATTATATGAAATTTTAGGAGATGCGCTCTCTGGGCTTCGGAGTTTCAACTAGTGTGGAAATTTTCTGCAAACTTTTCACATTGCTCTTTAATATTAAACAGTAGCGTGTATTGGGAGTTTCAACAATTTCAAATGAAACCATCCCTCACCAGCAGGGAGTCGCAAAATAACCACAGACTTATTTGAATATTTCACTGTTAGACTGTAAGAAAATATTGCACTTTCAGTAATAATCTGGGAAATGCATCAGTGGCATAGACAAATAATGTTAAAGGAGCTCCTGAAGATCAATCTTTAATGCATATGACTGTAAACAGCTACTGGAAAAGAAAATCCTTTGTTACCCTCAATGCAGAAGTATTGAACGTGCCACTTTGGATACAAGTTTCCACGCTGAAGCGCCACACTTGACTCGTGACACCCCCGTTGTGCTATCAGATAATTGGTTAGTAAACTAGATGCTAATAAACGAGACATTACTTTCTTCAATTCGTCATGCTTCTTCCTGGTCAAAGTCAACTGAACTGTCAGGAACCTATGAGCTCATTTCCATTTTGTTTGCAGTTGTATAATGACTCAAAATTAGCTTCTAATTAAATCTGAGGAATTCACACTTGAGTGCAGACTGTGTGTGTTTGTGTGTGTGTGTGTGTGTGTGTGTGTGTGTGTGTGTGTGTGTATATGTATGTGCGCGCGCGTGTGTGTGCGTGTGCGCGCGCGCGTCCGTTGTAATTCGTTTCATAGTTCTTCACGGAGTTGGCAGAAAATAATGGGTGATACACTCCAGCGAAAACACATCATCAAGGATCAAGTTGACTTGGGCTGAAAGTAAACGTTGTTTATGTCTGAAGCAGATTTAAGTCTGATTCTGATGTGATTAGCAGAAGTTTCAGGGCAGCTCAGTGAAACTCCTGTGAGTCAGCTGAATGCCCACAGCTGCCCATGTCTGACAGTGGAATATGTCTTTTTATTCTTCTTCTTTTTTTTTTTTTTTTTTTACATATTTGACAGGTTTGCTATCAAAAAGCTTTTAACAAGTTTGACACAAAGAAATTGTCTTGGCTGGTTTTAGTTGTATTGATTCTGTTACCCATGTTTCTACACCCCCAGCATTTCAGATGTGGTTTTCCTCCACTTTGTCTTATCCTGCCAGCTACTGCCGGGTGTCTCGCCTGAAAAATCACTTATCAATAAATGCTATGTTTTGGTGCATGCTATCAATCAACAAACGTAGGATGCAGCAAACTTAAGTAAAGCGATAGTTGGTGTTTTCCTCCCCCTCTCCTTTCAGGCTTCCTTTGCCGAGTCTAAATTGCATTTATCATTATTCAGCGTGGCTTTTGTTGTCCCTTTTTACGTGAATATCACTTCTTGATGTATGGTAATTGCACTGTAAACTCATCTAGGCGATTTGTTAATTTACTGCACAATCTAAGTGCATTCCTGTAAAATATTCAGCTGCTTCGGCCGTACAGAGGCAGATGGTTTCATATGTATGTGGTCGTTAAACCACACATCCTCCTCGCTGATAGGCTATTTGAATTTGCATTTAAATGTGTTTGACCTTGAGACTTTGCTCATGCTGCCTCCTCTTTGTTGCTTCACACCTTTAATTGGCTAATTATTTTGGGTTTTGTGCTCAGCCTGCTTCATTATACTTTGTGTTTGTTTTTGCCTTCTCATGTGTTGCTGGCGAGAGGTGATTAGGCAGGAGATTTGTAAGTGTCGGATTTTCTCAGTAATTTTGTTTTTTAAGGATTCAGTGAATTATCTTGAAATCTGGCGAACGCCGGGTGTTAAACTGTGACTTGTGATAAGGCCGTCGGGCCATTTTGGCCTGTCCTGCTTTAAAAGGTGGTCGGGTTAGAAGATCAGCATCATTCTAAAATAACTAACTGACTGCGAGATCTGCGGTTTGGTCTGTTGCAATGAAACAAATACGATAAAAATGTCTGCACAGGGATCACTGGAGAGGAGCTTGTGCAGGAGACCCAATGATTTCAGCACAAGTGGCAAGACTGAAATGCTGTGTAAAAACGAAAAACATACTGGAGTGTTTTCATTTGTTTTAACAAAGACTTTGAAGCTTTGGAGGCTTTAGAGAGGCAGAGGTGCTTTGCTTGCTCATCAGCAACAAGCTAATTTTAAGATTCTCAAACCTTGATAGTGCTGACAGTTTCTGACAGATGCACTCTTCATTTTGTGCTGTAGCTCACCTGGAACTGACGGATGATGACATTTGTCTTGTGCATTAGGTTGAATTGCCCATGACAAAATTCTGCAGGAGGTGCCTGCAAAGGGAAAAGCTTCCCAAGGCTGCAGAGACGCAGAAGAAATGCTTCTTAACCTTAAAGCTCAGCATTGCAGCGTGGCTCTCTGAGTAACAAAGATGAAACCGTTTAAAGGGAGAACAAAAGTATACTTGTGCTTTTTTTTTTTATCTGTAAGGCAGAGGGATGCTGCACTGAATATCTAAGATTTTGTTTGATAAAACCTGAAATTGCATTTTCCAGGTTTATATTATATGTTGTTAGACTGGTGGAGTTATATAAAGGCTCTCACTGATGAAGAGTAACGGCACCAGTGAGTGAATGGAACATTCTGCCCAGCAGTTCCCCGGCAGGGGGGAAAAATCATGTAAATGATTAGCTTGTTGACGCATTTCTGTCTTCTTCAACAAATTACATTTTAATTTGACATCACACAAGGATTTTCAGTCACCTTGGAAGTTCTCTGGTCCTTCCCATCAGGGACATTAGCATGCAGTGATGATCCCTGCAGCCATATAAGCTTCATGCCAAGGAGCTGTCGCCTCACAATAACAGTTTGTCATTTTGCTCCGCCATCCGACCTGGGCGCAATCCCCGGCCACAATGAAGACTGTTTATATCCCAGTAAAGCCGATGACACTGATAGGCAAACCTTTGTTTGATGAGGAGTCGCGTAAGCAATTGAATTTGTTTTAGGTAACATAAATATTCTAAGCAGATGGAAATTGGCCCCTTGAGAATCAGTGATGAAAGCCGTTGAAATGGCTAACTGCAGTTCATGAGGAACTGGTCTCTGTCAGATATAGACACATGTCTCTTTTCATGCCCATCATATCTGGTCTCTCTCTGTAGATAAGATCTAAACTCAGATTGCAGGTTTGAGGAGCTTTTCTAGCTTCTCGGCTGCTTTCATTGGAGCTAATTGGTGTTTGATAGAAGAAAAAACAAACTGGTTCCTGTGTATTTACTTTCCCTGCACTCCTCTGAATTTTAGCCCGTGCACTGTTTCATATTCTACTTCAGGTGTTAGTTGGGATGTTCTGGAAAAAGACAACAAAATCCAGATAAGGTGCTTACACGCCACAGTTTTCTGAGTAATGCTGACAAAACCTAACAGCCTTTGTATTCAGGGGTTTACAATAAGAAGGATAGAAGCTTATCCCTGCTTCTGTAAAGCGGATGTGGTCCTTTTGAGGAAGCCGCAGTTAAGCAGAAGTCTTCTTGTGTTGTGCACATGGGTCAAACTCAACCATCAAAAAGATAATATGCATTTAAATATGTTCATTTAGAGATGAAAATGCTAATAAGCAGTCTTTATGGTGGCTAAAGGACAAATGCTAAAACCTATACCCGCTACGTGATGAAAGCCTGGTGAAGAATAACAAAAATTTAAAATGTCAAGGCACCCCTTCATCTTATTTCAGCTTTTATTAGAGTTTTATTAGAAACCTGCAAATCTCCTGCAGGATGGTAATTTCAAGCTGCATGAAAAGTGCTCTTGATGCTCTCTCTTAGTTTGATGTGATTTTATTGTTCTGATTGTAAAGTGCAACGCAGAGATACATTTTCAAGGCTTTATGCAATACAGACAAAATGTTATCATCAAGCTTGAGGATCCCTTTGATAGATGGGCTGACGCATTCAGACCGAGCCTCTTCATTTTGTTTACTCTCAATGCTTCTCAGTGTTGAGACGGCGAGCAAGACCATCTGGTTGTGTGTCAGGAAGTGGAGACACTAACCGGCTTACTGTTCAGCTATACGGATAGATTCCAGGAGAAAATAATTACAGCTTTCTGAAATTAGTTCCCACAGACAGCTGAGTGTTTTCAAAAGTCTCCTAATTACACCAAAGTTTTAATTGATGTTTTTACATGCTGAAATCCAATGTTTGAGGTGCATGACCTTCTAAACTTGTAATACCAACTTCACAGTTGAGGTGCGAGTAGTTAAAGTAGTACAGTGCAGATGCCATTTAGGTGCTTTAATTGTTCTTTAATTGTGAGCTCCTGAGATGAGTAGCAGTGTGATCACACTAAGTTAAACAGAGGGGATAGGTATCAGATATAATTAGATTCGGTGCTTGATTTAAAAAGGTGTCTGAATTTTTTATTTTGCTCAGTGTTCATGATTTTGTGTGTGTGTGTGTGTGTGTGTGTATGTGGGTGTGTGTGTTTATACTTATCCAGTGTTATTAATCATTACAGTTACTGGGTCCCTGCAGCTGTCACGTTACATAATATCACAAGAAGTGAATTTCTCTCAAAACAGACATCAAATCACCAAATGTTCCAGACTTAGAACAAGCGCTGGAAAGAAATGCTATAACAAATGAATGATAGATGTGTCAGACAAAGACAACAGATAATTTTGTCACATTTCCATATTTCTGCGGAGGAAATGCTCTGTTCCTCTTGTAGCATAAAGTCATGGAGGGAATCGGTTTTTGTAGCTTCACAACAATCCCGACAGTATGAAGAAAATCTTGTTCTCCACGTCACTAATCTATGCGCCACCTGATTTTGGTTGTAGTCTTGCAACGATAGAAGGCTCAGGCTGTTTAAACAGAACTAATGGAGAAGAGCATGACCCTGTTCTCAGGGGACCATATAAAGTCCCAAGATCAACAACATGAAAAAATAATGAGTTCATCCTCTAAAAAGGCAACCACAGCAGAGAAACGTAATGATACAGGAGGCTGGACCCCGGTGTGCGTCCTAGCTGCTCTTTATGGCCAGCGCCCGCTCCTCTGCATCCCCCTTCAGCTCTTCATTAAAATGACTGTGAATGCAGCAGTGTGATAATGTAACATGTCCCCGGTTTCACATGGAGGACTCCAGCTTATGTAATCAGCTGGCTGTGTTGTACGTGCAGCTGGCTTGTTTTTTAATATACGACAGAAATCTGATCAATCCGTTCTGATTCCGCAGATGCATCTGATTGATTTTTTGTGTTTGATGTGAAGTTGTTGGCCTCTAATAATAGTGTCAAGTCAGGAAATGGTCTCATGGTTGTTATTTTCCTCTGCTGACATAGAGGTTCTGCCTCCAGTGTTTTCCCAGAACAATTTTTTTACTCTGCACTTGGAATTTGGGTCAGTTGAGAAAGCTGTGCTAAATACTGTGCTACTGCCCAGGTGTCACAGTCTGGATGAGAACACACTGAGATACACTATAAAAACCCCAAAACTCTGATCTGAGGTCTGCCCTTTTCGACTGTTCTCATGTCCTCACGCTAAAACCCTTACAAGCAGCGCAAGCACATATTTTTAACACACACAACAGCACTAGAAATTCTGCCTCCTATTGCAAATCCATGGCAAAAACTGCATCCTGTTATTAACCTTGTACCTTAATCATGAAAACCTAAGCCCAAAAAATATGGCAGTAACTGCTGTATGAGTTGGTTTTTATCAATCTAGGTGATTTAAATATATTTCTAAAGGACAGAATTGTGTTGGAGTTGAAATTGATGATAAGGCAGAGTGTGACCTCAAGGACTTAACTGTATTTCCCACTTGACTCTCATGTTAATGGCTTAGAGTTACTGCAGCACCACAAGCTAACAAATCAGTTAATTGCATTTCAAGTCAATTCACTGTTTTTTTTTTTTTTTTAATAATGTTTCAGTCAGATTGTGGGGATTACCCAAATCCAATATAGTTAAAATCATAAAAATGACTAAAAACACCCACTTTTCCATTGCCCTCCATTAGATGTTGGACAGTAAGCTCGGACATTTGTAGTGCAGAGTTGTGCAGCGGTCAAGTACCACTTTTAGCAGCCTTATTAGCCATACGGTAGGATGTCACCTAAAGAATTGTAATTGCCTTTATCTCCCAGTTCTTTATTTTTATTACCTGCTGCTTAAACAGCAGAAAACCAATAACCAACCTAACTGTGTTTTTGTTAATTGCTTTGAATTTTTCTGAGACACTGAAAACAGTCCGACCGCCAGTGGTGGATACAAATTTCTTTCTATTAGCAGTGTCAGAGGTTGATGGCTAGCCGAGTCAGACCAGGTACAAAAGGGTGCTGAAAAATAAATCGGTTGCAGCAAAGTGAAAAATTACTTGAACAAAATTCGAGTAAATTGTTCTCTGTTGTCATTTTTCTTTAAAAATGTACCAAAGCGACTTTTTTGTCAAATGGTTCAAAGGAAGAAATGTCAGCATCTGTCCCCTCTTGAATTATTCCCTGTTAGGCTGGATATTTTTGCACAACGCATGCACGTAATTGTATCCTTACAGCTTTGATGGATGAGACTCAAGAGTTAAAGTCTTATAGATTTTGTAGGTTTGTGCAGTGTTATTTTAGCAGTCTCTTCCGGCTTTCCCTGTTTTTTTGAGTAGACGGATGAAGGTAGGTGTGGGCACAGTGAGGGCAATGGAGTGTGGCTTGCCTCAACCCTGTCACTTTGATAGAGTGAATACATTGTGAGAGATAATGGAAACTTTCTATTCAGCGAGGGCTGGAATAAAGAGAGCCTTCCTACTCATTCATCAACATTGATTACTGTACAGCCCATGGCCTGGAAAGAGCATGGGAGCACTACTTCTCACAAAGACTCTGCTGAATTGCAGGTATAGGAATCAGAAAACAACAAAAGTGCAATACTGGCCTTTTAAGAAACATCACCCCAATTTGTTTTAAGGTGAAGCCGTACAACATCTGAAACACTGGACTTTAGGGTTATAAGGAAGGTTGCTCCTGTACTGTGTACAGCATTGCAGAACCAACCTATACTTTACTTACTGGTATTGATAGTCCAAACGACTGCACTAGCTAATATTTTATTAAATGTAAAGGTGCAGCACAAAAGGCCAAAGTTAATGGTGCATTCAGTGAGATTCTACACAAGGCAGGTACAGCCTTGAAAAAGCATATGTTTGTCTCTAGGGACAACATTAAACATAGATACTTGTACGTATATTATGTTAATAAATTCACATCGAAACCATTACATGATATTAGCACTTCACCCCCGAGTGATGGTTTGATGGCTGCCCTGCTTCCTCTCAGTTTGCGATCTTGATAGTAATTCTCACATAAAGTTGTCAAGACAGCGGGCCCCAGAAGACATTTTACGTGTCACTGTGTCTCTTCATTGTCGGTGGTAGGTATTCACACATTAACAGGGAAATATGACTGATCAAGGTTGGTGCCTTTTTATATTCAATTTTTTTTTTTTTAATAATTCCCTTTCAGTCTAATCAATTACTTCTTTACACCATGTGCTGCAAGCAAAGGTAAGGTATTTATGTCTTTGTTGACTGGTATTTCTGAGTTGTCTTCTACACAAGGAGTTAAAGCGGCTGCATCTTCCAGGTTTGCAGGATTCACCAGTATATGTGTATAATGAACTTTTTTTCCCCCATCCCACTAAATGTCAAAAAATAGGAAAAAATAAATAGTTTCCAGATCCCTATTGTAGCTGACATCTTCAAATGGCTGTTTTTTTTCTCTGACTAACGGTCCATAACACAGAGATTATTAAATTTACCATGACATTTACAATCCTCGCATTTGAGAAGTTCGACCCTAATTTAGTTTGATGAATGACCTGAGTTAATGATTAGTTTTCTGTTGATCAATTAATTGTTGTAGCACTACATTTAACAACAGATGACACCGTTATGAAACCTAACAGCACATTTTTGTAATGTAGCTCTTGTGTTTCAGGGCCTCGTGTAATGGTGCTCTTCAGCCACTGCACATACATTTAAAAAAATGTTGCTGGTTTTTTTTTTTTACTTCATTTGGACTCATTTCAAGCTAATCGGATAAGACCGGGTGTATTTGACTTCTGCGTGTGGAGGGTTTGCAGTCTGAGCTGCTGAATGTGAAGTACTTCAAGTGTTAAGTGACAATCAAAACCAATTCTAAAACATTTTTTTTTTTTCTCCTCTGCTGCTTGATGATGGCGAAGCAGCAGCGATAATTGTTATTATATTATGAGCTGCTCAGTTTGCTTCGACACACTCCAGTGGCGCTTTGCTTGTCAATATTTTCTTTCCTCCACCTCCCTGGAGCAGGGACTGTATATTGCTCACCTTCTGGTTGAGCACCTTGTGTTCTGCACCTCATTCAGAATCTGTTCCCTCAGCATTACGCCGGTGTCACACTGCAAGTTGGCCATCAGCTTAAAACTGTTTAAGGTAAAAAAAAAAAGAAAAAAAGAAAAGACCTCGTTTTCGTATTCATTTGTTTGGGCCCTAGAGTGACTGCTGGCAAAGCTGCCATCAGTGAGCCTTCTTCACTCTCTGTGGGTGATGATTTTCAGTCCCTATCCTGTAATATACAGCGGAGGTGAAAACTAGCAGGGTTTAAGAACAGGTTATGTTTGAAAACATGGGAAAAGACAGGTAGTATGTTGATTCACACATTTGCACTACTAAACCCCTTGGCACACAAAGACTCTAAATTAAAGCAGTTTACAACAAGCTACAATCTTAGGAATACCTATTTTCTTTGTTATTAAGTGGCAGTTAGCTTGATAACAAACCTAGTGTGTTAGCTTAATACAATTTCACTACAGTTGTCTGGAGCATAGTGAAGACTCTGCTCTGCCACGGCTCTGTGGCCAGAGGCCTGCTATGCACACTGAACAATTCAGACAGCAACGCTTTGAAAATACAAACATAAATTCTGGCAGTGCTGTGAATTAAACGAAGACAGTAGCACCATCACTCCTGACTTTTCAACGTTTTATGATAAAAGATAGACATCAGACGTGAAAAACACATATACACATATACTGTTCTTAAGGTTCAGTTTGATAAAAACCAAACAAATGCTTGTCAAACTGCTTCATTATTCCAACTCCAGGCTTTGTTTGTGCTGACATTGTTTTCCTCACTCACTTGTTCTCACAAATTCAGGTACAATACTTGTATTATCAGTATGTAAAGGCCTGTTTACTCTGCATTTACAGTGTGACGCTCTCCTTGACAGATATAATTACACACGGCAGACACAGAATGGATGAAAAAGAATGGATGAAAGTTAGAGAAATGCATTTTCTCCCCTCACGATTCACTGAATACAGCTAAATTTCAAGGTTTCAGAGCGTGTGAAGGGAAAGCGTTCTCGGTGACCTGTCTTGGCAGCAACGTGTCCGCAATAGTTTACAATCAGAACAATAAGAATTCTTGCTGAATAAGCTGTCGTGTCTTTATATGAGAGCGAGACCCGTCTGCTCACCCTGTTCAGCTGGAGTTTCGGTGTAAAGCTGGCCCATTGAAACCCCTTTCACTTCACTCAGTTTTTCCAGGCAAATCTTCTGAGGCGCTTTTGTTGGTTATTCAGTCGACAGATACGGCAGTCACACAGCAGCAAAGTTATATATATGACGAAGGCAGCTATGTAGCTGAATCTTTTTTTTTTTTTTTTTTTTTTCATCAGTCAATCATTTAAAAAGCAGAAAATTCATTAAATAGGATCAGATCATTTTACAAATTTGTGTTAGGAAGTCAAGAAATTCTTGATTGATATCCTGGTGAAATGTCTGCACTGAATACAAGCTCGATACAAGAGCAATCCAGCAGCCATTGCCCTTGGCAGGTGAACAGAGATGTGAATATGAAAATGAAGAGTGATCTCTGTTACAACAGCTGGTGCTTGCATACAGTACATGCATGGGCCTGATTGGCTCGACTGTTTAGCATAATGCAAGTATTGCAAGGTGGCAAATTCCTCGTCGTGGTGAAATTGTTTTAGAGGAGATGGCGACCAGATGTGTCTCGCCGAGGATGGTGCATATGCAACGATTCAAATGTGGCTTTCTGCAAAGTGGGTGTCAGCTCACTCACATAAGTACTTCCACACATACGCAGAAATGGGAACAGAAAAGTCACAACAAAGCGAGCTATCTGGCACAAAACCACAAAATCCAGTTTTTGCTAAGGTTTTAATCTTAAAAACATACAGAGTTAGAACACAAGAAGTACAGCTCTGCCTGATCACCCAAAATTTCCTTTCAACACCTGAACACTGTAGAACAGAGAGTTTTGTTTCTTTTTCTGCCATCCTTGTCATGATGTTGTGATACCATAACACAGATCCACAGTGAGATATCCTGCTTCCGCTTCATTTCTACTGCTCACACTGTGATGAACTTATGGAGTCTTATCTGGCTCGCCGGGATATAGAGATCGACGTGCAGACTTGAGCACAACTGCATAAAGACTTGGACTTGACCTTGAAAGGTGGAGGAATTTGGCTCAATGCATCATGGAGTCACATCCAATATAGATCAGTCTTTAGAGTTAATTCACATGCTTTGTGCCACATAGCAAAAATGGCCAGTTAGAATCCTTATTTTGTTTTATTCACAAGCTTATTTCTATTCTGACGACCATTTTCACTGTATATTGTCTCGAACATGACGTGTCAGGTTTAAATGGCGAGAGAGAAGCTGCGTGTTTTTGCAGTAGCCTGTGAATGGTTGTGCTTCATTCAAATTTCAGCAGGCTACTGTGGGTTTATTAAACACACTGGATACCGGGTGGGAAGACAAATACTGTATGTCCTTCACACAGAGGATTAGATATTATCAGCTTGTGTTTCCCACAGCTAGCTCAACCCACTCAGTGTAAACCTCAGGTCTGCATACTTAAGCAAACAGAGAGGCCTGGAGTCAGGCGTGGTTGCTGGCAGCACGAGGAGGATGAGCAAAGGCTGTGGTAGCCAGGCAGAGAGGGCAGGAATTTACTTGTTTTTGTAGCCTGTTTGCGATTAAGTCTCTTTTTTTGTCCTAGTCTGTATATGTGCCTTTGTTTTGCTTTTGTGTAAAAGGAGGAAACATTGTCGATGGCTGTTTTTATTGATGAGCTTATATGTTCAGTGGATCACCAATCAATTATTAAGTTATACTGCCGCACTCATTTTTGCCGTTATCATTATGCACATGCTGCTGTCGTGGTGGTTTTCTAAACTAAAACGTTAGTATACCATTACTAACTGCATAATCAGGTCAATTATTAGCATTCCGTACAAACGTTTGCAATTCTGATTAGAATAAACCAGCTACATAACAGAATGCGTCACATATGTTGTTTTGTGTTGGAGTCAAGTATATTCACCACAAAAAGACTCAATCTTGTTATTGTGATCGCTTATCATTTATTACAAGTTAATCACAAACATTTGGTGGCAAAGCCGCACCAGAGTCAACCTCACGGCGGATCTCCTGGTATTTGGTTGTCCAGGAAACAAGGAGCTCTAATTGTGGTGGAGCAGGTCAGCCTATCCTAGTAGCGAGCTACACGGGCCTTTATACATAGAAACATAAGGCAAACACAGTGCAGAGTTTCTAATGGCATTTATTATGAGTGAAATAGGCCTTCCGGGCCTGGTCGAGTACTGTTATTGTCAATCTGTCAGGGTTCACAGATGTGCTTTCCAAGGCAATGATGTGTGACCCTCACTATCAAATAATCAAAATCACACAGGGGGTATCTGACCTGTCCTTCACTCAGGTGAATTTACCTTGCAGTGATCTAGTAATTGATCTAGTCATACTTTAGTTTGAGAATGAATGAATTAATTTATTTATTTATGGGGATAAGACAAGAATTAGGAAACAAAAATTACCAGACCTGGAACTGCCAGTTTTCACATTAGCTCTACCTCCTCAGTCAACCATGTAATATGAAAACAAAAACTGATCATAAGATAATCAAAAAATGCTGGTAAAAGAGCAGTTAGCAAGTGAAGGGGGGGGGGGGGTTAGTTCTTCTGGATGATATGAAAACTGCTCATATTGAGTGAAACCTCAACAGATACAGTACAACAGACTTTGTTGTTGTTTTTGTTTTGTATCAGTGGTTTCGTGAGTGCATCGTTAATGAGGGAATCAGATTGCCCGAACGATGATGTGGGCGACGCAGGTGACGACAAGGCTAAACTCTACTGCAAGTTTACTCCAGTATCCTAAAGCTTTGTTTCTGCAGGCACAACAGACGGCACACCGCAGTGCTTCCTTCCTTTCTAATTAAGTTTGTTTGTTGCGTTGGGATCTAGGGCTTGCTTGTCATGACCACCCACTGGAAATGAAACTTGTCATACTTTCTTCAATGCCATATTCACTTGATGAGATAAAAAAAAATAGGGGGAACGTAGGTGCAAAGACTTACCAAGATAAATCTGTTTGAACTCTCCCATTATGTGCCAAGTGGGATGCAGAGATTAAATCTGCTGTTGACTCGTGGGTTTATCAGCAGTCACATTGCCCTTGGCGAGGCCTCCTGTTGCTTGACTTAAGCACCGCTTGTGGCCATGTTTGTCGTTCTTGAAAAGATATTAGCCTTTATAATTGAGATGGGAGAGTTGGCATCGAGGTCTTGATGTCCCATTTCAAGGCTATTTCTTAGTACTCCGCTGGGTAAATTAAGTTAATTTTCTGAGTGTAAGATTACAGCCATGAGTGTCATAAGCACTCAGCTCTCAATCTTTGTGTAAATACATAATCAAGTTGTCATGGAAATGAAAAGCTTGCAGAAGAAAACAAGCTATTACATAAACATTTATTATCAAATGACAATTGCCTGTAATTTAAATGGCTATGGGTTTGTCAGTTGCTGGATGTTCACTCAGTTTGTCTCCTGTCAAGTTTAACCTTAACCTCATTCAGATTCCTACAGTGTTTGTGTCAAAAGTTATTAGATAAATATGAACACTGACAGATCTATTACATCCCAGCAAAACTGTCTTGAACAGTTTTTACATGATCAAGTTTTTCACATATTCTTTTTTTCACTGGCTATAGTCATTTCATTGCAGAAATGATTGTCGTTGATTAGGCTATAACACTGATATTAGTCAGTGGGGGCGTACAACAGATGATATCTGTCTTACCTGATTGTAGGAGGTTTATATAAACGACCCCCATTACAATCAGGGAGACTGAGCAAACTTTAGATTTGTGTTGAAGCTGGAAAGCTCCATCTTTATTAAGTGTGCAGTTTGACCTGAAAATCACCAAAAAATCACGCTTGGAGGGCTCTCAGAAAACTCTGCATAACATCTTCTGCAATTTAAGGAAGGCAGCTCCGCTACGGTTCAGGTGGAGTTGTAGATCTTTACCAACAGAACTGAGAGGGATATGACTCCAGTCAGACAAATTAAGCTGCTTCATTTTCACAAATTACTGTATAATGCAAATGGACATTTCAGCCTGTAAAACACTGCCTTTAATTGAACCAGTAAACATCTGAGTAAATGATTTCAGCTTCAGTTGTTTACATAGTTACCTGGAATTTAAGCAGCGGGGCACTGGAGTTGTTACATGATGACTCTAGAGAGAGATGTAGTCTTGTAATTTCTGTATATTTACAGCATAACATGGTGCACTTTCCTGATTGTTGATATCTCCTGAAATCTGTTGGTAATCAAGGGTGTTTCTTGTTTACTGCCTTGTTTTGTTTTTTGTTCTCAATATTCCCTCCGTGTTAGATTAATTTATTATAAAGGGGTCTCTGTATATGTACTGTATATATATGAGCTACGTGCTCAGTGTCATCACCTCTTCATGACAGATTGATTATGCATTATACCTCCACCAAGGAGGTTATGTTTTCACCCGTGTCTGTTTGTTTGCTTATAGGATTATTTAAAAAGTGCTGAACCGATTTGCACGAAACTTGGTGGAGTGATGGGTCAGGGGCCAGGGAAGAACCCACTAAATTTTGGGACATTCGGTTAAAGGATTTTTTTTTTTTTATCACTGTCCTTAACAATACTAGATTGTTTTTGACATTTTTGTCACTTCCTCAGGAAATAATATATAGATCATGATGAAAAAAGTCAGACATATTAATGGTGTCGGTTTGACAGTTTGGTGCAGATCTAGATAATGATCTGAATTTGACAGACACATGTAGGATCGTTTGGCCTTGGCGGAGGTATACGCTCTACTGAGTGCTGTTCTGGTTTACAAAAATAATTTTGGTGGTCTGGAGGAGGAATAAATATTGAACAGTAAATATTTTCACTGGCACTAATATAATCTTGCTGATAGAATTACAACTGTCTCATTCATTAATGGATAAAAAGATGAACAAACATTGTGTAAAACATTGAAGAAAACTTGCTGCAGTCTGAAGGGAGTCATGGATGTTCTGTGACGTGCCACAGTACAAATTGTGGCGCCACGTGATTCTCTTATTAACCGTGTTAAGGCTTCAAAAACGAGTCTGCTGTTCGTACATTAGTTGGTTTATTTTATTTACAGTAAGCAGATAGTTATGAGATGAAATCGCTGTGCAGACCACCACTTTATATTTTGAATTGAGTTATCCAACTATGGCAACATGACATTACCAAGGCAATGAGTTCAGGCTATAAGGCTCTGCTTTTTAAAAAGGTTTATTATCTGTTTTTATCTATATTTCGCAAGTGTCTACAACATGTGCCAGAGACAGCATCTGCCTGTGCCATTTTAGATTTGGTGCCAGTGGCTGGCAGTTTAGTTACAAGGACACTAGAGCTGTCCAAAGTATCACTGGAGTCCTTTTTAGACGAGACAGATGGATGTGAGTCATAAGCCAAAGATTTCGCCAACCAGTGGTTGATGAAATGGCAGATGGGTGGGAACTTGTGAAGCATCCCATTAGCTATGTGGTATAACTGTTATCTTCCTAATTACTTTTTCACTTTGGGATCGTTAGGACAGGATGTCACCATTTTTAGTTGAATAAGTGGTAAAAAAAAAATAATAACTGACTGCCGGAGTCAGAGTTTTCTGTAATGCATCTCTATTCACACTGATAATGACAAGTCAAAAAAAAATACTCATGGTCATAATACGTTGCTTATGGCCTGATAACAACACACATTACATTTTCTTAAAATAGTCTATTCAAATAAGTGAAGTAAATGAATGGTATAATACAGCTTAAATGCACAACTTATCAGCATTTAACTGATGTATGTTTAAAAATCCTTTTGGATTCCTTATTCAATTATGGCTCAATTGTCAGGGGCTACGGGGAAATGATAGTCCACTGATGTTGAATAATTAGATTAGGACAATAATAGGATTCAATATATTTCTTTGTCCTCGGTGGCAGATATTTTAATAGGAGTTGAGACCCTACCAGGCCATTAGCCAGATGGGTCAGAGCAACTTAATCTCCAAACAATGTCTTCAATGGAGCAAATGACCTAATTAGCTTCATAATACAGGACATACTACGCAGTGAGTTGCAAGTAAAAAAAAAATGAAATTGTAGTTCCCTATTAAGTGTAATTATACTTGCATGTTTTAAGTGACAGCAATGAAACAGGCAAGTTGTGAGAGGCACAATGACAAAGCAAATACTCTAATAGAATAAAATTGCTCTTAGTTGGGACGAATAATTGAAGTCATAATTATTCCTTCTTTTTTAAAGCTGTTGAACCTTTTGACAAATTGAGAGACAGCTGAGGATAAAAGGCTCTAAAATAAACCTTTCCTCTCAAATGTTCCAATAGATTTGAATATAGACAGACAGATGAAGAGGTGATAACCTGCTCAGTTAACCTTCATTCACTTTAAGTGATTTTGAAAAAAGGAATCTTTCCCATAAAGCGTCTCAGGCCCCCGTGGGTGCCATCATGGAGTTCTGCTCATCTGGCGAAGTAACATGGATCATTTGTTTTGAGATACAATTGATTAGCTTTTATTTACTGAAATTCAGTCTGTTTTGACAAGCTGCTCCGCTGATTCGGGAAGTACAGTGTAATGGTTCTCGACACATGGTGGGCGGCAGAAGACAAAGCCTGATGAAACGTGTGATGAAACATGTGCCGCCCACATGTGACGGACTCGGCTGGCAATGAATGCTGGTCCAGAGCAGATCGCGGGTCTAGTTGTGATTGGTTGTCTCAGAAAAGGAAAGATATTTTATTGCCTTGTTTTTGTGAAGTGTCTCAGTTTTTAACAGAGGAAAAATAATAAGGAAAAGGACAAAAATGTTTCATATGATAATGTAAATTTAGACGGTGGCTGTGTAGTGATGCTAGAAAAGCACCTGAGGCAACGGCCTGACTTATAGCTGCCACAGACATTAGACTTAAATACCTTTTTAAAGGCAACTTTCTCAAACAAACATTTCTACTCAAACAGACAGAAGTAAACTGATGGAACTTTTTTCCAAATTAGCAAGTGATATATCATCAGCTGTCGTCCAAATGAGGTCAACTGTAATTCAACTGCAGCAGGTATCCAATTATAACACTGGAGGTGCTGCAGTATGCACCTGTTCTATAAATCTTGAGAGTGCAACTAACGATAAAAAAATAACCATTGAGGAGGAATGTGTGTGTGTGTGTGTGTGTGTGTGTGTCTGTGTGTGTGTGTGCGTGTGTGTGTGAGAGAGAGAGATATTTCAGCTAATAAACCAGTAGCAACACACACCCAGTGACTGTGATGCTGACTGACAGTGGCTATCTGTCCCATTTATGAGCACGGGGGGTTGTGGGAATTACACATCTTTACACTCACCTAACAACCACCCACAGCCGTGTTTGACATCACCTCACGCAGCGTTACTGTTAGTTATGAATGAATTGTGTTTAACTGGGGAAATGGTGGCTACATTTGTGAAACATTTGTGAAGAGACATTATTGGGCCTTACAGGCAACCTGGATATTCACTGAGTAGGTGTCATTTCCACATGAAGTGGCCATTGTGTGATGGTTTTATTGTGTCCCTGCGGCTGCTGCTGTTGTTCGCCTCTTAGTTTCTTTTGTAATGCCAGAACAACGGGCAAAAGAATTATGCCAAAAGGATGAATATTAATAATATTAATAAAGTTTTTTTCAAGTGGTAAATATTTGTGCAGTAAAAGAGAAGAAGTAGACCTACAGCACAGTAAAGAAATGACTTATAGTCACATAACTGGTCTTAGATTAGTGAGGTTTATTAAGTCTTATTTAGTTTGTTTTTTGGAGTCCGAACTATGAAAATACCGGTGCAAATAGATTTGTTGTTTCATAATGAATAACTTGCCAGTTACAGACAAGGTGACATCATGTCACAGTATTTCCATTTTGAAAGCACATGCAAGTCACATTCATTGCCCTCAGGCATGAATGTAAGTGTGAATGATTGTCTGTTGTAGTGCAATGATTAACTGTTGAGCAGTCCTTTTGCTCAGTGTGCGCCTAGATTCTCTGTGACCCTGAATAACAATAAGGGGGGGGTGGATGAATTATTTAATTTATATTGTTCATTTTCACATTTGATTGCCTGCTATGTGCTTTGGACTTCAGCACATTTTAGATGTAATGTGTCATCCTCACAGTGAATGGCGGCGCTTTCCTCTCGATCCCATTAGCCAAAGTCGACGTCTGATGAGTGCCCAGGTGACACGGGAAGCTTCTGGGATTTTTTTGTCTGTCCTTTGTCGTACTTCGGCTGTTTGATAGTGGTTGTAGTAGAAATTAAACATCTCAATACTAAGCCAGAAAACTAGCCAAAGGTGTGAGGTGTGACCTCCCCACTGATCCTCGCTCCAGGCAGAGCAGCTTCAGCCCTGACATTGATCAGGGTCGCTTCTTAACTTACTTACTTGAGCTCTGTGTTTTTTCCTGAATGATATTTCCCTTCTCCAGGGTGAAAGAAGTCCCCTTGGAAGAACCATATGTTTTATATTATTACCTGTAATCAAGTTTTTGTTAATAAATGCACAAAAAATACAGCTGCTGATTGTTATTATTTAAAAATACCACATTCATCTCTTCATTCAGTATTAAAGGTTGTTTGAATAATAATATATGAACATCAGCCTCCTTAAAGGTTAGGTTTTTTGTGTAACGAATCTTGCTGTTTGGGAAATTGCCATTATTTCTACTGCCAAAAGCTATTGATGTTTTCCCTTTTTTGCCCAAAAGTAAAATTTCCATCATCGTCACACTAATGTCTGTTGAGATTCCACAGTCCTTTGTCAATGTTCTTTTTTATTTTATTTTATCCATGGATCATAAGTTGTTTTATTTATTTATATACTTTGAAAACAAGATCCATTTGTTTTGACAGATGCTTGTTCTGGGGCAGCGGCCAAAGCTCAGCTTGATTTTCTGGATTGTCACGCAAGACTTGTGGTTTATACTTTGTTGTCAGACAAACAAAATTGTTCATTTGGCACATTGGTGAATAATTAGCTCTCCTCAAAGAGATGTAATTGTTGAACTTGTTTTGGTTCGGGGGGGAAAATGCAGGACATAGATTTTTGTTTGGAACCGAGCTTTGGCCTTCTCGTTAGTTTGGCTGTCATTGAAAGCCCAGATGTAGCTCTAGTGCTGTTTTTAAAATATCTTGGATGGCTACTGTATAGAGATGAATTCAGGTTGGATTCCAGGGATGTTTGGCTGCTATAATCACAAGAATTACAGCGGACATATTGTGGAAGATTGAGGAAGTTTTTTCCTTTTGCTTCAGGCACAGTGGTTTAGTTTTTGTGTCCGAGCTGATGTTGTGTTTTCAGCAGAAGAATTACTTGTGGGAGATTTAAGATGGCCGATCAGGAATCCCCTGAGATTTGACAAGTCATGCCCTTTATGCAGTAGCTGTTAATTATGTGTTTAATCGTTTAGGATGTCTTTACTTTCAATCTTAATAACTCACCCTTTACCCTCAAGCATTTAGCGAACGCAGTGGATTAGCAGTCATGTTTGAAGGTATATCTCTAAAGGTGACGGCAATGTCATTTTTCATGAGGCATAAAAAATAGTGCCAGGCAGAGATTTTATGTGGGCTTATAATGGAATCAAAATGCATGTGATTTACAAAGCGGAAAGGAAAGTAGAAACACATCTATTTACTGTTGCAGCGACAGCCCTGAGTGATCAGATTTAATCCTCGCAGGTAGCTAATAAGCTTTTATCACAGAGGAGGTTTGTTCTTTTCTTTGTGCGGGGATGGAGCTGTTAACGAACACACTGCTCTCCTCGCTGACAGGGGTGTGTTTATTCAACTGTTTAACATCAATTCAAAGGTCCTGCCTGTTCTAAAAGCCTCTTTACGGAGCAACAATGCACAATGCAATGATGCTGGGTTGATTGAGCCTTGAAATTAGACAACTGATTCTTATAAATTCTTTGTTGACACAATTTTTTTATTTTTTTTCTGCTTCCAGTAATCTTCTCTGGTTTCTCGAAAGTAAGATCTGTTTTATTTTGTCAGGGGGCTTATCTTCTCCACTGTTTACAGTCGAAACCAGAATTCAACGTTACCTCAGAGAACATCCAGAAAAACGTGTTGCAGTTTTATGTGCACCATTTTTTTTTTTTTTTTCTTTTTTCACCATTTTTGGATTGAATGCTGCTTCATCGTACGAGCTCTATTTTCTTCGCTTTGATAACGTAGAATTGTAGGAAAGCTTTTTATCCACACAGATGTTGGCAGCAGCAATCAGTAGTTAAACAGTTCACACAGCCCTGCTTCGGCAGCTGGCGTTACCTCTGAGGACTGGTTCAATCACAGGAGGCTTTCATGTGTCAAAGAATTTGAATAGTGACCTCTGTGACTCAGTGGCACGCTGGAGATGTGTTCTGCAGGTTGCAACGCTAATCTTGGCTGAAGTCTAAACAGGGAATTTATTAGCACTGCTGCGTACATGCATAACAAATTCCCATCTCAGCCACATTTTAAAAGCTTTTGAGTATTCCAGAGGTGTCGGCAAGGATATTTGGAGGTGAGTTTAATTAGAGCACAACTCCCCTCTGCAGTGCTGGCAAAAGAATGCATAATAGCTTGAAGACACAAGAAAGCCGCTTTATAAGCTTGTCATGGTTTTGATTTCTTTACTCTAAGTCTTCAATCTATTTTGTCTGCTACAAATCAGTGCTATCATTTACAAGCAAACAATATTGGTTTATGCAAGATAATATATTACCCACATCGTGTCCTAGAGGGAGGGTGTAGAGACTAAATAACTTTCTGTTATGGGCAAGTATTATGGCAGACATTTAATAACCCTTTTCACTTCATAATCTGATGTAGAATACGCTCATCTCAGGAACTCAACAAAAACAAAAAAAGGAAAAAAAAAAAAAAAAAAAGCTGTCTCACTGTGCGTACAGTTTGTACGTGTATGTAAATGCAGTTTTCAAATATGAGTGAGAGCAATTGATTTTTCTTTTCCTCTGGGAAGTAGCCAGCAAGAGTCTGCAGCATGACAAAACAAAGGAAGGGTAATTATTGGTCACGTATATCTTGGCCAAATGTTGGCTCCTCAAACATCACACCAAGTAATGGAAGTGGGCCAAAGAATAATTCATTATCATGCAGCTGCCAAAGCCATTCCACCTATGACCTTATAATAATATAGGAACACTCACATTAAACTTTGTATTAGGGGTTCAAACAATACTGAATGAAAAAATATATATATTAATGATCCAAACAAGGTTATTTCAAGATTAAATAATTATTTATGTCTTGGTTTGCTTTGTGCAAGTCGGTGATAATAGGCGGTCGTTTTCCTGCCTGTTTTTAGTTACAGTCATTTTACGAGACCTCACAGAGCAGCGCTGCTTTAACACTCAGCTCCACTAAAAGCCGATAACTGGGTTAATGGATTTTAACATGATCACAAAGAAGATTCTCCCTCTTAAAGACTTTGTATGCATTGAGGAAAAAATGGAGCACACCTGTAAGAGACAGTTTTCAGAGTCTTTTTCCCAGATTACTGTCTGAGGATTAGGAGCAACGAGCTCTCCGTCGCACCTCAAATATGGAGATGGCAGCGTGTCGGTTAGTGAGAACAGCTTGTTTCTGCACACCTCTTATCAAGATACACGGCAGCATGTGTAAGCTCTGTGACACCGTCCTGATGTTGTTCACCTTTTGAGGCTTTGTTTGAAGAACACTGCTGTGAGATTTTCTTAATGTGATGCAGAAACGTGACGATGATACAGGTTCTACTTCACAGATTAGTAAAATACAGTCAAGGACATCAGTTTTGTTCTGTTACCGCCCCTATTTTAGAGTAGTAAAGGTGCAATAAGTACTATTTTTACTGTCCCCTGGCACAAAATGGCCTTAATAATACTGTGTATCTGCAGGGTAGTTAACCAAGTCTTAACATTGACTTTGCTATAGTCTGGGCTGCCTTACTTTAAAAACCCAACTATAAACCCTCAGTGTCTGAAGCCAGAAATGCAAATGCAATGCATCATAACATATGTACAGTATATTTCCTCTCACAAGTGATATTTAAAAAGACATTCCTCTAAGAAAGATGTTTCCTGTCTGAGCGCTGTTCTTATTACCTGCTTTATTATCAGGTATCAAAATGTGACATGCCATAATTTGTGTTGACTACAGGCTTCTGTAAACTGTAACCAGCATATGTTGGTTCTCCGTTGGTGTCCGAAACTCAATACAAAGATACTGCCATGTTAAAGGGTCCTAACGTATCCCTAGGCCCAGAACAATGAAGGTGAATTATTTTGTTTGTGGTGAAAGCATTAATGTGATTTCAGTGGATCATCTTGAGATATTGTCTGTAGAAAGACACATTTCTGCTTAAGATTCAAATTTGATTTTTAAAGGAGCTATTAGTAAGTTTTGTTATTGTTACATAGCAAGCGTAGCAACTGTTTACTCACCAGTCTCCCCAAGACTTCAGCCAGTAATGTATTTACGAGACAAGAACGTATAATAAGAAAGCATGCTAACTTCAGTAGGATAAAAGAAGTGACAGAAACAGAAGCAAAACAAGAGGGTTACTTTCACGCTTTACTGCTGGAGACAGCTCTTGGCGAGTAAATGAATGAAGTTTGATGCTGAACCCACAACGTTTCTACTAGACTGGTAGGTGAACAGCTGCTAATGCTAATGTTGGTTATACAGCGATAGCAAAACTTACAAATAGCTTGTTTAAAAGCTTTTTGCAGCACAACCAGAAATATATAAATATACAGATATTTCAAAACCCTCGGTAATGAAACAACAATGTTGCATCTGCACAGCTACACTAGGGGCAATTTTTTTATGATTTAAGTTATTTGACCCTTTAACATTGTTTTTATTTTACATATAAGGCCTTCGTCGTAATTAAATGGTCACAACTTGAATGACCTTAGTTTTTTCAGAATTCATTGTTTGCTTCCTGCAAATTAAAAAGAAGCACAAATGAAACGGTGACCACCAGGTCAGCACCTTTGCTACTGAGCCACACAGGTTGAATATAAAACTAGAAGCCCCATTATATTCTAGTGTTTGCTCCAAGTCTCTCCCTTGTTCGGCAGCTTTCTCCATCCTTTACGTAACTCATGGAGAATTTTAAAGGGGAATTGAGAGCGCCGCTCTTCTTCATAGTGAACACTCAACATGGAAGCAGAGCAGAAGGGTGACCTCCCTCTCTCTCTCTCTCGCTCTCTCTCCGTCTCTCTCCTGATTTGGCGTTCAGGTATGAATCAGACAGCCAGCTGTGACGGCTGATCATGGAAGCTGTCAGCCAGAGAACTTTTCAAGGCAGTCCAGGTTCATCGCCAACTGCTTCCAAGCAAGATTGATGCCAGCGCTGCGTTGAAGGATTGCTCTCTGGTGCAGTCATTGGGCACGGAGATTGAGACTCACCCATGGCAGAGCAATGGTGACATGACTCATCACCGGAGAATTATATGGAGAGAAGGGAGATGGAAAACACAGGGCTCCTATTCAATCAATCCTGTTTACTGGAAATTCAGAATGAGCGCCAAATGGGAGGATGAGAGTACAGTAAAACAGGAAGCTCAGAGCCGACTTGCTTTATATTCGCAGCGGGGCCGTGTGTTCCACAGTTGGTTTTTCTTTTTCTTTCCTTTTTTTGCTGAACGATGCTTGATGTTCTGAATAGCATAGCATCCCAGTGGTTCACAAACAAACCAGCAAAAAAAAAAAAAGGCTTAAACAAACAACAGCAATACCCAAATTCCTTATGCGTTCTGCTGTTTTGTCCAAAGACAGATGAGCAAACCTTCGTTTGATGGTGTAGATGGAGAAAAACAAGCAACAGGGTCTTAAAAGGAAAGATGCATTTCAGCAGAAATGTGGCAGTTTAGCTGAAACAGGATTCTGAGTAAACAGTTTCTGTCCACAGCACACTTGTTTACCAGTGCATGGTACTGTATGGTTGGAGTGCTGCAATGTCACTGTGCCACAGAGAAATGTCAAACGCTGTGTTAATATTTGGCTATGGCGCATCCATAATGTGGCTTTTGATAAGAAAGGCATTTGTATTCTCATTCTCTGACTGAGAGTCTGTTGCGTATTTTATTCAATAACAGTTTCTCATGAAAGATAAAAGCATTGTCATTCTGTACTGACATAGTTTAAAGAAATGGTGTATACCCATATTTCTTGCTTCATTTATTTTTTTTTTTATGGTTCATTATTCATTACTTTCATCCCTCCATCGTTTTATTTGGCTCCACAAAAGTGACTCGTGTCCAATGATTTTTTTTTTGAAGTATAGATGGGCTTTCCAGACAATTATTTTACCGGAGTGAACGATTAGCTCTCTAAACAAATTCCTCTACCTATTCCCACCAAGGAGGACTGAAGGTCATCCATCTGTCTGCCTCTATTTTTCCTGTGCTTTGTTGTTGAGTTGCTTTTCCAATATGTGAGGAGAGTCATTCCGTTCAATACACCTCCTGCCCCGGCACTACTGCTCGGCACAGTGATAAATCACAACACAGAGAAACAGAACTTTATTTGCATTCAGCTTCCATCCACTTTTGAAGCCGCAGATTTGGAATTGAATTTTTTCCCCTCCCAGCTCTCTCTTTCTCTTCAGTAAGAGGCTATGATCTCAGAGCTCTGAGCTATCTACCTTGTTTTTCTGGGGAAAACCTGATTCAGTTTTGAATCTGTTAAAGCACACTGAACATTTGCATACTCATATAAATGCCACTTGTAGGTTACAGTGTTCTTGGCTCAATAGCAAATCCACAGGGGGTGGGAAATCAGTTTTAGTGCAGTGGTCTTTCAATCTTGAAAAAACGCGAGAAAGTGCATGGTCATTTATGTCTCCATAAGTTATGGTGATTACGGTGAGAGGAGAGAGCGGCTGGGGCAGGCCCAGAGGATGCAACCCGCCACCAGATTTTGGAAGATAAACAGCGGGGCATGTGGCAGGATGTTGACTGGCTCCCTCCTGGCTTTGCAGGCTGCAAAGGGAATCTATCACGTCAAAGAGGCCATAGCCTCCAGCACACTCCAGATTGCTCCCTCTGCATACGTACACGCACACATACACATACACACACACACACACACACACACACACACACACACTCAGACAGGCGTGCCTGCTCAAGGGCTGGCCCCTTCCACTTGACCGCTCTCGGTGGCAGACAGGGTATATACTCCCTATGACAGTGGCACTCTGTTGTCCTCCTGGAGATGGAGCTCAGCCCCTCCAACCTGCCTGGCTGCCGAGAGCTGGCCCATATCGACCCTTGTGTGCTGTGACCTTCATGTCCTACAAGCAGAGGTGAAAAGCAGAGCAGGCCTGGAACGCCGCCTTTCATCCAGCCTAATGTTGGACGATGTTTCCTGTATTTGCTCGTTCTGAACGAATTAGAGATAATTTTGTATTCATCTGTGAGTCAAATGAGTCAACAGTGTCGGCCGGTGGAGAGCCAGGCTAATCTGCTTTGCGCGATGCTGTTTGAAAATGACTGACAGAGTGCTGATAAAGCCCAAACAAATCCAAAGCTCAGGCTACTGGTTCATCTGAAGATGCCAAAAGATTGTTCCCCCTGGACTGCAATACAGTGTGATGCACCCTGTGGAAACACAGGAAATCACTGTGATCTCCCCCCAAAAAAAAAAAAAAATCAGCTTTATTTATCTTGTTTTATTTGCTCAAAGTTACACCAGGGATTCATACTAAGGACATTTCCTTAATTTCTAGGATGCCATATTCACCCCATAATGAATAAAAACAAATCTAAAAACAATCTTTATTAAAATTGCACAAGGAGATGAATTAACATAAGAATCGAACATAAATTATATTATTATTTTAGAATGCATAAAACCTCAACAATAACAATCATGAATATTTTAAAAGCATGGATATAAACTCACGTGGTGACAGAAGTGAGTGTGTGCTTTTCCTGTATATTGTACAGTTGTGAGATAAAAAAACTGAGGGATTTCCCCAATTCTCAAGATGTCAAGCTGCTACTCACTTCTGCGGCAGGACTGCACTGCTGCTGCTGCTGCTGCTGCTGCTGCATGGATTTACATTCCATCACCATAATCAAAGACACAAAGTTTTACTGGAACACTTTTTTCCCCTTTTCAAGGGTTAATTTTTTTGTTAGGGAGCATGAAAGTTTAGACCCAATACCAGACTTCAGCACATTTGAATAAAATACAAGTTTGTCTCTTAAAACCTAGGATAGATTTTTCTACATCTATGTCTACTGACAACTGTTTTACCCTTCTCCACTGATCAACAATTAGTGGTTATAAAATGCCACGAAATGTAGCAGTGCACTGCTAGGCAGCATAAACATTGATAAACATTTACCAAATAGGTTCTGCAACCATATTGGAAGGGAGGAAATGCATTTAACACATTCTTTTAGACAGTTCTTCGCTAATTTCAGTTGCAGTGTCACAGTTGGTGAAAGGTTTTTTGGGAACACAGATGGTTGTACAAGAGATATCCCCAAGAAATGTCAAGTTAACCCTTTACTGCAGCAATTCCTCTCCCTGCCGTAGTAGCAGTGCTAATTTATGCTGTAGATTGAAGGAGGTCAGATCATTATAAAGGCAGGGATCGCATATCATTTTATAAAATTATATTAATTTAACACTTGCCCTTGTAATTCCAACACAGACGGTAGTGGTAGTGACTGACAGAACTAACTGAACCACTGGCTAACCACTCTTAGGAGTCAAAAGTTACTTAAGTATATTAACATCACCACCTTCACATACATGGTTTTATGCACTGCTGGCCTTTACACCATTAAATACATTAAGCATGCCATGATTAGATCCTGAGTGAAGGCATTATGTGAAGAATTGATTTAATCCTTTAAATAATCATTCTGGCCCTCCTTAAATATAGTCAATACAGTGGGCAGTAATGAGCAGCATGCAGGATTGCATTAGAGGTCCTTCGACACTTCACTGGGTCCCAGATTGCTTTGGGCACAGACATCCTTCCTTGCTAGGCCTAATGAAGCATCATGTACTCCTGTGGCAGCCTACTTAATCTCCCTACCATGGCTGCATTGTTTGAGAAGAAACCCTGCGTTGGGAGGTTGGAGGTGTGAGCCCAACTTCCCATCAGGAGGTCACAGAGTCGACATAAGGTGCCATCTGTTTAGGTGTTATGACTGGGGTTCAGTCAGAGTTGAATGCCATTGTTCCCGTTGTTTCAGCATTTCCAGACTTTGTTTGGTTGTTCATGAACACGGAGCGCCGCGTTACGTTGGTGGTTCTCAAATTAGCGCAGTTGTAGCGTCTCTGAAATGCGTGTCTGTGTTCTCTGTTGCTTACATCTTTAATTTACCACTGCAGCATTAATAGAAGAAACTATAGGCAAGTATTGAAAGTTTTATAGATATGTGTGTTTCATTTGGGGATTGGATAAATAGTGAAAATCAAATTTTTTCTACTCATGTAAAAACGAGTTCTAGTTTTTCCTTTATTCATCAGAAACATGTCGATGGAGTTTTTCAATCATCCAGGTCATAGGAGATCTAAAAGTACAAAAGTAAAGTCAAAGGAAAATAAATTCTCCCTAGATTATCAAAAAGGCCACTTTTTACTATAAATATCTCTCTGTTGCTGCAGCTTAGCTCCCCTTCAGATGCATATGATTTGGAATATTAAAATGTTCGCTCCTTGTTCAGCCGCTAGCACATAGTGAGCTGGCCCACAGCAGTATACTCTAAGACTAACCACAAGACTACGGTTTTGACAGATAAAACAACCATTTACTTTTGTCTAATCAACAATATTTCAGAGGGTTAGAGAGTAGGCTGCAGTGCCAGTTGCACTGCTGTTTGGATATTAGTTGAAGCATAGATACAGGAGAGAAGGAATTTTTTGTTGGTGGCTATCACTGCATTTGTTGGATCCGCTCACTTGTCACAGTTTGCCACACTAGGAGCCAGCAGCACGCATCCGAGAAAAAAAAAAGACAAAGTTTGACAGCTCCATTGTTTCTGAAAATGCTGCGGCCCTGACACCGCTGAACGACGACTGGCTTTTCTTCTTTATGATTATAGAGTCAGCGGGTGCCTCACCAGATGTCATCGCACTGTTCTGTTTATATTGGCATGTTGAGGGGTGAAACATTGTTATAGAAATGCATTACCACCCTTCATTAAACTGAGACCAATCGCAGGCAGGATTATGTAAATGAACCCTGATATGAGAATCAGTATGCCCAGGACCGAGACCCAGCAGTGCCAAGAAGAGCTGGCTGGGAAGCTCTCTCTCCGAGCCAAGAGTCTCTGGCTCCAGCAGTGGAGAACATGTGTTGGTCTCGATGTTGGAGTTACTTTGCATTTTTGCTCCTGACAGTCTTCATCATCCGTTTGGAAATCGTGGAGGTAATTGGGGAATATGTCAGCACAGAGATAAAAAGGTGGTCATTAACTCCTCTTGGAGAAAGCTTTCTTTCCTTATTGTTCTACAAATTCAGTGTAATGGTCCATTTTTAAGAACAATCACAATGCAAATCAATCAAGTAATGACCTTAGCCATCTGTGTATCTCCCTGTTCTTTTATCACATCAGACTGGCTGGTTACAATCTGGCACGCACACATAGGCACATACATACAGACACAGAGAAGGGAGGGTGACACCCAGTCATTAGCAGCATATTTTTGGAGAAATCGCTTCTGTTCTGTAGCTGGAGCTGTTGCAATTAATCTACACTGCTTGTTATTTCACAAAGAAATCTGAGCCTCCATGATAAGTCGGCCTCATACTGCGTTGAAACAAAGGAAGGGATAAATAAATACATAGTTTTAGACGCAGCTGTATTACACATAATCGAAGCAGCCTAATTCAGCATTTTACAATAACATTATGGGTGGTCTCAACAGAGTGAGACTAATCCCGTCAGCTCAGGGACGGAGCAGTACCTGCACATTAGCTCAAAGGTATCTGCTCACATCCCCACACAATAGAGATGGACATCTTCCCAAGTGGACACCACCGGGCACATTTTTAATATTCTTGCCATAAGTAAGAGCCTTCATAAGGAGCATCAGCATATGTGAGTGTGTGGCTGTCCAGGGAATTAAAGATCCACAGGGCTGAAGGTAATGGCCACATTGCCTGCAGCTCTACCAGGGGAGGGATGAGTGTTGCCGGAGGCCACTGTCAGGAGAGGAGGGCTGAGCGAAGTATTTGTCACGGCTCCTGTGTAAGAACCATTTTGAGATCCCTACCCCAACAGAGAGCTTTCCCAAGTACTGGCAGAGGAAAATCCCGCTGATATTAACCGTTGCTGTAACAAAGCTCTGATGTCTTCTCCGTGAAATGATGATTAGATGACAGCAGCTGGAGACATGCTCCAGTTTGAAAATCAGACCGTATCAATTATTCAAAGATTCACCTGGCTTCTTTGCTCACTTCCTGTCCCTAAGATTCGGCGACGCTCCTTTCAAATCTCTTTGGGATGTTCACGGTGTGGCAGAGGCAGCTTGTATGGATGGCTGTGTAAAACAAGAACAACATTAACTTTGACTGATGTCCCGTGTATCTATAATTAAACTGAACAACATCCCTAGGGCTAGATATATATCAGAAAAGATGAGTCAGGCTATGGGCCTGTGGAACAGCATGAAATAATGCCCTTGGCTGTGAGCACTTCGTCATGGAGCCACGGATCGCAATGTGCAGACCCCATGGCACCACAGACCACCACTGGGCAGTGGACATTATTACAGAATGGCCAGTGGTTCTGATGTGATATAGTGTTTACCCTGAGGATGTGCTACACAGACAAAAGAGCTATTTTTCTTTTTATGGTCAGTCTGTCAGTGATGTATTGTACATAATTCAAAATGAGTGGAAATGTGTAGCTTTCTTTAATAGCCTTTAGCATCTCACAGTGCAGACTGTTAGTTTACTGATGTCTTTTTAAGTGTGTAGGCTCTTTCAGTTTCTTTGATATCAAATTGTGTGTTTGCAGGATAGTGATGAAAGCCAAAATGGGTCGCAGTACATTTCTAGTCCTTTTTTTCAGTAATGACAGTAAGCAGTGCAGTATGTTCAATGTATTTAGGTCGTTTGCAGCTAGTATTTACAGTCTGTATTCCCCGTAAACACCTTGCCTATAGCAGTAGAGAGTGGAGGGAGAGAAAATGGTTTTGATGGACGCATCAGTGAGAGCTCCAGAGGACTGTCTGAGCTCTCTGTGAAGGATTATACAGAGGTTGGCGTAAGAGGTGCTTCTCACTTCAACTGAGCACTTATAAGACCAGGCAAATATTGTCAGATATTGTATGTACAGTGCAATACCGGAGACATCGGTGAAGTTGCCAGGGCTGTTCTTTTTAGTGTTTGCATTGCTGCCGTCCAGTTTGATGGAACGACTTGTTCGTTGTAGCCTAAATAAAAAATGCTACACTTCTGAAAAGCTCAAGGGTTCTACCATTTCTACATATCTCATCCCTTGCATAATCAGTTAAACAGAGGCATTTGGCATTGAGAATGACAGCTAAATCTAAGGTCAAAGAGAAGAAGGAAGGGAAGCTGTGAATTTGGTGCAGCTAACCGCTGATGCTAACATATTGGGCAGCTCTGGTTGCTCTTTCTGGAAGCCTCCTGGGCCCCTCCGGGAGCAGAAACATGATCAGATTTATAGGGCAACAGCTGCCACCCTGCTTTCTTCAAGCTACTTGGCTGCAGGGAGATTTGTTAGTATTCACTCTCATCACTGATAATCTGATACCCATTTCTGACAGAGCAGTATAATGATGATAATTCTTAAGAGTGTCAGCTTATCCCTGACTGCTTCAGTAGATCAGTTAATTTAAGAGTGTGGCTTCCTACCCTCATACAATAGAAAGGGACATAGTTTGTGTGTGTGTGTGAGTGTGTGACGGTATGGATATTTTTGATGCAGCCGGCGAATCTGAGTATAGGGAGGTTTGGAAGTGGGGTCACGCGCTGTAACCGCCCTGATGCACATTGATCCGTCTGCACAAGGTTCATTGACAGCGCAATCTGCGGTTTTTCAATCGCTCAAGACGTACAAGTCTGTTGTAGATTCAGTAAATCTAAGTGGTATTTTGTTTCAGTCAATCCATATGCTGATTTGTCTGTGAAAGGTGAGCAGACATTTTCCACCAGACTTCGGGACGACCTGCTGAAGCATTCAGGCTTCTCAAATCCTGAAATGCCACTTTAAAAATCTCTTAGTCTAACACTTTTAAATGTGTCCTGCTCCTGCTTTTAACAGGTCTTTGGATGTGTGTGTGTGTGTGTGTGTGTGTGTGTGTGGGTGTGTGTGTGTGTGTGGGTGTGTGTGTGTGTGTGAGAAGCGATGGGGGGGCTATGATGGAAGAAATACTGTCAGGTACATGGAGAAGGCTTGAGTGTGGTGCCATCCTGGCCCTGCCGTGTAAGACGTGTGAGCGGTGAGTTTAGCTGGAGAGTTGGAGGAGTTGCTGTAGTGAGTCACCGCTGTGAGTCCTGGGAAGCCAAGGCTCGATAGTTCCAGTGAAAGAGAACGTTCATGCTGAGCCGATGATACAGTCTACTGCAACTCTAGAGATTTTTGTGCCTCTGTCTTCTGCCAGTGCTTCCGCGCCAAAATTGGATACCGTCCTTTTGTCATGAGTCATTGGTTCCTTTCAGAGATGTGAAACCTGTTCAGTCTGGCTCCTTCTTGTGTGCCGATGAAATTGAATGAACAGAACGCTTGTAAAAACAGAATAATTTGTTAGTATTCATGAAAGAACATCGGTGTGCCCGAGTGATACTGTAGCTCTAGCTATATCTTTTAACTTGCAAACAGAAAAGTACAGCAAACAAACGTTATTACCCAAATGTGGCTGGTTGAGTCTTGAAAAGCAGGTCTTTGAGGCAGCAGACCACACTTTTAACCTGCCTTGACCCTCCTTACGCACACACACACACACACATACACACTGGAGAAATGATCTGGTGTTTCCCCAGTCCAGTACCTTACCTACAGTATAACTGAGACACTCATTAGTTCCCTTTTTCGCTGTGAATCCTGACCCAGATGCTTATGTTATAGTAGTTCTGTCAGGCCAAGCTGCTGGTGTCAGAAATAATGGTACTGTAGGTGTATGGGTAAGAAAAGTGCGATGAGTGCAGTTTCCCTCTCTCCAAAAGAGGAATAATGAAGTACATGGTCTGTGGTTCCCATGGGATGTGTAATTTCGTTTGCACACCTGACAGTCTGTGATGTGCATTCCTTTCTCAAGAGCAAAGAACATGATTTATTTGCTCTTCTATTTTTGTCTGACCTAATTGGACATTATTCACATTACATCAATGACAGGTGTAAATGCACCCAAGCAATATCAAAAGTAAATATTATCCCCCCAGAGGCTCAAATATAGACATTAAGGCTTTACAGTGGAGTATAAAATACTTTACTCTTGCTGACCTTGGTTATTGCAATATTTCCAGACTCTGTCAGCTAAACCCTGAACACAGAGTCACGAATTAACTGTGAGAAAAAAGAGATAGAGAAATATTGTGACAAATTCGAGTCTCATCTTTACACCCCCTTGCTGAGCTTCATTACGAGATCATTGTACCCTAGCTTTGACCACATGTGGCCAGATAAACTGATGTTCTGTCACCCATGTCAACAAATCATTATTAACTCATGGTCCACTTTTGATGGTTCTGATGCTGTTCCAACCTTCACTTTTACTGGAATTCATGTGTAAAATGTTGTTTGGGCTGCAATCTGCAGTCCAATATCTGCTGCCCTGTAAAACCAGGGCAATCTCTCCCAGCCGCTCTGTTATGGGATGTTCATCTCACAACAGATGTGTCAGTAATGTGGCCAAGGATACTGGAGCTGTTGGTATTATGGGCTGGTATAAACGGAGGCCTTGTAAGTCATGCTCAGCTTCATCAGGGCTATCGTCTATGACGAGCCCATCTTGCAATGATGATGATTCAGTTCCACTTAAAAAAAAAAACTGAACCCTGATAGACCATTGAACTGGTACTGGGCTTGCAGTTATTAGTTTGTCTGGATATAAATTTTAAAGAGCCATATTATCCAATAGATAAAAAAAAAAGAAAAGAAATTAAGAGCTTCATTTACATTTTTAGTTGAGAGAAACGTCCAAAACATTTGGCGGTTGTCATGATTATCTGAGTATTTGTACTGGGATGTGATGCAAAGCAGTAGAGTGAACTGGGCATTGGCTAAAGTACCTGCTCACATCCACTGGCTTTACCTGATCATCTCTTGTGTTCACGGAGTTTCAGAAGTGTCTTTTAGCCTCATTAGCTGCTGGGAGAAAGTTGCTATCTCAGTTTTATCACATTAAGATAAAAAAAAATAAAAATAAAAAAAAACACGGTTGACTTCATTTTTCCAAAACAGATTTATGACCAGATTGGATGAGTAGCATTACCTAACAGTTTATGTTACACTTTAATTTTTTCAGTTGACTAGGTTAGTTAAAGCCCCTTGAATTACATCATATTAACATTGAATCAAATGACTGTATGTAATGAAGGGGGTGGGGATCGCAGTTAGACCAGCTGAGAATTGTCACTGCACTCTGTGTTTTGGTTTGGCAGCGCATTTGCTAGGCGGCTCCGTCTCACCAGTCATATTTACCCTGTATTCCAGGGTTTTTTTCAGCAAGCACAATCTGATAGCTTTCCTTGTTAGTTGTGCAGAAGCCACAGAAATTATTGAGGTATTACTATCAACTCTCATTGCAGTTGCAGAGAATACAGATACTGTTGGTGTGGACTCAATTAAAAATTCCTGAAATATAAATTTTCATACTTTTATTTTCAAACAACATCATGGCCCAGGATAAGAATGACCATCCTCATATTTTGCAAATACACTTCGTAAACTTTGAATGACCTTATTTAAATTCATTAAATTTCTAAATCAAGGGAATTTTTGCAACGACTTTTACCATAGTTTTTCTTAATCGTCATCAGTATGAAAATAGAGGAATATGTAAATTCCTTTGATGTGGAGCATTTAGTAACTGCCTGAGCCTCTCTTGTATTTCCAGCTGCAGTGTGTATGTGTTTGGCACATGTTCAGGATGCTGAAACGCAACAGTGATTGCCCTGCTGAAGATGTGAATCCATGCAGACTGCATCCATTAGGAACATAACAGGCTATCATGAAAGAGCCCATAATCAAGGATTGGTATTAATTATGTGATACAGATGACATGAATCTCAAGCAGGTGGAGTTTGGCTCGTTTGATTGAAGTGAGATCAGTCGTTAAATTGTATAATAAAGAAAGGAAATGTGAAATTCGTTTATTTGTTTTTGTGGTCGACGTGGTCGAGCTTCAGGAGAAAGTTGGCCGTTGTAACTTTTGAAAAACAGCAGAAACAAGCTTCTCCTTGACCCATTCCCTGGGGTTAAACAATAAAGACAACTGCTGAAGTGCAAATAATTAAAAGTCTGTGGCATGTACCTCGAAATGAACATTTATCTATTACCTGTTAGTCAGTTCTTTAGTTCATCACATCATGCAGTTGAAGAAAGCAGAGTCATCAAGTCTCTCAAATCTCTCAAAAGTTTTGGAAGAAAATCATTTTTTAAGATCACTTTTATTTGCCTTGAATTCGTTCAGGGATATGTTTCATAATCACCGCCAACAATTGATGGAACTGCTTGTTAGTCATCCCGTAGAGAAGGGAAATGGTTTACAAATGTATATTACATTATATATTGTTTGTTGTTCTCAAAAGCAAGTTAGATATTATGCTGTCATTTTGTTGCTGTGGTCCCTTTTCCAATAAAAATTGTTATTTTTATTTAAAAAGTAGTATAAATGAAACAGTGTGCAGTGGCTAATTTCACTTCAGAGAAGACTTTCCCCATTCAATACTAAACCTGTCATCTACAATTTGATTTTAAATTTAATCACCTACATATGTATCAAACAATCTCTGAGATTAATTTCACACCTGGAGTACGTTATCCTTGATAACCAAAACATTCTAGTTAGCCTACGTATCAGATGTACATTTTCACTATATCAAAACTACCCTGGACGCAGACAGAACCTTACATTTCCAAGCTCACAAGGTTAATCTCTCCCGACAGCCAACTGGGGGCAATCAATCTCCGCAGAGGAAGAGTATTCTCTCTGTCCGTTTTGTGAGGAGTGTGATGGAGGGCTCAGCCAGGGACATCACTTAGCTAACACCCCACCCTGGCTCTGTCCTCTCTCTAGGGGCTGAAATGATACTTCAGCAGCCGTGTGTGAACAGCCCCTACGCATCCATCACGACAGACACATAGCAATCAAGATGCATCAGTCCAAGGTGATTTTATTTTAATTGCAGATATGTTGTTTGGAGGGTGATTTAATAAAAATAGGGTTAAACGCCACGGCATGCCCTTTCTTTGTGGGGCGTCGTAAACAAATGCATGAATAACAGCCTGCACGGAGGAGCGTTTTGTAGTCAAGGGCATTCAGTGTGGCTTGACTGGGATGACTGCTGAACTGACAACGCTGATAAAATTGAAGCTCTTGTTTTTGCTGTCAACATGGGGACATGAGCAAATCTGATGATTGTTAGTCTATGAAGGAACTATCAGCAAGACTGTCATGGATATCAGTTATGACAGTGCAAAATTACACATTGCACAGGAGGCAGAGAAGCGAGTGAAAGAGACACTTGTTTGGACAAGGGGCTGAGATCAGAACATGCTGAAGTTGTTGTATTGAGAATGTGAGAAGCTAGCCCTGACAACAGCAGTCAATAGTTATGTATTTCCTATTTCCTCTGGAGTGAAGAGTAAAGCCATGAATACATAATTGAACAAAGGAGAAATAGTCCAGTACAAACAACAACCCCTGCAAGATCCATTAGTATTAGCTGCTTGGGCCAAACAGAACTAATTCCACCTTCTCCTCAATGTCGCAGCATGGGGAATAAGAACTGGTGGCAACATGAAATGCTCTTAGAGCGAAAAGTTGTTTCCAAAACACAATGGATCAAATTCTTTAGAGGAAAAAGGTAACAACTTGATTGCAATAATGAACATACCGTGCCTTATCTTGAAGCAGTGTCTTCACCTTTAGACCCTGGCAATTGGTGGATTAGAGAGCTATAATTATTGAACATAGTGTGAGAAAATGGTATTTATTGGCATTATCTCAGTTCATGATGTCAGCCTGACTCGATTAACTCCTCCAGTGAAGAGTGAATGAGGTTATGGGCCTTATCAGGTGGGATTGTGCCTGTGAGCTGTTTGCTGTTTGCCTGTTTGCCTTTGTCAGTCATGAAGACCTTCTTATTGATGGCTGGGGTCCGGGAGGCTAAACCGATATTACAGTTTTTAATGGCAGCCGTGCAGATACTGTGCTCCCCGTACAGCACTGTGAAACCTTTGTTCTTCCTGCCTCCAAGCAAACATGCCTTTAATCAACTTCTAGACCTTGTGCTGAAGAGTAGCTTTAGAGATATGTTAATGAAAGCAATGAAGGAGCACATACTCAGTGACCATAGGCGAGGGCTGACAGGCAAGGGGCCGACGGTTCCACACGCTGTGAAAGCTCTCTGCAAAGATATCATCCTCGCAACTTATGTCTCCCCTTGTACTCTTGGCTCAGATTCAGCCCATCGTAGGCATTATCTGAGGTGGACAGACTGAAATGGTGCAACACAGCCCTGATGACAGATGAGGTGTTTGTTCTTAGCTGAAGATATCTGTGGCGATCTAGGCAAAAACAACAGATTACACATGATGGATGAACAGCGTTGACTGCCACTTTGAGTGCAGGCTCCAAAAAGTGTAATAAGTAGAATGCTGACATCCATTTCACAAGGATTCAGTAAATCTCTTCTTATCATGGGGCGACATATTATGAAAAACCATAATATGTTGAATGTATCTTTATTACAATAGCGCCACAATACTACCACACAGGAATAATACATCGAAAAAGACACTACAAGGGCAAATAATGCCTAAAAGGAAAAAAATAAATAAATAATAAATAAAAAAAATAGCGAGATGCTTTCAGAAGCTGGTGACTCATTTCCAAGACTGGTCATTACACACAATACAGGAATAATCATGCAGGCATGGCAGACGTAGTCAGATCCTCATAAGTTTCCTGCTCGGAGAGGAGTGAACAAGTGGACTCAGCTGTTTGATGTCACGGTTATTTTACATATGGATCTCTCAGCTGCCTCTGAGAGCATTGTTCTAGCCCATTTGAATCATCGTCAGCTGCTCCTTCCCATGATTGGAGCAGTTCTGCTCCTGCTTGGACCAAAGAGGAAGTTTAAGGTTGGTGTGTGCATACGCGGTGTGAATAAATACATATTTTGGCAATCAGCAAAATAAATGCCGATCTGCCCTTAGCTGAGGGAAATTTCTGTTCATTATTTTTATTTATTTTTTATTTTTTGCAGTCATGGGTTATTCAAAACTGTATCCTGTTGCTAAGATGCTTTACAACTTCTTTCAAAAGCCTTTCACTGACTGTAATCTGTGGATGGTGCAGTCTCAAGGTGAATGTGTGTCATTTCTCTTTCTATTTGCTGCGACATGTTGCAGAAAGACTGGATGCCCTCAGAGCATAACTTTGATGATAGCTTGTGATGGCCTGCCCAGGTGCGAGAATAACATTAGACCTGCTGGACAGGTGGCAATGCGGAGAGAGGAGGGCTTGGAGGCTCAATAATGAGGGGTATGCCAGCTAGACCCCCATCTGTTGCCATGCACAGAACTCTGATCCATTAAATTGCAGCACACTCAAGTTTTGTCACAGATGAGGAAATGTCTACTCCTCCGAAGTGTGATCTGAGGAATTCTACTACCGGGAAGCCATTTTAAGTCACCTGTTAACGCACATATTTCAACTGACCGTCTTTTGTCTTCATGTTCAACATAATTTACATTGACAGTTTTTGTTCTCATGAACAATACCTACATTTATTTATTTAATTTTTTTTTACAAAGAGCATATCATTTTCTTCTACCTATATTATACTTGTTCTTTATTTCTCCATGCTAATCCACAGGGAAGCTATTTTTAAACAGCCCACTCAGCCTGTGTACTCACTAATTAGAATATGTGGCAGTGTTCTGAGGAAGATGCCTCATAAGCAGTGAAATGCAGTGAAGCCAGAGATAAGAACGCCGAAAAAACAGTTAACAAAACAGATAGTCCCTTTTCTCAAACCATTTTTTCTTCTTAGAGGATCAGTTTGCCCAAATTATAAGAAGACATATTTTCATACATACCTATGTCATCTAATCATGCAGATAGTTGGATCAGGTTTTGAGTTCTCCATCACAGGGATTTCTGTCACCACCCCAGTACATTGTAGGCTAAAGGAAATTAATTTGTGGTGCTCATGGCAATGAAAAATTATATTAATTACAATTATCTTTTGTAATTAATATTACATTTAATACAGTTGCATCAAATAAAAATTCTACTGCAAAATCAATTACAATCTGTTTTTCAGTCAGTATTGGAGAATACAGAACACACACACACACACACACACACAAACACACACAGTTTTTATAGAAGGATGGTTCTCGGGAGGTCTTTTGGATGAATCAAAGAAAGGGATGGTGTATCCGGAAAGGCAGAATAGAATTCTTTTTTATTGATTTTAAGTTTGAGAAACCAAGTTATACTAATGGCAACTGAAGTGGGATGGACAGAAATCGAATAAATATTTCTAACCTCAACAGATAAGACTTGGGTGAAGCAACCCTTTAATAAGAATTATATAGAGATGCTAATATGAAAATGGCCGACACACATGATCCATCTGAAAGGAGACTTTATAGAAACCCCGTCCTCACCTGAAATGCCTACCTGGGAAGGCACAGAGTGACGGGTATAGGTCATGGTGGGAGATTTGCCACATCTGAGTGAATACATCTTTGAGTGCATGTACATGCTCTGCGTTCTGTTTTTGTCACTTTGGAAATCTACTTTGACAATTACACAGTGGATGTGTCATGAATAATCCACCATATCCATAGGGATGAATGTGGATAAGTATTGCCTTGCTTGAACCCAAACAATCTCTTCCTTGAGCTATCTTGCTTTTAGTGCCACCCTCTCTCTCTCTCTCTCTCTCTCTCCCTCTCTCTCTCTCTCTACCTCAGACTATCTCTTTCTCTCCCAAACCATGTCCTTTATTGCAGTAAATCCAGCAATAAACATAATAGGCCTGCTAAAGCTAAACACGTGGCTTGTGTTTTCTCTCTTGTGGCTCTGCTTGGATATTATGCATTGTTTCAGAAGGGAAAGCGAGAGCCTTTTAGGGATTAAGAGTAAATTATGGCACTGGGAACTGAGCTACTGGGAATGACCCTGTCGACGGGGATGTTTGCAAGGCGAGCACTTTCCTTGGATTTCCCACTGTCGGCCAAGTGGTGTTGCTGTGTTGCCAGAAACTGCAGTGTGCCTGGTGTCAAAGGAAAGTGAATTCCCACATACCTTGCCTGTGCTTTCAACCCATGTGGGGAACTACATTCAGTGCGTCTGCTGGCTCATTTCCAGCAAACACATCGTCTCAGCCACAGCAGGGCGTATCTCTGGTCGTACTGGTTGTTGCCTCCACCCCTCCCCTCCTCTCTCCTCCCTGAGCTGAGCTGACTTCGCCAAGTCTGTCAGTCAAGTCGACTTGACTGTATCAGTGAGAGGAAAGAAGGGGGCCTGGTGGGGGAGGGTGGTGGTGCTCAGTATGTTATCAAAACAGTGACATTATGTCATCAACCCACTCAAGTATTGATCATACTGCTGGATAATGTGCCAGTTTCTTTCAATTGCTGGTCCAGAATGGAGCTGATTTCTTCCACTCAGACTCCTAAAGGTTCAGTCACATTGACACTGAGGTGAAAAATAAATACAGTAAAAGGCCTTTATTTCTTACACAAATTGTTTTTTGTTTGCCTAACTCTCCAACTGCTTCAAACATTGGTAATTGTATTCCTTTTACCATATAATCACTGTGTCACTGTGTGAACACTGGATATTAGTTTGCATTATCGCGATTGCTTTTATCACATTTCCAAATAATAGTTAATTTTTTACAACCTGCTTATTTGTAGTTATACTAAGGGGATAGGGCAAGAAAGGTAATAATGATAAAGGGAAACAAAAAGAAAGGAAACCACAAGAAAAGAAAAGAAAAAAATCAACCTCTGACCACAATAATAATGAAAGGGCTGTACACTAACTGGCTAAAATTGATTTTACACTCCCATTAAAGGCAAGAGATGGCTGCTGAATGCCCACATCACGGTAATGTTTTCTTCAGTGCACACACAGAGAATCTGACCAGCTGGCACTGAGCAGTGACTAAGTTCTGCCATGAGCCAAAAAAAAATAAAAGCTCTCTTTGGTCATGCTGATTCGCTTTTATCTGTGACTGATTATGTATCCCTAACAGCAATCAGCAGGAAGTATTCAGATAGGAGCTCAAACTTACATGTCAGGACATCAACACAGCATCATATGAACAAGTTCCAAAGACTACCACAAAAACATGAAAGCAGAAAAGACCTACAATACTATACTGCCTTGGTGCACCATTATGAAACCATGTCACCACACTGTATTCTATAGTAGCACTGAGAGTTTGATTCTCTTAGACGTATGTTTTTAAATGCTCTTGAGTGGTAAATGACTTACTCGTAACTTTCTAACCTGCCTTCACTAGACCAGGGGAGGGATATTGTGTTCACTATGCTTTTTTCCTTTGCATTGTCATACACACAGAGAGCCTATGGAAATATTGTGCAGTAATATTTAATTATAATAATATCAAAATAAATAGTTGCGCCATAATCTTGACTAATGGATTTTAGACTTGGGCCACAGTAGCTGTTAATTGCATTACTTAGCTTAATACTGTAAAGCACTGACATGAATGAAGTTATTAGTTTCATTAGCTTAATTTGTTGTGATGGTGTTGAACAGCAACATCTTCTCAACAAGAAGAAACACTGTCTGTTAGAAATGTCTTAATTCAGAGACACACCATTGCATGAGGTAAAGGCTACTGACCATCTGAACCAATTCAATTCAATACATTTTGTTTGTATAGCGCCAAATCTTAACATGTCATTATCTCAGGGCACTTTATAGAGTGAGGCCAAGACCTTGCACTATTAAAGAGGGAAACCCAACAGTTCCCACCATGAGAAAGCACTGGGTGACAGTGGAGAGGAGAAACTCCCTTTTAATAGGAAGAAACCTCTGACAGAACTGGACTCAGGGTGGGTGGCAGTCTGCCTCAACTGGTTAGGTTGAGAGGAGAGAAATAGGGTGGAGAGGAGTAAGAGGAGGGATAAGGGTGAGAAAAAGAGAGACCAGTAGCAGCTGTATATATTGTTGTGTTCAAGCACTGTCAGTCTTCAGTTTTAGTACAAACGTTCACTTGGACTCGACGATGAACTAATTAGATATTGGTGTCAAAGGTCAAGGTCACGATGACCTCACAAAACACAGTTTTGGCCTTGTGAACGCAATATCTTGGGAACTCCTCAAGGGAATCCATTCAATTTGGCACAAACATTCACTTGGACTCAAGGATGAACTGATTAGATTTTGGTGGGCAAAGGTCAAAGCTCAAGGTCACTGTGATCTCAGAAAACATGTTTTTGGCCTTTTGGATGGGGTATATCTACACCACCTTGAGGGAATTCCTTCAGATTTGGCACAAACATTCACTTGGACTCAAACATGAACTGATTAGATTTTGGTAGGCAAAGGTCAAAGTTCGAGGTAACAGATCTCATGTTCTTGTGAATGCAATATGTAATAAACACCCAGAGGGAATTTGATTACATCTGTCATAAACATTTACTTAGAGACAAGGATGAACAATTTGGTGATCCAAGGTCAAGGTCACTGTGACTTCCCAAAATACCTTTTTGGCCATAACTCAAAAATTCATACAATAGTTATGACATGATTTAACACAAATGTCTATAAAGATCAAGTGAAGTGATGATATTTTATATCAACATGGTCAAAGTTCAACTTCACTGTGACATCATAATGTTCTGCAAAAACACTTCTGGTCATCATTCAATACTATAGCTCAGGAAGGGGGGATTGTGACCATATTTCCTCCAACTTGGCTGGTTCTTGGAAACTAACAACAACAACGTGGTCTAGTTTTATGTGTTAGACAAAGGTCATGTCCTGACCAAAAATTCCCCCAAAGTTCCTTACTGTAAAACTGGAGGCCAAGGTAATGCCATCCAAAGTAGCAATGATTAGATATGATTAGATAATTTTTTTTTAAGGAGTTTGGGGCCAAGTACAATAACTTCAGTTTTGTCTGAATTTAGAAATAAAGAGTTATAGGTCATCCAGGCCTTTATGTCTTTATGACATGCTTGAAGTTTGACTACCTGATTACTTCCATCTGGCTTCATAGATAGCTGGATGGCAGCTGCATAGCAATGGAAATTTATGATAATATTGCCTAAAGGAAGCATATATAGGGTGACAAGTATCGGTCCTAGCACAGAACCCTGTGGTACTACATGACCAACTTTTGTGTGCATGGAACAGTCATATAACTTGAACCAGCTTGGTAATCCCAGTGACATGTTCCAGTCTCTGTATTACAATCTTGTGATTAATAGTGTCAAATGCAGCACTAAGATCTAGCAGGACAAGTATAAAGAGATATAAAAGTGAGAGATTCAAAATGATATACATGTCTCACTTATTATTGCCTTTAATCAGTGATTCATTGTCTCTGAGAGTGACTCTCAACCACACCATAAAACGTTCATGCCCATATTACATCTATGAAATAGCCAAGCCTTAAATTCTGAAGAGCTGATGATAAAACCTTCCCTTTGATGTTTTATTTTAGATTTTCCTTAACATAATTGTGTATTTGTACACCACTTGATTGCAGCACTGCTTTGTAAAAGGTGTCAAAAGAAATGAAGAGGACTCCACTGTCAAAAACCTCTCAAGATAACTTCTACCTTTGAACACGTCACAGCACCAAACACCATCCGCAATATGAAGTGAAAATACTGTGCAGTAACTAGTATTTGGCATTGAAAATCAAATGGCATTAAACAACAGGGCAGTGGCTGTGAAACCAAAACATTAACTGATAAAGAAAACACTGAAACACACTGACACTGGAAAAAAAAAAGGATTAAAAGCTACATATAAGAATTTGGAATACTTTGGAATACAATTTCTGTATTCTATTCATTTATTTTTGCATTGTTATTCACATACTTTTCCAATGACTCTTTGAGTGTTTTTTCAACTGTGACTGTTTTTCTTTCAGTAAGTCCTCTGGCAATGATAGGAGGAGGGGTTTGATTTCCATATAATCTGCACAATGAGGAGTGGGCATCAGTATGCCAGACCAACCATCTGCTCTGAGGCCATTTACATTTTAAGTTTTTTGAAAGGAAAAGCCAACAATCATTGTTCCTGTCAGAATTTTAATATGTGCACTGAAGTTAGCCTATTAGCATCACTAACTAGCACCCTTTACTAGTATTGCGAACAGGAGTGTAACTTTCTGTTTCTACTGCCATAGTCCTCTGCGCAGCTTCTGGTTCAACTGTAGCTGAATGTTGTTGCAGCCAGGTGAGACCAGGTAACAGGCGCCATGGATCCAAGTAGCCTCTTAATTTCCTCCAGCAGCAGCCTTTGAAAGCTGTGCAGAGGGACTCCAAGCAGGCTTGAGATGAGGCATGGAGATGAACTGTTTGCCAAGAGCCTGGTGCCAAATATTAAACTGTTTTGACCATCAAAGAAAATGAAGTTAAAGATTCAAAAACTCCACCACTTTACAATACTCTAAATAAAATTCCCATGTGCATTTGCTTGTGTGGACAGACACTACTAAGAAAATCTTTTTAATCTAATAAACACAATAAGTAAAGTAATTTTCTATAAAATTAAGTAGAGTAAAAATCCCACTGTCACTGGCTGTCAGTAAATCTAGTTTTGGCCATGCATGCAGTTTAACAATACAGATTTTTTTTCATGCCAGTCTTTACACAACACTCCTTGACAACAAAAAGCCAGTCCAGTCATTTTCATACAATATATGATTAGGTGGCCTTAACTTTTAGCTCCATATAGTTTCATTTATATTTGAAGCTCTAAAGTGATAGTTGGGTAGTTTTTATTATATCTGAGAGATAATTTATCTGTAATCTCTGAACACAGACAGAATTTTTTTAACCCTCTATTCAGGGTAGTGTCACTTTTAGAGGAATGCCCTGATCATATTCACTCAGACACACATGCACACCTGGAAACTGGCCCGTACAACCACGGTCTGACCTGCTGGCCACTAAACAACTCCACTGGAGCAGTTGGGATTAAGGGGGCTTGCTCGAGGGCACCACAGTAGTGTTGATGAGGGTTGGATAAGTGCTGCTCTTTCACTTTTCCCACCCAGATTTGATCCTGCTCGAATGTTTATTTTTGTCCTTGGAAATAGTCGTTTGACAAAATAAACTTAACTCAAGTTCCACTTACCCGCTTTAAATTTAATCTGCAGTTGAAATGAGGTTGAAATGAATGTGGGTGAAAGCCTGATGGTGAACCTGGAGTGAAGATTATTAATCCGACCTTTTTAGTGTGTATTCATTTAGACCTGAATGCAGTGACAGTGCCCCAGCATAATAGTGTCGGAGAGGAACCTTTCCTGGCGGAATATTTGCACGTGGGGAGGCGAGTACTTCCAACGGCTTATTCCCCGCTAAGAAAACGCCACAAAGACGCATGTCGATTGTTCGATTGCATGATCCAAATCTTCATCAGAGCTTGCCATTTTCAGAGTGTAGTTTGCCAACTCTTAGGTTGTTGTTGCTGCTTCCCATAGTGAAGGAGAATTTGAAAATGGTAACAGGCAGGGGAGAAAAAAAGGGAGGAGAATGCCACTTGGAATAGGCGCCCAGTGGCAGGATTTATACCCACATCCTACATCGAGTCAGACGACCTTTGAGGTATCCTGGATTAGAAACTGTTGTGATCTGTTATCTCACAACAACTTTTTGGCTTTACACACACTCTGGACCTGGAGAGCAGAGAGCTCAGAGAGGAGATTAGGACAAAGAAATTAATGAAGCCTGATAAATATTTTTCCTCTGCATGAATTTTATATCAACTCCTATGAAGTAAAACAAATAGAAAATATGTGATAACAATAAAAGTTTGGAATTGCTATGTTACGATGGGGCCTGGTTCATAAAAGCACCGCTGGGAAGAGACGTTCTGACTGGAGCAACTGTGAGGTTGACTGTCGGGGATTTCATTCCACTTTGCCAAGAGACTGCTCCTGGTCAGCTGGTCAGCTTCCCTCTTGCCTCGAGCACCTGCCTGGTGGTACTGCTGGCACCTGCACTGGACAGGTTACCAGCTGCCTTACTTAACTCCTTTCCAAGTGCATCATTAAAGGGTGGAGACCAAGCAGTCTTTGAAAAGCACTCCATTAAGATGATAAAATCCCAGAGTAGGGAGTCACTCGTGCCCTGGGTAGCCGGTAGTGGGGTCTTGGAGGCTGGTGTTTAGAGCATGGGCTCAGCAGGTTAACCCTCAAGAGGAAGGCGTCATTACTGATGAGTGGACTCAGCTCTTGGGTGGTGACATTCCCAGGTATTCTTGTTGGAATCTCTTTTCAAAGGCAGATTCACAGAATGTGCCAGAATCACTCCCCTTGCCACAGGCACCCTAACATCAGTGACTTGGAAGCAGTAGTTTGCATCTGCATCAGGAGCACAATGGAGAAGCTAGTCTTGTATTTTAGCATGGTTGAGCCTGGGTGACATTCTTCCTGACAGTCAGTTGAGCCAACACACCTTGGAAAATTTGATTTGCACAAGATATCAGCAATGATGGCTCTCGAAAGTTTTGTCCTTGGGAAGAGAAAACTATTTTTCTTCTAGCAAAACTAGCTATAAGTGCCAGTTAGCTGTGTTTTCATGGGCCTCGTGTCATTTTCTAAACAGGAAACCATACAACTTATACATGCAAACAACATGATGAGGAAGGAGGATTTAAGTCCACCTGTGCTGTCATATAGAAGGCGGAACATGGAGGTGGTGATTATGAGCTTTTTCTCCATGAAAAAGTCAACGTGTGCAAGGCGTCAGGGGAGGTCGTACAATCTCACGTTCCCTCCTCATTACCTCGAGTATATGGAAATCACTTTCCCTACCTCACCCTTCAAACTCCTCCTCTCCATTTCAAGTGACGGAAGATTGTAGCTGAAAAATTGTCCCTGAAAAAAGCTTGTCATTTGAAAAAAGAAAAAAAATCAAAATAAAACACATTGGAAGCGTGAGCTGAAAAACTAGTCACACACCAAGTATTGATGTCATTTAATTCCAATAAAACTTTTCAGTGCAGAAAAGTATTTCAATGCCAGTGTCGGATTTCTTTGTCAATATTAGATTTCAATGCCAGTGTTCTGTTATTTCACACCGAATTTTATTGTCAATGCCAAATAACACTATTAGGGTGTAGTGTTTGAGTATTGTTCTTGAACTACTCAGAATGTTAAGTGCCCTTCATCGTAATATCTCCAACACTTCACGTTGTCATTCCCAACAAGTTTTCAATTTAGGCTGTTGCGTTGTAGTGCACAACAGTGTTTGCAAGCTGAGGTGATTTATGAAGCATCTATTTCATATCAAGGTGGAAGTCGACACTTTGAGAATGTGAACAGATTCATCACAGTGGATTATCTTTGCTGCTGAAAGTACTCTCCAGAGGCTGACCTTCTTTAGAATTCCATCACTGGGACATGGAACACAACTGTGAGTGTGTTTTGAAAGATAAGGCACTGATATGCCAGGAGGGTGATGAAGTGAGTGTGTGTGCAGGTGCTTCTCACGTGTAGTTATGTATGACATAGCAGTATTCGCCACAGAACATTTGTATGACGTACATTTGGCTGAGGGGTTCGTCACCAGTGACAACCTGCTCTCATGTGATGACCTTGAGAACGTCACCTCGTCTTCATCCTCTGTGTCTATCTGTATTTTTACCTCCAAGGCAGGAGAGGTGAATGTGGGCCTGACATGATAGACCGGTGACAAATCAAAGTGAAGAAGCTTGACCCAATAGTTCATTCAATTATGGCTGTAACTTTACCAAACATGATTTCCATAAATAGCGTCAAAACTCATTTTTACTTGGCAAGAAACACTTCATTCCATAGATGTGGCATGTATTTGCTCCAAGTGAACAGCCTTATCAGTGTTTCACAGCTTGAAATCCTCTTTGCAGAAAACAAGGGCAAAGGCTCTGTTTTACCTTTTAAACATTTTCCATGACAACACATTACAGGGCAAAATATTTCAAAAACTTGGAACTGGGCCCTAGATAACTACCAGGCGTCATGCAGGGTTTTAACTTCATGTAAATACCTGCAAATACATCCAAAACTGACTTCCAGTCACATCAAGAGAACTGTAAACAGTTCTCTTTTTTTGTGTTATTCTTGTATTCCTCTGAACAAAATGATGAGAAGATGTACAGTATTTTTTTTGTGTCACTCCCTCCTGCTGTTCATCAAATCTCTCTTAAGATTGCTTTCCTACATATTAGGTTACATTTTGAATATAAATGGACTCCTGTGGAACCAATTCACCACACACCTTTTTACCTAAATATGCTCATAGAGTGTCATCTCTACAACATTAAAGCCCTGTACCAGTAGTCATCCAACAAATATGGCCCAATTCGTGCTGCATTAACTCACGCGATCCTGTGCATCCCAACTTTGCAGTGCTTTAGTCAAGGTATAAATCGGCCGCTTCGTGTAGAGGAAAAAAAAATGCAAATTCTCATCTCTGAAATGATTGGAATATTATCGTTTTATCAAATCAAATGGAGAAAATGTCAGCATAATGTGTAGGTATTTCTCATTTAAACGTGTGATAAACCTCGTTCTCAGCATTATTGTTCCACATTGATTGCAAAATGGGAGTTTGGAATTATGCATTTCCCTTGTGTGCTATATAAAGATATGAAGTCTGACAGTGTCACCATCATGCTAGACTGAAGCCAGAGGAGAGGAGTGGTGTGTGTGCAGGCCTGCCATTATCCTGGGGGTTGGCAGATAAAGACTTAGGAGGTTTGAGTCCTGGATTGCCTTAAGCGGGGACCCTCATCTGCATGCACAGGGCTTCTGCAAGGCAATGGTGCAGCCACATAATGTCAAGCAATTTTCTGTAACACAAGGAAATTTGATTTCTGGTAGAGCGGGGAGTAGAGATGGACACTCCAAAATCACTTTGAAACATCTCAGTTTATATCAAATACAGCTCAGCTGGACTGAAGCGTATCCTCATGGCATGGTGTCATGCATCCCATGGCGTGCACACCGCAAACAGGTAATGCTGAGTGATAGAAGGACTGCAAGCACTGTGGTTGTCTTTGTCGTGGTGTGTTTCCCTTATCATGACTGCCATAGAAACAGGGGTTTCATTGTAAAGTGTACCGGTACAATTAAAATATAAGATCTTTGCTACACATGATTTGTTTGGAGAGTGGACGCAGTGCAACTACCAGACAGAAGTAAGCCAGTGTCTTTTCATATTAAATTGCAGGTCTGAATCTTTCATGTCGCTGTATTGAAAACATCTTATTACAACCTCTTTCGAAAAGGCAATTTTGTGTCGAATGGGCCATTGAAATGGTAAATCTTAAAAGGTTGTGCCTGAAGCAAAAACAAAGATTTGATTTAAGTGCCATGGTAAAGTTCAAGGCTGCTATGGGCAGAATGGTGTGGAAGAAAACAAAAAGAATAGCAAGGTAATAGGCATCACACTCCACCTCGTCATGGCAAAGGCTTCAGCTTCATCTTGGCATCAATCTGTCTCCAGTCTGAAAGCCATGACTCCTGTTCTTGCCAGCATGATTAATGGCTGCATACAAGCTACCACTTCAAAACTATGCTTATGAATTAAACAAAGGGCAGGATTTATACCACAGCTGTGAGAGTTGAACAACATATTTAAGGATGATCCAGTCAGAAGTCACCGTGTTTAAAGTGGCATTTATATTGGCAGTGAGACTTAAAACCTATGAGCACTTGTTTGATGCATACTGGCATTGAAAAATATAATAATTATGTTATTAATTATAACTTTTAATATTTTAACCAGCAGAGCCAAATTGAACTGAAGATTTGGTCAAAGCAAAAAAAAACTTACGCAAATGAAAGCAAACTGGAAAAAAGAGGGAGAAAACAATCATACAAACACTTATGCTATCAATATTTATACTTAAAGTTCTATATGCTTATGTGCTGTATGCTTTGGGATTGACTGGTAGCCTTTCCAGGGTGGACGCTACCTAACCAACTTGGGTTAATGCTTCTTTAGTGGACCTGTATCATTCAAGTCTTGTTACAGGTAAAGGAGGGCAAGGATTACTCATAGAAAATCTGAACTACCTGTTTTCAGATTTCTATGTGTGTTATTGTGACTACTTTGGTCACACCTCCTTAACTTTGTTTATCCAGAGGTGGATTGCTGATTGGTTAAAATTGGTCTCTTGGTTGTTTTCAACCTGAGCATCATCAGATTGTTATACAGCTTGAAGTCAATGTAAAATTGACCGATCAGTAAAAGTGAAATGAACAGAGAAAAACGCTTGTTTCATTGGCAATATACTGTACCTTTAAATATCAACCAAACATTTCTGACATTACTGTTGGACAAAACCAAAATGTATGTGCCAGACAGTATGTATTTTTTTTAGAAACAATAAAATGGTGAAAGAGTAGTTTTTCACATAACATTTTTATTGATTTTCTTTAGACTGCAGTAACTATTGTAGTATTTTTTTAAAAGAGGACCAATAAGTGTCTTCTTCTGTGTTACTGTTTTAAAATTGCACTGCTCTGATGGCAGGAAACAAGTTGAAGAAAATGAGGAAAATAAATCTCTGTTACTGTATGGATTTCAGTGCAGTTTAGCGCTTACTGACATTCTCCATTACCGTGTACAAGGATTGTATGTTGCATTTATTTTTACAATTCCAGTGAGACATGAAGAGATGAGTAGGTCATATTCATCACACGGTAGCTTCACCATGACACAGCCGTGTAAAATCAAGTTTTCTCAATTACTCTGGCTCGCCCTCCCATGCTTGTCTTGCTGTAACTGTGGAGGGTCACTCGCAGACTTTCGTTACATGAAGTGCTCCGATTGAAACACAGTAGAGACAAGATGAGAAAATTGAAGAAGGAATTGGTCTGGGGCATCATCAGGCTACCCTGCACAGTGCTTTAGACGTCTGTTTAAATTGTGGTGTTTTCATAGGACCAGCAGCAGAGATGCAAACCTCTGCAGCAGCAGCAGCAGCAGCAGCAGCATATGCTGCCCGGAGAAAGGAAAACATGCTTGTGTTGGTCTGAAGGGAGTCACTGCTGTTCATGGAGGAGTTGGCTTTTTTAATCGGGTAATTCATTTGGTGTTATCGCTGTAAAAAGCTGGAGGCACTGACCGTTCCTTACAGCTCAACTTCATCAATAATCCACTAAAGACTAAATAATTCCCAAAACTCCGGACGCAGGTGAGAGGATATTACACCTGTTCAACTTTACCAGCGGTGTCACCTAATGTTCAGTAGATTGCACTTTTTTTTTTGTCTGCTCATTTATTACTAAATATTGTTGGGTTTTGATATTATGGTTGTGTTGGAAAATTGTTAAGGAAATTGTCATATGCTTCTTTCTGATGAGATTTTATAAACTAAACAATGAATAAAAACTACAGATTAAGATTTAAAATTAAGATTAAGACGCTGAGGGATAGTTCCTGCATTTTTCATAATTCTATTGGAACCATTTGTATATTTACCTCATCTCATGGCATACATTAGGCAATTCCTGTAATTGGTTTGCAAATAAGTTGGCCAGCAATGAGATAACCGTGACAAGTGAAAGGAGATGTGCTGCAACTCAAGCAGCTTCTGTGGCTAAGATGGCAGATCCGCTTACCATTGCTAGCCTAGTGCAGGAGCACAAGAAGAACCCTGACAGCCTGGCTGCAGATCTCAAGAAAACCTCTGTACATCTTTGGCAAATGACAACAACCATGGAAAGCGCACTTACAAACCACAGGGACTCGGTCAGCTTGAAAAGGCAAACACAGTCTGAGCTTCCAAAGCAGAAGACCTTGAAAACTGATGCAGATGACAGAATCTGAGAATCGTTGGACTACCAAAGGGGAAGGAAGTTCACTGTCAGAATCTATTTCCACAAAGTCATCGGAAGTAAAAGTATCTTGAAACAACTGGAATGGGACAGACCACAGAACACCAGCTCCAAAGCGTACCCCAGGCGAACATCCATGGACCATTGTCGTAAGAGTCAACCACTTTCAGGATAAGGAGCATGTGCTTTATTGGGCCAGGACTTAGAGAGAGGACATACAGTTCGACAGCAACAGGATCCTTTTCTTCCCTCACAAGAGTGCAAGCTTGGCCAAGCAAGCTGTTGTTAGTTGGGAGTGTAGGAGACTCACCACTCACTTCTAAGGAATGAGACTGTCATGCGGATAAACTTGCTCTATTTTAGTTTTTGGGATGGGGTGTTAGGGTTCACATAAAAAGGAAAAGAGAGTGCCTGAAAAGATGCTTCCTGATCATAATGGGTGTGTCATTATTTTCCCCAGCAGACTCTTTCATATACCATTTATGTTAGTATGTTTCTATGTCAGTAATTTTCATGATGCCAAATTTATGATATGTATTATTTGATTCAATTTGGACACTCAAAGATAGCAACGGCATTGACATAATATATGAAGGACCATGGAGGTTGTGATCTCTGCAGATTTTTACACCAAGATGCCACAACATGCCCATTCTTCTCCCATGTACATCAAACTTACTCAAGGATGGATTATTTTTTCAGACATAAAGGCTTACTATCATCCATTCAGCTGCAAATTCACACTGGAGATTCAAGACATCATTACGGTTCTGCACTTCCATGTAAAATGCAATTGACGAATTTATATGCTTTATCAAAACAGACAAGACTAGTTCATCATTACTTTGATAAACCCTTAAAGGTTTTTTGGGGTAAAATGATCTCCCACTCTGTTTACCACAAAAGACAAGACAGAAAAGGGCAAAAGGACATAATTAATAAAATATCTGATGTTGCTAGTCAATGCATAATAAATCCTATTTTAGATCGGTACCAACAAAAAGTGAAGCTCAATTTTGCTGAAAAGGTAGAACTAATTATACTGAGGTCAAAAGGAACACTATACAAATATGGCTACAAAACCAGTCATCTGCTAGTCTTTCAACTTAAACACCAACCAGGATCACGATACATTCCTCAGATCTCAGAACAATTATCACCAACTTACAATGTGACTCCTGGAAATCAGTGTCACTTTTAAATCATAGTAAACTTTATACATCAGAAACCCTTAAAGACTCAAACATAGCCACATTCTAAAGTAATGTTGTAATACCAACTGTTGACAAACAAACAAATGCAAACTTAGAGCAGCAAATAACGCTTGGAGAAATATATGACAGCGTCAGGGAAAAATGGTCAGAGCAATTAGCTTTATATTATTATTCCTTATCCACAGTAACTCTTTCAGATGTTTAACTGAATTCTTAAGGATATTAATCCCACAGAATGCAACTCCTTTAGACCTATTTCACTTTTAAATGGTGATTTTACAGTACAGGCAAAAGTCTTGGCAAGATGATTAAAAAAGTCTGCCTTGAATATTTTCTGAAGACCCAACTGACTTCACTAGAGGAAAATATCAAATACATAGCATCTGCATCCATCTACAACCACAAAGCCTGAAGTAATGCTGTCTCGGGACACTAAAAAAGCCTTAAGTATAGTTGGTACCACTTACAATAAGTCTGCATTTATAAAGGATTTATGAATGGTTTATGATTAGGTTATTAATTCAGTTGTTAACACTTTATAAATCATAAAATCAGCTCAGTGAACAACAGGCCACAGATATGTCTGTCAAAGAATGGGTGAGCAGTACACCAAGTAAAGGAAGGTTACCAACTGTGTTATACCTGGAATGCCAAAGTCCTAAAGAAGAGACCAACCAGCAAAAAGCATCTCCACTGTGCATAACAATCTGATAGCATATGCCATATCAACTCCTGTGATTATAATGAGGATGGCTGGTGATAGCATGTCAAGGTAAACAATATTGCCAAGCGTATACGCAGGAGAAATATGGAGCATTGGGGTTTCTCTGTATGCAGATGACCTGTTACTTAATATAACAGACCCTGTCACCTCTGCCAGTAAAATAACTCAAACTCTGGATAATTTTGGAGCATTTTCAGGCTGCAAAATCAATTTTCACAAAACAGCCCAACAGTTCATACAGGGGCAGATGCCTTTTCATTTGTCACCCTAAAGTTTCTGTTGTCTAGGGATAAACATCAGCCATTCATACATATATACATCCATACATACAAAAAAAATAATTTTGACATCCTATTAAATAAAGTTAAAGCAGACCTAGAAAAATGGTCCAAATTACCACTGTCATTACCTGGTAGAGTGAAAAATTAAAAATTAAATTTTTCTGTTTTTCCTTCCTCTCTTCAAGCAGCTTGATAAAATTATTCTCCCATTTATACGGACAGGCAAGTTGGCAAGAATAAGAAAAAGCACTCTACAAGCAGCAAGATGGGATAATGGACTTAGCCTGCCTATATTATGTATACATTCCTCTACCTACCTCAACAGTAAACTATTCGTCAAACACAGTTGTTTTGTCGACTTTGAAAATATAGAGTTCCTCGAATACTTCAAATAATTCAGTTTCAGTCTCTTTGGCCTAATATGCAATAAGCATCAATTTTTACCATCTAACCTCGACTCTGCCTACACACTTTGGAAGGATAAAAGTATAATATCATTCAGAGACCTGTTTTTGGATGGCACCTTGCCTGTGTCTGACCAGTAAATCTAACCTGCCTCGAAATAATTTTTTCCACTATCCCCAGGTTCACAGTTTTGTTAAGGATCATTGCACTACATTGCCTTACTTGCCACCTGAGGACTCGTCAAATATTGAATACCCAAAGGTGAAAAGGTAACACACGCACAGAACTTCAGGACAAAGCTGACTAATCTCAATTTCACTCAGGTGAAGGCCACTGATGAAGGCCACCAGGCCAAATGTTAGTATGTTTGTTGATATGACCTGAATAAATTGGTGAAATTGACATTGATCAACTTTGTCCTGAAGCTCTGCATGTGCTACCTTTTCACCTTTCAAAGATCTAACTATTATTTACTCATCAGATAGTTTACAGAAACCAGAAAACTTGACAGTGCTGAGATCTGAGCTACACAACTTCATTCTTAAATCTGACCGCCCTCCACTTGCCAAAATCAAACACGAGCAGGAGGATGACCTGGGACTCCAGTTTCAGCACCCCTGGTGGGAAAAGGGTAAAATACAGGTTAATTATTCCTCCTCTTGTGCCCACCTCAATCTTATACAATTTAAAGCAAAGCTAAACTAGCAAAATACTTTCTTGGCACTAGTGAGGTCTATAATAGATGTGCCTCTTTCATGTCTCATCTAGCCCATACCCTCTGGTCATGTTCAAAATTAACAGGATTTTAGGAAAACTTTTTCAAAATCATGTCCTAGGCACAGATATTGCACCCATTTCACTCATTGCCATTTTTGGAGTGCCCCTTAACTAACCTGAGTTTACTAAAAAGAAATTAAATGTACTGTCCTTTGCCTCTCTCATCACCCATAGATGCATCCGCCCACACTCAAAATCGCCTAAGCCTCCAGCAGAATGCTCCTGGCAGACTGATCTAATGTAATTCCTTAAACTGGAGAAAATCTAATTCTCTCTTAGAAGGGCGACTGAGAAATTTTACATGACATGGCAACCTACCCTCTCATATTTTGATAAAGTATCCACAGATCCCATTGCTTAGAAATGCACTTTCCCATCACTTTGTATGCAACCACTTCTGTAGTGGCGTCATGTTTTTGAATTCTTAGAAATGCTGAACATGTTTACCCATGTATGCTTGCTATGTATTATATATGCTGCAAAACACTAAATCATCTTGTAAAAAATGGACCAGCTGAGGGATGGGTGGATTTATTTTTGTTTTATTTCTGGCTTCCTTTATTCATCTGTATGTGTGCCGGTGTCTCAAATATAGAACTTGACATGTCAGATGCTGTCTAAATATGATGTAGAACAAATTTATAAGAAAAAAAAAGATTAGTTAATAACAAAAAATAATTATAAAAAATAAAATGTTATGTAGCCCTAAACCATTACACTAAAACAAAACCTGTTCCATTTAAAGAGAGAGCAGATTACTGATGTTATCTCACGAGATTTCTGGTTTTTGAAGCTCAACATTTCACTTACCTGCCAGTGCTGTTTAAGGGGCACTAACATGGACAGCTGCTCAGAACAGCTATTAAAACCGCCTTGTGCTTCCACTTGTGAATGTGTGTGTGTGTGAGTGTGAGCTGAATATGATGAAGTGCTTCCCTGTCAAAGGGTTACTTACAGCAGCGTTGTCCCAGGAGAGTTTGTTGTCTGACACTGGCAGAGGGAGAGCAGTGACCCCAGCGATGGCCAGCTGAGGGACAAAGGCCAGCTCTCACTGTGTTAGAGGACAAACCTCTCAGTGGTCGGTTAAACTAATCACCACGGGGACCGGCGGCTATAGCTTCGTTACAGGCCTGCATCGCCACTTCAGAAATGCGTCTGACAGATAAATGAATGGACTTCATTCTGTCATACTTTGAGACTAACACAATGCAAAATCTGCTAACAAGCAGGCTGACTGCTCCAAATTCATGCCTCTGGTGGCCAAACTGGCCAAAGTCCCATCTTTCTGCCTCGTTGTGCTTCTCTTTTTCTTATTGTTTTCTTATCTCATTGTCATTGACATTCTATCATCCATTTTATTGTTTTGTTCCATCGCATATTGCACTTATCCGTCGAGTGTGGGATCGCTGTTTATCCTGCACATTGTTTCGTCCGTTCCTTTTTTCTCTCAAGGTGTTCTCCTTGTGTTCACTGAGGTTGTTAGGTAAAGCTAGGTAAGCTATTGTTCCCTGTGCTTTGTTTTGTTTGTATTGGGTTGTATAAGGCTTTGGATTGTCTTCATTAATAAAAGATTATTGGAAATATGGTCTGTGATCTATGTGCAAATGTAAAAAATGTAATAAGTGATCCATGAATAGTCACCACTTGCGTATCTTTGAGTGTCTTACTCTGGAAGGTTTCTGAATTATTTTATCTTGAAAGCAAGCTCTTGTTTTTTCAGAGCCAGCATTATATTGCCATTTTACTACTAGGGTGATGAAGGCAAGTGTTTTTAAATCTCAATGAGAAGGCAGTGAAAAAGGATTGTTAAAATAAAAAAGTAGTTTTGTGGAATATAATATTCATACAAACTTAAGTAATACGACTACACTTATCTTTTTTTATATTTAGTTATGAATCATCTGATGAGGATTTATTTCGCATTAGCACTAGTTCACTAAACATCCTACAGTGTACCTACAAAAACTCTGTAGGAGGTTTTCAGTAATGAGCAGTGTTCAGCAGTGTTAATTAGCAACTGCTCTCCACATGTTGCCTGTCCAAGCTAAAATAACTGAATGAATGTCATTGACTTTACCCTTGCACTGCCGCAGAGTCACTAATGGTTACTAATGTTTATAATGGTCAGATCTGAGAAATGTTTGGTTTAATATAATCATGAATCAAAATGATGATTCTGCTCCAAAGTCATTACACATGAATGTTACTGGTTTCTGTGAGTCACATGGTCATTGCAACTAAGTAGATACATGCACATTGCATTTTGTTTAGCATATGAAAACCATAGATTTTTTTTTATTATTACAAGAAAATCTGCAACTAATTCATATCATGCAGCTCCATGAACAGAACCAGGCAGGTGTTTGCACTATTTCTACATACTGTAGTGTTGGATTTAATAAATGCACTCATGCATTTCACCATGCGATAAATGTGTTAAACACATTGACATTCTTACAGAAATGTGTGTTGTTACGTGCTCTGCCATTGATTTTCAGTGAAAGTCCTCTAAGGAATGTCAAAGCGTTATACTTTTCAGATAGAATATATTGATATGCTTGCCATGTGCTTGCAAACATTTCCAGTTCACAGCAAGGAGAATCTTATCATGGTGTCTGACTCTGTCAACACTATTAAATTTGGAGAGAGTCAGAGATTAATAACTTCCACATAAGGAGAAAATAGGAAGAGGCGCGGGCTTGGGAGCTTACAGAAAGATTAATGAGTGTCAAAAACAATGAATTTTCCATTAGATAGGAGAATGGCATATGTTACTGGTACGGTCCTCACAGTCCCCTCATCAGATAGGAGTTTGTTCAAGGATCACCAAGAAATGACCTATTTTATAGATAAACATTTTGTCCTTTCTGCAGACTTCAGATTAACACTGACCCATTTTAAGTCAGAAATAGTACCTATTTTTCCTGAAGGTTTAATTTCACCCACAGCTATGGGTATTGTCATGAGCAAAATGATCACTGTTTTTATTGAACGTTTGGGCTGGCTGTAAAAGAAATGCAAAGACATGTGTTATGTGGTTATGTACAAAATTGTCCTTGTGGAGGTTGTTTTCAGAGGAAAAAAATGCAGATTGTAGGACAATCTTTAGCCTCAGTACACACGGAGCCATGCCTCTCAAATAGCCTTCTCTGCAAACATGTCATTATTGTTATGATGGATGCCCAGCAGTTTTCAAATATCAGCAATGGAGAGACATGAATGCAGCATTTAACTATGTTGAATACGGATGCAACTTTGAGCAGCAGAAGGATGGTAAGAAGCCAAAAATTATCTTTGACAACAACAGAAATAAATGAGGTGTGCATAGTGTGAACAATGTCACCGGCACCTCCAGCTGGAAGGAAACAGCGGGCCTGTTAGCTGTTAGACATTTCCCATTATAGACAGGATGTGTCGGCACACAATGCATTTGTAGACCAGAGGTGGAAAAGAGGTAAATACTACAAGAGGAGCTTATTTCTCAAGGAGCTCAGAAGTGTTCTTGTCAGTCAGCCTCTGCGTCCCCCAAGAAGCGGCACATTGTGTGACCCCCAGTCAGTGCAGATTTGGTCAGGGCTTTTTAAGGAAAACCTCCAGTCGTGCTTCACCTACATCTCTGTCAGAGGCATCATTCATGGTGAACAGAAGAAATGCAAAATGTTACACCATTTATTCAATCAATGTGTAACATTGTAATTTACAGATGAATGGAAACATTTATCGAGTGGCCCATTTGCCAAATTATTCAAGCTTAAAAAAAACTGTTTATTTCAACAGTGCCCTCCCGCAGCAGAAATTACAATTTACAGGTGCATGGAAACACCAAAAAATCACTTAAATATATATCTGTATATGTTTGGTGAAAATAATCATTTATTTTTAGTTCTTAGTCATTCAGATCTACTCAATGCTGTACATGGCTCCATCAGTAGGAGTAGTAGTAGTTTCTCCAAGGTCTTGATTTTGCTTGAGCACAGTGCCCAAGTTATAACAAGAAATTTCTTTTTTCACTTCACAAAAAAGCTAACGGTAGCTGGTGTGGTAATGGTGGTAAGGGTATGTTTTGCATGCTCAGTATGCCATTTAGATGGTTAACCACAGCTCCTGCAATCTCATCAACATACCCAAAGAAATCAAATGTGAGCTGTAAATGAATAGAACCTCCCGCCTCCACTGATGGACTTTAAAAAGCAAGATCCCCACAGAAGGATCAGCGGTGAGTTTCCTTTCAGGGTTGTGTTTGTCATGCGATTTCCTGTTTTGCGGCTGTGTGCTGTGAGTCTGTGACATCTGAGCCAAATGTCCATGATGAATAACTTGCAACAGATTTCTCATGACGACAGCAGTGTTTTCATGATTTATTTTATTTTTTTATGTGTACAAAGCCTCAGATAAAAACTTGTCACCTTTGAGGTGAGTGGTTGCCTATTTGATCCTCCTCCTCCTCGTTGTTTAATGACCTGGGGAAATACACGTGAATGCTAGATTTTTTTTCTTTTTTTGATTGCTGTTTTTTTTTTTTTCTGTGATCCCACACTGTAAAATTGCTACCCTCCTCTGTTCGCTTTTGGGTGCACTTTAGGACTTATTCATATGCTATGGGATAAATCCAGTGCTGTGTCTTAATAGCTCAGAGTGGATGGATACTTGGATGTGTTCATGAAATTGACGCACTGAATATATTTTTCTCCCTCCTCCGGTCATTCCTTTACATTTTTAAGCCATAAAATTATTGCGTTGAGATGATAACTTGAAGTAAACAGCCAGACTATAATCTTCTATTCAGGTAAGCAGGTAAGCTGTTTCCTCATGTGAACAAAACAATAAAACCTCTCAGTGTACTCAGGCTTTTTTGACTCCGTTTTGCACATTAGAAAACCATTGGTCTATTCCTCTATGTCAGCAGTGCTTTTAGCTCCTCAGTCATGATGTAGTATGTTAGTTTGGAGGGTGGTAACATGTGTGGGACTGGGCCTGACACTCAGTGTTAATTTTGCTATTCATGCAATGAATCCTTTTCAAAAATCTGAATCTTACCGGCAAATCTAGTGTTAATCTGTTCTACTCTGAAAGCCATTGTCACAACGTTCTGTCCTCATTACACCTAACTAAGTGTCTCTACCTGTAGACAGCTAAGCACCTTCCCTTATGTAACCACTGGAGACAAACAAAGCGCCCATCCTTCGAGTGATGATGAAAGGAAATTGTTTACCAATCTGCTATATCACTCTGAGAACCGTGTAATTTTCACAGAAGGTGAAAGTTGAAAGTTATTGAGCAAGAGGTCTCGCCAGGCACTGTCACACAGATTAGCCCTAAAGGGGAAAAGATTTGCTCATTTTGTTGTGATGAACAATTTTACAGCACTTAATTGTTTGGATTATTTACAATATCCCATGATCCTTTAGCTATATGAAGCGTTACATTGTGATGTTATGAACCAGATTTAACATAATTACCCACTGACACAGTAATCCTATCCAAGCAAAGACTATACAAACTTGCAAATACAGAGACACATTGTTGGTCTTATTTTTTTATTATACATGATGATAAAACTTCATTCATCAGCTTCACCGTCTAACATAAATGGAAATGAGAGCAGACAGGTTTCGTCCACTGAAATTTAACCTGCGAAATTGTGTAGACACTGACTCGTCAGAGTAGGAAAGTCTTTGGTTTCAGGTTTAGTTTTTTACTGTGTGGACATGCAGTTTAGTTTGATTTGTAGCGCTAAACTTACCCTATGTTATTCTGCTGTTAACTGGGCTTTAATTAATCAGTTATCTATCATGTCTTGAAGTGAAATGTCACAACATGAGGGATAGCCTCATCGTGGTTAGTGAGGCTGGTGTTCCATTACCACAATAATTAAGTGCTGTTTAGTGGTGCCCCGGTCCTATAGGTTCACAATGAGTTATCATAACTGATGAGCATTTTTGACAATAGCAGTAAGGTTTGTCATTCAGGTCATATCAGATAGAAGAGTGAATATTATCATAACTGGTTTGTTGAGACTTTTGCACTAAACTGTGTATAAAAAATAGAATAGTATAAAGTACTATTCTATTCTGTGGACTACCAGCTACAAAGACATGGTTTTTAGATGTTAAAGAATTAATGATCTGACTAACTTGTTATATGGTTTAATTGAATAAAGCTGTGATGTTTGCATTCATGTTTTTCTTCTGTATTTGTAATGTGTATTGAGACTCCTCACATTCCCTCATTCACAACATTTAATCCTGTCACCATGGATAGAGCAAATAATAATCATGCTATCAGTGTTACTCCTTCATGCTACCTATCTAACCTGCTGTTGTCTTGCTTTACCCCCTCATGCTTTCAGTGGCTGGGACAAAAAGCAAAGCGAAAGGTGAGTTATTGCCTCCATTTTCTTGCTGCATGATTTATGTTGCACACAGTTCCCAATAAACAATGTTTGGATCGCCCTTTTATCTCCCCCAAGAGCCCAGGAAACATTAACATACACAGCTTGTTGCAAAGCTTTCTGGGCATTTTTTTTAACCTTTATTTCCCCAGGAAAAGGTTTGCTGAACATGCTTGCTCTTTCTCAGCTACAACCTGCTTCACATATGTATAGATTCACATGTTCACACCAGGGAACTGCCCGCCTCACCCAGTCATGCTTTTCCTGTATTTGGCCACTGTGCAGCTCCACTGGAGCAGCTGGGGGATTGTTCCTGGTTCAAGGACAACTCAGTGGTAGATGAGGGAGGAGAAGAGTGTTTCTCATTTGCTTTCTCTACCCAGATTTTCCCAGACATGCTGTGTGCTCAAACTGGAGACCTTCTTTTCATTCTCTTTATTTTCCTGCTGCCTTTCAGTAGTTAATGCTTTGTCCTGATATTTGTTGGTGTAGGTATTCACTTCATTGCCACAGATTCTGATCTAGTATCTAATAAATTGTCATTTTCAAATTTGTTATGTACTGAGCTGAAAAAGCCAGCACAGAGGGTGTTTTTTTTTCTTGATGCTCAACCACAAATGACTTGTACCTTTGAGGGGGGGGGGGTCCTGTTTCAGAGTATTTGATCATTTACAGACCATTTTTTCTTTTATATTGGTATACATTTTCTGTTATTGCTCATGTTCTTGTTGGCTGATGCTATTCTAGCATCTGAACATCAATACCCCAGTGTCCTAGTGGCTCTGCCTGTATGTTTATTGATGCCACTGTTAGTGCTGTTACTGAGGGATCCTCTAAAAATTTTATATGCTAGTTGTTCTGGCTTGTTTGCTTTGAGCACACAGTTGACCAATTTGAAATTTGAGCAACCCACTTATGTTCTTCACGTGTTGTACAATGAAATGAAATCTAGTTTCCTAATGTGCCTTCAACTTCATATACTCAAGTTTTATTTGGATTTTTTGTTTGTTTGGTTGTCTAGGTTTTTTTTTTTTTGTTTCTTTTGTATTTTTTGGACTTAAACCAACACCACTGATTAATGTTGTTAATGTTCATGAATGAACGCTGAGGGTTTTTCTTCTTTTTTTTTCTCCTTTTTGAAAATGCAGTGTTTTCTAATTACAGAAGTAATTAGGGGGTTAGTTTTTAATTAACAGAAGATACACATTCAGCATCCCTATACCTCTGGAATCTAGTTCAACAATTTTAAACAGCACTTTCAGGACTCTAATTACAGTTAATAACTTTTATTAATAACAATGAAGATAATGAATATAACCATATGTATCAGTCTAAAATATTGATGAAAGGATTTTGTCCATTTCCCTATTGCATGTAAATAATTGCCATGAAACCTGTGGAGAAACTGTTACAAAAAAAATATAAGACCTAGAAGCCAGAATGGAGGATCATCATGGCAGTTGTCATTATAATGCAAAACATGCCTCTGGATTTATTTACCGAGACCTCACAAAGAGATTTATTTGCTCTCTGAGGACTCACCTGAGTGTATGAAGCAGTGCTTTGACTAGTACTAATGCAGAGAAAAGGAGAATCGTTTATTACAGTGTAGACACAGTACATTGAGGGTAAACAGCTTCATGAGAAAAAATTTTTGTTTCCATCCAGAACAAAACAAAAAAAGTTGGACGTAGCAAGAAAACTTATAAAAGTGAATCTGGGGAAAAGAAAATGGGAGAAAAAGCAGCAACTCTACTGCAAGCGAACCGTATGTCAGAGGTGAAAGATGAAGCTCAAGCAACAGAGGTTGTTTTCACAATTGTGTTATGTAACCATTATGAAGGGCATATTCAGGCAGCTTGAATGTGAATTTAACGGCATTTCATATAAAGTGTTTCTGACAGAGGTCGTATTACATTGAAAGTGGACACGGCGAGGATTCTCAGTGTGACAAGGCTCCACTGAACATCTAATAGAACAACATATTCCTGATCATATTATTCAGTGGGCTTTGTGGAAATGGAAGATGAATGCATATATCCAACCCTGTCCCTTAAAAATGACATTTCTATACAAATAAACTGCAACAGCACATGCGTTTTATAGGAGACTTAATCCCTAGCTGGATTAATGTTCAGAGACGATGTATTTTTCGAATGACTGAATGAAGCACTACATTTATTAACAGCAGTGGAGTCGTGAGCAGATGGTTGGGATAGATGGTAGGGACACAAATCCCGCAACTGTCACACCAGAGACCGGGTTTGCATCCATAGTCCTATCTGTGGTGAGGTTTAGGCAACAAAATCACTTTGGTTAAGGTTAGAGAAAGAGTGTGTTTCGGGTTAAATGAACACCTTGTGTCTGAAGTCGCTGTCAATACGTTTATAGAACACATAATCCAGTGTTGCAGTTTAGTTTTATAGAAATGTCGTGTTAAGACAGGGTTTATTTATCGCACAGAGCAGTGTAAGTAATGTTGAAGGAGCATGTGATAACTATTCTCATTCATTCCCACCATATGGCTCCTAAACTTTTTAAAGGAAATCCATACTCAAGGTTATTGAGAGGATTTACCACATGATTCACAATCAGCTGTGTATTCCGCTAAATTCTCATTAATTAAAGTGTTTATCAGTCTGTTAGCAGTCCTCTAGAGTTGGCTTGAACACTCTTAGGAGCATTTTTTTAGTTTTTGTTGTCCCAGTGTCAGCGTTTGTTTGTCACTTTGTAGACATTGGACAACTAATATGCCGCCAGTTTATCAGTTTTATTTCTCAGTGTGTAGCAGAAAGCTTACAAGCATCAGGATCTGACAAAAACACATAATCCCTAAATTCATTTGAGGCACATCACATGTACAGTCTTGTAAGTAACACCAGTTGAAAGTGTAATTTCCTGTTTTACCTGGAGACAGTACAGTATTTCTGACCCACTTTCTGAAGCTGATGTATTGCCACTTTCCACTTTCCCTTTTTTTCCCTGCACAGCTGAAAAAAACACTGCTAAGAGTTTCCCCCAGTAGGGATATTTATTGCCAGTTCTGAGGATTGTCCACCCCCTACCTTTCCCCTGCCTCCCCCACTGTGGCAAATCACAGGGGAGGACGGCACTCAGTACCACCTCTGAGATGAGGGAGGTTCACTTTTGCTCAGGTGCTACTCAGTAACAGGCACCAAATGTCCTTTTTGATGGAGGATAAATCTGACAGACAGCTCACTCTGTCTTGGTTATTTCCTTTGTAACAGGCTTCATCGGCCTCTGTAACAACTCAATCAACTGACTGCATCAGTTAAGATCACACTATCAGTGCCGAGCGTGAATACAATACAGGGCTGATACACAGTTGTCGTGTGGTGGTGGGTCATCGAAACATGTGCATTGTGTCTGTCTGATCTGCTGTGAACTGCTCTTGTTTACAGCTGATGGAAGCATTACAGAAACCCACTACAATCCCAGTGCAGATAAAGGATGCATACAGTGGAATATGTCTCGATAATGTTCCACACGAACACATTTAATGCTAGAAAGATTCATATTTGATTTTGCAAAGAACACCCAGGAGCCATTTGCAACAGGAATTAAAACAGCATCTGAGATAGAAACTGCAGCCAGATTGCATCTGAATCTATTTTTGTTTATGAGTGATCTGGACATATATTGTGTCCTCTATCCTCTTTGCATTTCTACTTTATTGCTAGATGCAAATGGGGTGTGAAAGAGAGTGACATGGAGTACATTACTAATCTGGGCAAAAGTAATCACAGCCTTTCTTTTACCATAATTACATATGGATTTTCTATGACTGAATGAATTGCATATTTAAAGGGCTGCATGGAAAGATTTTAAATGTTCCCTGTTGATTTTAAATTGTGAAATTATCTAAAGCTGACTGTGTTCAAAGCGGCAGGTGAACAGTTTTCAAACATGCATCACGTTGGACAGGTAATTTACAGATTAGCTTCAGTTAATGGATCAGATCTAGATTTAGCGTAATTAGTTGCTGCCCTTAAATAGTCGCTTAAATCTCCCCAATCAACGAGGTTGATAGCGCTTAAAATGGCACCATTTATTGAGGGCCTCAGATCAGCAGGTTTGCCACAAACATAAGAGGCTTTTCTGCTGATGTCGAACCAATAGGGTTTAAATTACACTGTCAGTGTAAATGATTGTTTTTGGTGACAGATATGACCTTTCAGTCATTACAGAAATAAATGACATGAAATATGTTTTTGCCCACGTTTTCCTCTTAAGACTCTTCAGAAAAGGTCAGTCTAGGTGAAAACAATCAGATACGATGGGGGCGCCTCAGGGACCAATTGATAAAAGCAGTCTGTCTTGTCTAGTCCCATAATCATTCACTTTCGAAGCATTTCCTTTATCAACACTTACAGTTGAAAGTACTTAATGATTAAGTGAGAAAGCATTTTATATTCAGATGTTATTCAAACGATAGATGTGGTCAGATTCATCATGTTGTTTGCATCACCTCTCTGTAGTCTCCCTTTAAATGTCCCCATATGCATAGTTATGATTTACATTTTGTTCTTAGCTATTTCATATTTTAGTTGAAACCTGTGGATTTGCATTGTGCTAATTTAATCTGAGGGTCTTTGCGTCTTCATCTGTTGTTCTGTTAAGATATAGGGACATTTTTTTTTCACATACCTTCTTCACTTCCTCTACTCGCACAAGCTTTATATGTTCTATCATATGCTCCGAATGTATTAACAATTAGTACCAGCCACTAATAAAGCTGTTGCAATCTCAAGACTATTTAAATCGCAGCAGAGGGGTTACACATTTGCATGTGTTAGTGTTCAATCTAAAACTGGCACTAGCTACAAGTTAGCTGGTGAAAGCTACAAGAATTTTCAGAGGTGGTCTTATTTGGACTCCAGCGAATGGAACATGTTGTTTACATGTTGTGCTTCAAAAAGTGTAGGTGCCTTCCAGTTTCGTACAGTAGGGAATATTCATGTGCTGAAAAAATTCAGTTTTGCTATCTGTTACTAACCATCAGATAAGCTGGAGGCAAAGCTGCCATTAATAGCAGAAGCTTTTCTTGTTTTGAAAATGTCACATATACTATTATATAGTCGTTATTATTACCATGATTATATTATCACATTAAAATATGATGAAAATTAAACACTGTTTTTTATGTTGTGCTTCAGGCTCAGAATGGACATATTGTAATGGATTAGTAGAGTACATATGGTTTACTTTAGTATATTTCTTAAGTGTGAGCTTTAAATGTTTTAGAAGGCAGGGTTCCTCATGTAATCATTTTTCAGCAGTCCTCCACAGGAAGGTCAGCATTAATCTAATCCACTTCACTCCCTTTGAGGGAGGGGTGTTGTTAGTTTTGGCAGGAAGACCACATAAATGCTATACTAAGCTATAATATCAATTCTGCTGTGGAGAATCATGTGACAGGCAGCCATTATCTGGGCAGCCTGAGACAGACACTCTCAGGCCTGATTATGGGTCTCTCTGAGCTGCCGCATCAAGTTTGAGTTTGAAAACTCCTCAGCACTCAAAAAAAAAAAAAAATATCAAGCTCAACATTTAAGATGTAGGTATTTTAGTTGCATATAAGATTTCCATCAATTTAATATAAACAAACTAGTATAGTACTAATGTGATCTGAATACACAATAACCAGGTTTATATGACATAAACCTGGTTATTAAGCATTTTAAACATTTTTTACTTGTTTCATTGAAATCCAAACAAATTAGAATTATTTGACTGACAAATATGCTTCACATTAAGTTTATTAGTTTATGTTAAAATTGCATCTGAAATATTAGTAGTAGTATTATTGTTTCAGTGAGTTTTGATTGATTTTTGATTCAATTTTTATTTGTTACCTTGGAGATGTGCAGATTATCTTTACTTTATGAATCAGCCGGGTCTCTAGAGGGTGCACATGTTATTTTAGATGCTAACATAAAGCTGCAAAAAGACATTCCTCTAAGCAGTCTTTAAAATAGTATAAACTGACACTGTTACTCTTGAGTATAGTCAGGCTCTGTGGTACCATGATGTCTGACAATACCTCATTAATGATGCCGAATTAAAGTGTAGGCCTCAGGGGATCTAAGATGCCTTTATTTTTTAATTCCATGTCAGTGAGTAATTGTGAAGTTCACAAGAAGAAAAGAATGCTGTAGAGAAAAATACACCTACCAAGTTCATATCAAGTACTATACAGTATATTGACCTAATTTTTAAGTGAGCTAGTTATGTATAATGCCAACAGAATTCTATGAAGTGCTGGATTTATTTATTTCAGACCATAATGCACAAAAAACCCAGGAATAAAGCTACAAGGAGAAAAAAAATCAATAGATATATTTACAGTACTAACAACCTACAGTAACTAACATGCATTTACATGCAGCACATACTGTACAAAGGCAATATTGAAAATATGAAACATCCCCAGCAGCCTACTCCCATGCCAATAGATGAATAAATATCATACAATTACAAGAATATACTGTATTTAAACATGTTCAGAGCTGCCCTACTTGTTTAATCCAGAAGCATTTAAGTTAACAGAAACAGAAACATGAGCTCTTCAGTCCAAGGGGAAACTGAAACTGCTCCTGTGGCGAAAGAAAGGTATTTTTTTCAGTAAGGAGAATGGTGATATATTCAGAGTTGTGCTTTCATTATAGTAAACAATAATTAAAAATATATATATATATTTGTATAGGAACAAGTACATAGTATGAACTAATGCCACACACCACAGTGCTTGTGCCTACGCTAATTTGAAGTGCCTGTCCTTCAATGGGCCTTTTAAAATAGATAAAAACTCAACAATAAAATCTATACAGAAGAACACAGAACTCAAAACACACACAAAACAAAACAAGACACAAACAATTTACAAACAATGATACAATAAAAATACCAATAAAGCTACTACTGTATGAAACGCTCAATCAGATGATCCTTTATTGTGCTCTGAGAAATAAGAAAAAAAAATGAGAAGCTGCCAACTTTCACTTCATACCGCTGCTGTGAATTTGTCTGTGATGAGATTTAAACTCCTTCAAGTTGAAGCTGTTAACTGTGTAAAGCTGGATTTTCTTCAAAAAGAAAGAAATGTTTTGGGTATTTTGTGTAGTTTCTCCCCGTCCTCCCCCTTACCACCATGTATGCCGGTTAAACCCAGCACTCTTCCACTGCTGCTGCTCCCAAGTTGCCAAAGTAAAAAGGATTTTTATCACAGAGGCCAGTTTGACTGAAACAGATTTACTTGGATGTCATTACAATTTAAAAAAATACCATTGTTTGCCACAGTGTGAGCATATAAAAGATTAAAACATCCTGAAATGTGCTAGTGTGGTGGTTATAAGTAGACAACTGAGCATAACTTGGAACCATTTATGCACTGGCTTCCCAGGTTTGAATTTGTCCCACAAGTATTAGCAAGTACTTCAAAAATCTTGTTGCTAATGCAGTTACCACCATTGCTGTTACCACTACTGCTATCTGAAGTCAAAAAGTACCTACCAAACAAGCAATGAAAACAATTTCAACTAGAATTTGAAAAGGGCTTTTCCCTCAGAGGGGACTTTAGAAGTGATTTTAAAGGATGATACTGATTTAGCAGTCTGAGCTTGTCTGGCAGGACATTTCACAGTCTAGGTGTCCTGGCAGTGAAATCCAGTCATCTTTCATCTTGAGCCTGGACTTTGCAACTGCCAAGAGCCCTGCCTGTGGTGTTAAAGCTGCGTTCTGACTCATCAGGGGCCAAAAGGTCAGAGATGTAGCTGAGGGCAGGGCCTTGACAAGCCATGAAAGTTATCAATAAAATCTTGACATCAGTTTGAAAAAAAAAATAAAAAAAAATTAATGGTTGCCAAAATGGGTTTATTATGACTCCTTGACTTAGTCCCAGTCAACAGCCTTGCTAGCTATCATAATGTGGTTTGCTTGTAGGTTAAAACAGATAAAGAAATCATGACACTTAGAAGACAAGAAGATATAAAAACATGCCACCCTCTGAATTGGTAGAGCAATTTTATTCTGGCAGGGTTCCCAGAATAGAGAAAATCTTCACTGGACCACAATTATGCCACCCAACATTTAAACTCATATGAAAGGTTATTAGCAGCATGAAAAGAATTCAATTGAAATGACAGGAAACTCGGCTTTGTGAGTTGAACTATGAACTGTGTAGTCCACCATCTTAGCAGGGTGTTTAAAAAAAAAAAAAAAAACACCAATTGCAGCTGCCTACCACTAATGTAGTACTGGAGGGAAACGTCTGTATGACTGTAACATATGATGTAATGAGAGTAAAACAAGTCCCAAAATTAAACCTTGATGTACACCACATGTAAAGAAAGCTGTGAAGGAATCAGGGTCGCCATTAGAAAATTCCCAGAGGTGCCCACCTTTCATCTCTACCTGCTCTCACATGAAATGATCAAACATGTTATTTCCTTGATGTTCACTGAAGAGCACACATCTTTGCAGAATACCTCATTTGTTATCACCAAGAGTTGCTTTGAAAGGATTTTCTCCAGAGTCATTGAGCTAAAAAGCAACGAGTGTGTGGGCCTTTAGTTAGTATGGAAGGTTGAATCAAGGTCAGGCTTCTTCACAGGAGGCTAGACTATAGTGTAAGAGATGTGACACAGCCATTAGTTCCACAGTTATTTACAACAGAGAAAGCAGTTGGTTCTATAACCTATATGAACTCTAAAGAATTTAGTAGGTATAATGTCTAGTGCGCTCGCTGGTGGATATGTCAAATGTGATCAAATGTCTATTAGTTCTTGTGGAGAAAATAACGGAGTAGAGAGAGGACGAGTTATTCCAGCACAAGTAAAGGTAGCAGGAGTAACACTGACAATCCAACAGGATAAGAGCCACACTTTTACAAAACTTCACACTGAGTTAGAACACAGAGCTGTCTGTATTTGTCTCACATGGGAGACAGCAAGCTCTGGTATTTCTTGTTCTCTGCACCTTGGAATACACACCACAAGTGGCCTGAAGTTCTAATTAAATGGAATATTTATACACTGTGGATGGATGTTCAACTTCCCTCTCTCTCTCTCAACATGCTGGCAAATAGGCCACACAGTGTAGCGTTAGCCAATTAATTACAATTTTGTCAAGTCTCAGCAATTGCAGTGATTAATTATTATGTTCTCAAGAGTATATTGTCTGTTTAAATACCTTGTGAGTATTAATGCAAGACTTTTGATTTTCTCTTCCAAACTTTCAGTTTTCAGGTTTTCTTTTTTTTTTTTTTTTGTGGTGTTTTTTTTTTTGTGGTTGTTTGTTTTTGTTACATTTGACGTACTAGCTGTCTGGGATTCAAGGTACAATACAATCTCCTTACAAAAGACAAAAACATTGTGTAGTTGAAAGTAATTTGTATGTGTATGTAAATCATCAGCTTCTTTGTTTATGCAAAAGTACTTTAGAGACTAGGAAAGGAATACCTTGGCACGTGACATAAGTATTTATAAGAAGAAGAAACAATGAAACAAGAATGTAAGACTTTCATCCATTTATGTCTTAATTTTACCATTTAATTTTAGTGGCATAATTCAAATAACCTTCCTGACATTATTTCAATAGACATTGCCTAAATTGTCTCATCAGTTTATGCTTGGTTATGAAGAGATGAATAATGATGTGCGTTTTTGTGATACAGCAATTTAGTGAAATATCATGTGTAATAATTGAGTAGAATAATAATGACTTACAAGGACAGACACGTTTTATTATTTATTTATTATCAGCATTTCAGAAATTCAGCTTTCAATGTGGATACATATGTGATTTGGAGAGAGATGTTCTTAGAGGGCATTTTATCATTGGCAGGCACTATATGAAGTTGCCACTGCTCATTAACATGCACAGGGCAGCTCAGCACCTCCAACATCTCTATTTGCAAAGAAACCCTTGTAAAATCAAGCACCAGAGGTGAACTTGTGGTTTGATAAACTGCCTGGAATTCATTTCATATGAAAATTAATAATTGTTATTATTCTGTAATGAATGGAGGCATCGGTTATTTCTTGAACTATTTTCTGAGTTATTTGTTTTCTTTTTATCCTGCCTGCAGTTTACAGTTTATTCTGCAGCGGTGTGCTTGACTGCTCTCCAGCCATTCATCAAGGCGCTGCTTTCCATTATTTGGTGCAGTCAGCTGAAACTGAGAAAGGCTTTTGGGGTGGTATGGCTCATTCTTCCTCCGCTAACTCTCTGTTCTCTTCAACAGAGATGTTCCTTGAAATTTTCACCTTATGCCCTATATCAGTGGTCATTAGACAAGTCAGTGAAATTATATATGCAACACGCTTCTCTAATGATGGAGTTTTCAGACCTGGTTTCCCAGCATGCTGTGATTTTCATATCAAAACAGAACCAAAAGATTTCCACATCATCAATAATGATAAAGCACTCCATTAACATTCATCTGCTAACTCTCTTAATCCTCCCTTTAAGTGCCGTCATAAAGATTTCTATCTTCCTCATATTCACGTTTTCTAGATACCCACCCAAACCGCAAGACTCACAAAATCAATAACCTAAGTATCATATTCTTGGATTCTAATATTGTCAGACTCCGATTCCATCAGACTCCTGTCTGAGCTGCATTCTGATAACAGCATGAAGAGAGGCTGGTTGAGATGAAATGAAATAGTTTATCATTAATGCACACTCAACAGCTAGCCATTCTGAACATCTGTATTCATATTTATACACCACACCTGCTGCACAGAGCGGGTCCCTCGCTTGAATTTCTAGGGATGAAGAGTGGACATCTACATCCAGTCTGTGTTTTAGCAAACATCTGTTTCTGTGGTTCCCCTTTTAGAATCTAGTCATCAAATATTTGTGTTTAGAATAAAGATGCTATCCTCGCTCCCCATTTACATTTCTACCTCATTTCAGCCGTGCAGGTAAATATTTGATTCATGAGGCAGTGTCACTTGATTCTGTATGAAAGTTAATGTCACGGTGGAGAGATGTGTCAGCAGCATTCTGTGTGAAGCACAGCAAACAACTTGACTAATCTGGTGTGTGCTGACATTGTGACTGATGATCAGTGTGCTGGTGGCCCACCTGAATGTGGACCATAATCTCCCGGCTCAGAGTGATATTGCCAGTTTCTTTTTTTCTTTTTTTTCTTTTTTTTTTTCAAAAAAAATAAAAAAATAAAATAAAATAAAACAGCAGCTCTCAGATCCATGTGACTGTTTTCAAAATAAATAAATAAAAAACAGCAGCTCTCACATCCATGTGACTGTCATAAAAAATATTGTGAAAGGCTAGAGCACTGCCAAGGGACCAATTATAGCTTTAAGGGTTCGGCCCATAAGCAGGCTGGTGTTGGGAATGTTTTGATTAAAAGCACATACACACAAAAACAAAACAATAAAACGCTTGGGTTTTAATTGAATAAGTTCAATTATATTGTAAAAATTAGTTTGTTTTCAGTTCAGGGTTCATCATTTCATGTTTTTAATCTTAAACTCCTCTTCTGAGAACATGTAGGGAGGCTGGATTGGAAAGAGGGAGGATTGGAGAGAGAAACAGCAATGTGACTTATCACATATTGATTTTTTTCTTTTACTATAGCACTTCATGATATTCATGGAATAAAGGGGGAGAGTTGCCAGAATGAAAAAAGCAACAGCTAATGGTATTCATGTTTCAGAGGGTGCCAGCTACTTTCATCAAGATATCTCAGGTTAGTCAATCCTCACCTTACCTATTTGCTGTCATGGCACGCAGGTTGCATGCTGTCTACTGTAAATATGTGCAAGCTGTCAACCTGCTGCTGGCCTTGACTGAAAATAAGTAGCTCCCTCTCATTTACTATAATACATCGTTGCACTTGAAAAAGGATAGAGCAAGGGCCAGTATTGAAGTTCTTTAGCCTGTAGCGCTGATATGCTTTGTGTTTAAGGGATGGTCTGTCCTCCCCTAAGGCATATTGCAAAAGTGCAGGTTTATTCCTCATTTCATCACCGCACTTCACTGACTCGTCTTGGATCATCTGTGGAGCAGGCAACCTTCATACCTCTATTACTTCTCTCAGAACTGTTTGTTCCCTTTCACTGGGTTCGCTTTTATGGGAAAACACAGCCATGGCTCAACATGATCTACTCTAACTTGCCTTTACCTGGAAGCTTTTATTGTATCTTTCCTTTACCCAGAGTAGTGGAGTGTAATGTGTATAATAATCTTTTTCTATTCTGACATCTTAATTTTGGTTGTAGATAAATGAGGCAATCTTGGTGAAAATTGGTGCAGTTTAAGTTAGAAATGTTCAAATCTCAATATGCTGTGGCTTTTATTTAATTTGTTTTCAAATATTTGTTTTGTTTGCTGTTTTTTTTTTCTTTTTTCTATCATTTATGAAACATGTTGTATTGCATCTTAGCATTTTATAGCAGGTTATATTACAGCTCAGTTATAACAAGGTAATAATGGGGTGATACATCAACAATCGACTGCCCAATTCTTAACGAGCCGACACACACACAGGTGGTGTCACTTAATCTAATTAGACGTTGAAGCTTTATGAACCTTAGTATGTACCAAATGACCAAATGCACATTTTTTGGTCTTGTGTTAGCTCTGTCAGATCACCCGTTATGCCATGTTTTGGCTTGTTTCCCTCAGTTAAAAAATGAGAAAAAGAATGAAAAAGGTGCAACTCCTTTAACCTTAACAGGGACGACGAAACTAATGGGCCTTTTACACAGAAGCAGCAGTTTTGACTTGTCATGGCAGGAAAAGCACAGGTGATACTAATAACATTAAAAACGGCGCCGTTGTGTTCTAGTGTCCCAGTGAAACCATGACAGTGTGACAGTGAGCCAGCATGCACAATAGCAGAACCCAGAAAATGAAGCAGCTCGGTGTAATTCAGCCCTCATTGATTTTGTTATTTATACCTGTGTTCTTTCTACTGTGACAAAATGTGATAAATGCCTATAGGTGAAGACAGATGTCTATCAAACAATCTCAGCATGCTCACACAGTTTTTAGAAGAGGTTCAAACACAATGTGTGTGCATGGTCTTTAACCCATTATTGTCATATTATTACTCTGATTATTGCCCTCATGTTTTTGACCAACATAATCCCATTACAGACGCTTAACCAAAGTTGTACCAATATTAACTTTGTTTTTGGCAAGATATTGTCTGGTTGTTACAAAATATTTAACCCTCTTATTATTGAGATTTAAATTGCTTCCAAACATTTTTGTACTAATTAAATATACTGTGGAATATCCCTCCTTGTCACACATACCTGAACATATGCTTCTTTAAAGGGAGGACAGTGCACAGGGCCAGACAGCACAGTGGCGCGTCCTTGGAGCAGTTTGTGGTTCAGTGACTTTCTAGAATATTGTTTGGCATTGTACTGTTGAAGTAAAGCCAGCTGTCCTCCAATCACCATCTCAAAAAAAAAAAGAGAAAAAAAAAAAAAAAAGAAATACACCCTGTAGTTGGCACTGGGGATTATGTTTCCACAGAAAGGACAGCATTTGCCACACTCTAGACTGCTACAGAATGTCAAGACAGTGGAATTTCATGAATGTATTAGGTGAAGCCCAGTTAGCTGCAGTACACCCAAACCTGCACTCACACTTCTTTGAAAACAACGCCCACGACGTGACTGTACTTCTGATTATGTGCACAGCCTTTATTGGCCTCGCAGGTATAATTAAAAGAAATGTCAGCAACAGGTTTTTGCCAAAGCAATCCTACACCCCCCAACCTGAGGGATTGAGTGTTATATTCATTACTGTTTGGATTTGACTTTTTTTCCCATAGCATTTCTGTGAATAGTGAATAGCACTGGAGACAGACAGAAAAAAAGATACTGGAGAGATGGTGGGGTAGATGATGTGACAAAAAAGTTGAAACTTGCTGGAACTGACAAAAACACCCCCACATGGTACCCTACACACAATGCATCCACATCCATTTCCATTTTTTAATATAATGACATGCATAGCTGCTTTTGCTGGACTACCTGACACCCAGCCAACTGCATCTGAATTATTGTTATGATGGCATAATGAAATGGTGACGTATTTGCTGATGTGATATTGTGTGATTGGGTGCAGTGAGCAGATAAATAATGTGTGCTGTTTAAATCATTTTCCCATTTACTATTTTTAGTCAGCCTCACCGTCACCTCCAGTTGACAGTGGCCTCCATCAGGACAATCGAGGTCAAGGAAGGTCCACAGACCTTTGGCAGTCCCAGCCTCCTCTGCTCCCCCCATGTGAGGTGGACTAATGAGGCAGACAGCTGCTCCCTTAGCTGAAATGTCCCTGTGGTGAACTGTACCTGAGAGAGGCAGAGACAATGTCACCTTCATATTCAGGCGCATTACATGTAGAAACCAAAGCAGACCTGTGAAATCAAGAGAAAACATGCACAAAGATTAGCTTCTGTACAATGAAACGCGCACAGGCTAACACAGCACATTCAGCTTCACCCGTGAACTCAAGAGCTCTAACGCAGTTGTTGTTTACTGCTGTCATCCTTAAAGGGGCCAGTCTGGTCAGGCTTATATTAGCCTGTACATTGTCTTCTCATAATCCCCTGCGAAAGAGTATTGGTTTTAGACATCTGTTTCTGTAGCTTGGCAAAGTTCAATAAAACACGGGCAGGATAGAAATGCTTCTGCAATGTAATTAGGGGACTTTGCTGAGACGACAAGTACAAATGTGGAATAAGAAGGTAAAATCCAGCAAGGCTGGGTGATTAGGCCTCATTTGGATGTCTTCTGCACACTGTGACGAGCGGCTGTTTCAGGGCAAGGCAGTCGCTCGGATCGAAGGCCCACAGTGTCTAGGATTATGTGTCAATTTACCACCCAGCTGCAGCTCTAGACTCTACAGCAGAACATGACTACCTCTAATTAGGCCATGCTACCAATTAGGGCCCTGCAATAAGGCAGTGAGGAAGGCGCTCTGGGAGGGTAAAACCTACCATTGTTTCCACCGTAAAAAAAAAAAAAAAAAAAAAGACCCAGTGTTTTCTGGCTCCTGCAGCTGTCGAAGGCTGGAGTCCATGTCGACCGGACTCCCATTAAGCCATCTTTGGTTTACTGTGATGTAATGAAGACATTTCATGTAATTGATGAGAGAACATTAACTTTGAAAGGTGTCAGGTCTGAATGGTACATTCAATGAAAAGGCAGTACCAACCAGTCAAAAACAGCACTCTATTCATGTCACAGCCATGACCTTAAACTCTGTCTCATAATCCCCACAGGTAGCCAAGGTCAGTTCCCCATTACTCAGAATGTGACGGTGGTGGAGGGGGGCACAGCCAACATGACCTGTCGTGTGGATTACAATGATAACACTTCCCTCCAGTGGTCAAACCCTGCACAACAGACCCTGTTCTTTGGAGACAAGAAAGGTGAGTAATATACCCGGGGATAATGGCCGTAATGATAAAATGATGAGATATGATAAAGATGTCTGAGCCAGATTATATTACCACAGGAGTCGTCTTCATTAATTTTTCAAATTTGGAATCTACAAAATTGTCCCCGCCTGCCTGCCTGCGAGCACACAATTTTACCAAATGCAGGAAAAAAGACAGGATATGAGGGAAACGCATTAGCCGTAATGTCGAAGCAGACTTTTAATGAATTTATGTCTCCATTGATGTCCCAGGGCACAAACTAAACAGAAATAGACTGTTTTTGAATTGAACTTCTGTAATCATGCAACACTGACAGTGTTGTTTACAACACAGTAACGCCTGTGGATTGTGAGATGATTGGGCTTAATTAGCATTTTAGCTGCCCTACATTTGTATAGCTGTTTGGATGTCACTTTGAAAAGGAAGCGAACTGTTGCAACCTCGTGAAACAAGACCCGAGCCAGAATGAATTATAATGTGCTCTCACCAGCCAAATCCAATTTAAAGGTGACAAAAGTCTGGAGTTGATAAATTGGAATTGGGGTGAAAGGGAGTATAACAGTGGACTGGTCTTGTAAGGGTTGGGGGTGTTCATCTTTCAGTGTTTCTCACAGCATATTACCCATTTCATTTATGCTGTAGCTGCTAATACAATATCATTGGTTCGGTGATTGAAGATGAACTTTCCCTTTGAATAACAATTGATGGGAGAGAGAGACGCCAGAGTGAACGAGCAGAATGAGAGTCACAGTCTGGTTTGAAGAAATACTTTCTCCCTGGCAAGTGATTGGATTTAGTAATGAGGTCTAAGGTGTTTTATTAGATGAAATTACTTCCAAATACAATTAAACGAAAGTTAACTGAATCTTAAATAGATATTCTTGTGTAAATGGTGTGAATGTGCCCCAAGGATTAAAAATTCAAGCAAAAGTCATTGAGCCAAAACCAATCTTTTTATATAGTTATTTTTCTGTATTCTCTGGTGTACAATAGATGTAGCGTTTTAATATTTTATTTTGCACACCCAATTTTGAAAATCATCAGACTCTATGAGAAGAAAAATTCACCTTCACTTCTCTGTACTCTGAAAAGATGTAACACATGATAAATCATTTAACTCTTATCTTTTGATTGTTTCATTTGGTTAAAATGAAGCCAGTTAACTCTGTTTTCTTCACATTTCTCATCTCATGTTAATAAAAAGCAATAACCTGTATCCACCTGTAAATCTAAAGTGCTGCTGGTATAAGCATGTAAGGGGAGCTTGGAGAGCACAATATGCACGAGCCACTTTGCCCTTCTTAGGCAGCCATTTATATTGCATGACAGAATCCTTTTCCTGAGCAATACGGATGACAAAATGAATGTAGTCCACTCAGCAGAGGTTGCCAGGTCTAAGTGTGGGAACACTTCCTCTCCATCTCCTTTTAAACAGCCAAATGAAAAGCTTTATTGGCACAACTAATACGATGCCTGTGAGGCCATCAGGAGAAACGGGAGGCGTGGAGCAACATGAGCTTCATGCGAAGAAGAGGGTGGGACACCTGGGAAGAAATCTCTGCTGTGCCAAATCACCAGTTAATTGCTTGGCAGAGGGCTGCAACTGTCCTTCTTCTCCAGTTTGTTGTGCCGTCTTGTAGGAGCCAGTGAAAAATGTTAGATTCAACCTTATGCTACCTTTCAGTCCAACAACTAACTGCAGACTGGCTGAGCTTGAGGCAGGCTGTTCTCCCCCTTTGATGAACAGCTGGTCAGAGACTGCTGTCACTGAGTAGATTCGATTAATGCAGCTATGTTGCATTTTCTTGCTCTCAGTGTAAAGGTTTTTTGTTATCTTTTTTTTTTTAACCTGCTGTTTATATAAATCTGGAATTTTTCCTGTGCTTGTTGTATCTGTCCGTTGTCTTTTGTCCACCTCTCTGCTCACTATATTCCCCTTGGGTGACCATGACAGCATGGCCATATGTTAGCCTTTGATGCACATGCAAGTTTCCCCCACTCTCTCAGCACAAAGGTAGTTTGTCATTGGGCATGTGTAAGCCCAAGGAAATTCAGCTTTTACAGCTTTTATATGTGATTCTGGATGCTCAACACATACAAGTAATGATGATAAAAATACATCTGCTGGTCTGTCTTAAATTAGACAAAACGCTCTGTGAGGCATTTTTTGAAATCTACTCTCGCTCTTTTCCTCAAGCTTGGCATTAAAGATAAGGGCATTTGTCTGGATGTGTTTTGAGTTTGATATAAAATAGTGAGGGAGAAAAAAAGAGTATTAAAATGACCTTTTAAATCCTTTTGAACAGCTACAGTGGAGTAAAGAGAAACATCTTTAAGAAAAGGGAAAAAAAAAAAAGCTGAAGTTCCGTATTATATCAATTGAGTTTGACAGCTGCTGGGTAAAGTAAGACAAAATCTGATCTTTGCCCCAACTATAATTTGTTCCATTTTAATTCAGGTCTGGCAAATGAGAATATGAAAAAAGCCCCAAAGAGTAGCTATTACATCCAAGGAGAAAAGGGATTTCTGTGTCTTTCCAGAATTTCAAAGACACTGAATATCATTAAGCTCGTCCAGCAAGCAAGCATGTGTAAAGTGCATCTTTTGCATCAAACATTATTCGTACATGAGTGCCAGTAAAGGAAATACAGACAAAATAGTAATTAAATGACAAAATACGTTGTTTGTCTTTGCCTTCTAAAACATCATTTTCTGATCCACCACCTCTGTGGTAAAGGTTTGGTTAAGTTTCAAAATGCACTTAAACATATTGTCATGGTTAAAAGAAACAGACCCACCCAATAACAATGTCACAATACTTCTGCCTTTTCTTTGCCTCACCACAAAAACCATAAGCAGAGGTCATTTGAAGCATTTGAACAAATGACCCATGTCATCATGTTTCTGGTGAGGACAGTTTCCATTAACGGTAAGACTACTCCAATTAACCTTCTGTTAATTTGATTGTAATATGCAACAGTATATGGATCACAACTGAGCGTTATTAGTTTATAAACCCACTGGGGGTCCTCAGGTAGGCAGGTCGAACATAATCCGAACAGCGCATCCAACAAGTTGATGACCTACAATCTGTCTACCCAGCAATGTCACTTCTCGTCACAGACGTGGAAGGAGGATAAGCGATGTGGTTGCCGGTAGGAAGGAAAGAGTGGGCAGGTGACAGCTCAGTAGCTTAATGTATCATTGGTGAGAGTGTAAACGATGAAAAGGGCCTCTATCTCATCCTCTCCCGTAACAGGCTCAGTCAAACCTCGTGGAGCTCCAAAAGAGTGTTAACCTTGCCGGATTCCCAAAGCCGATCCATATGGGTTCGACTGTCTCTGCACATTTGTCTAAAGCTGAACACAGCCCTCCTCTTATATCATGCCAGCTGGCTCCCTGGCATGCTCCTCCTCATCCATTATGTATATCTGAGTCTTGGTTGATTGTTGCCACCTCAGAGGCTTCAGACTACACTTTGACAACATGCAGATTCCAACGCACTACCGCCACAGACCTGAGCCAACAGAGACAGATCGGCTTAATAGCCAGGCCAACACATCATTCATACATTAGGCCAATTAGTGGGGACTGTTGAAGGGAGCGGCTCTGTGGTGGGGTTCCACGATGAAGAAATCGATTTGGACCATATGTCTTTTGTAGAATTATCCCTTTTATATGTTGCCGGGGTTATGAATTATTACTACCAAGCAGGACAAACGAGAACAGAGCTGTCCTTTGCTGTCTTCATTATGATTTACTTCACTTTTGGCTTCTGTGGGAAAAGGATAAAACCTAAGTAGGGATGCTGCAGAGAATGGTAATGACATTTCTGACACATGCAGGATGGAAGCAGAATCTTTTGTCAGATACGGTGAATATGAATAATGCAATTAATGGGGCACTACTGCAGTTTGCATGTCAAAGGCGGATAACAAATTGCTCATTTGATCCACGGTATGTTCTTGTAGCCCATGTATGTACTGTATATAGCATATACGTATATGCTGTGTTGAATTCTCCTCATCTCAATTTCATCTCTCAGAAGTTTGTGGTTCATCATTCATGACATTTAATTGGGGCATTCAGCCTGGATCATAAAGGTCACAAAGCAAAATTGATCTTAATTGGCTTGTAGTAATCAAAATGCTGTTATGTGCTAAATGAATGCTCTAATGTGAGCATTAAAACATTCATTAGCTTGAGAGAATGAAGGATAATTACCAAGGATGCAATTACCAGAGTGAGCACCAATGAAAGCACAGTTAAACGTCCATTCCAGTAAACACACAACATTTGATGGTTGGTCCGTTGAAAGCGAGTATAGTGAACATTTACCTCAGCTCAGGTCCCAGAGTAAATCTGTCCTCAGTTTGAAATTAACACAAATAATAATAATTATTATTATTATTATTATTGTTATTATTATAATCATTATTACATATCAGTTAGAGCGCAAGATGAGAAAAGAAAAAAATCCATATATATATATGTAAACAAATATTTGAGACTGGAAAAGAAAAATATGAAACTGGAGGAGTGAAACTTAACATGAACTTTATTTCATTAATGGATGTGACAGGTGATGCTTTCCCACATTGTCTTCAAATATCTTGAGAAATCTCGCACTGACGTAATGCTGAGGAAAATTTCACAGGCCACAAGTGTTTTGTTTACTTTTCAGTGACTGTTTATATAGGTAAAAAAAATATATATATATATGTATATATATATATATATATAGAAACGGTCTCATGGCCACAGGTAATGTCTTTCTCCAGGGACTAATGGAGTTTTAAGTGTACTGGGTTACCTCCAGCTTCACTAAAATGTGAGTCCACCATTATGGCGCTATACACTTAGATATTACTGTTAATGTGAAGAGCTGCTCTTGTGCTATACTGAGCTCTGTGCCACACTGCACTCTCATGTATCATGTATAATGTATATTAGCTATTTAGAATAATGAAGCATATGTTGTATTTAAATTCCTGTAGAAATTTCACACCCACCTGAAAAATGTCTAGCTTCTTTTTGTCGTTGTTATGTGGTGGTACTGTAATATATATTTACAACCCCTGGAATGGGTAAAACCGCATTGTAAACCAACAGAATTATGTAACCCCACTGGCACTTGTTTTAATAAAAATTTAATTTAGAGAATTTAAATGAAAGAAAGGGACTCAAAGGCAGAAAAAAAATCCCACAGTGTACAATCAAGCTTATGTCAGTGGGCTGGAAAATGGATGGACAAAAATATATTCAGTCACATTATTCACCACTTGAAGAGAGGACATAGCATAGCTGCTGGGAGAATTCCTTCTTCTTTCCTTCCCTCCTTCAAGCGCTGAAAATGAGTCCAATTTGAGGAGCATCTGCTCTGTGGGATCTCTTAGAGTGCGGGCAGTAACAATGGCCCTCTGGAACAAGGCCCTTTCCTTCTCTTAATTGCAGCCACATGTGTGGTGGGAAAGAGCCCCCTGCCTGCACCACCAGCCCTGGAACACGTCCAGAATCGCCCACACAGTCACTGAGCGAGCACAGCCAGCAGCAAACACACTCTAATTGCAAAGAGTGGAGCCCCTGGCTGGAGAGCGTGGGGGTGCGCCAGGGCCCTGTGTTCTTGCTGAAGGACAGCTAGTGCTTTCACATTCCAGGACTGGCTCAAAGTGGTTACAGGCCATGCAAAAATGGCCAAATGGGGACATTCAGTGTTGCGGATGTAACACATTTTGGCTGAACCCGAGAGCCATCGGCTTGTTTCCAAGACTAATGGATAGATGTAAAATGTCCTTCTCTATCTGGATTGTCAGGAGATACTTCATCGTTTTGGATGCGAAACATTGGTTAACATCTGTCTGCTGCTCAGTGGAGTGCAGAAGTGAATGCCATGTGATAAGTGCACTTCCAGTTCCTCTGCTTCCAGTTTTATCGGAGGACAGAGCTAATGTAGCTACCAACCAGACTGGCAGCTCATCTCTTACACATCAAAACAGTGCACCATATTGTAGTGAGGCCTTTTAACAACTGTTTCACATGCTGAAACAGGTTCTTATATAGTACATTCAAGCAACTTTGAGCAAAATTGGCCGAGGTTGTTCAAACTGAAAGTGACAAACCACAGTTTTCTCAGGAGACCTCAGATTGGTCCTCTACTGACATAGTCGGTGGAGCAAAGGACTGTCAGGGAAACAAGACAAACATTACTTTGCATCAAAGGGCCATGGCAACAGTATCCCTTGCCCTGAGGGGGAACCGGGGTGTCAGTTTTACTGATTTGAGACAGCCTTGGTAAGGCCTCCATCACAGGAGATGTACTGCGCATTAAGCTGCCATGCTGCAAGGCTGTAGCATACACAAGGTCAGGGTGCAGATTTATGCTTCCTCCTAAGCAGAATGAACAGCACAGGACCTATCTAGGGTTTGGGGGAAATGAACCTTTTCATCACATTGATTTCCTAAAGCACCTGGAAAAAAGCTTTGTCAGCCACTGGCATTTGGGTCTGATTGTGACGGATCTGCTCACAATCTGGGCCTCTAGCCTGAATTGGATTCTAGTAGTATGGTTTCCTGGCCATATGCTGTTTGAGTAATAGATAACACTTGTCTTTGGGTTATTCAAACCTTTGTACATCTCATTCTATCAATATGTCATTGACTCACATGCTTTCTAGTGCCAGTGGCTATCTAACAAAAATGCATCATTCAGGTCCATCTTTTGTTCAACTGTAAGTTGTTTCTCAGCGTCTACTTCAAACTATCTGAATCAGTATTTCAGCTACTGACATTTGGATTTAATTCTGTTATGATGTTAATGTGATATTGTTCAGTAGATGAAATGAGGTGTAGCCTATTGGGTACTTTAAATGTCACTTGAAATTTTTAGTGGTCTGTACTGTATCTGGCCACTGTTTGGTATTTAAACTCATACTCCACATCTATTGAGTATCAGACAGTGTTAAAAGGCTTTTTAAACTTGGTCACTTCAGTGGAACAGCAGCTGTCTTCGGCTTTATTGTTAGTTTCACTGGATTCCAATGATAATAAGTTTCCCTGAAGGACCAAGTCTAAAGAACTTTCCAAAACCACTCCTGCAGTATAATTTCCTTGTCTACCATCCATCCATGTGTTCAGTGTGTCATAATTTTGTTGAAATATGACTGAACATGCTACATTGGAGCGGCAGCCATATTTTGTCAGTGCATTATTTTGTAGTAGTTTGGGAAGTTTTCATGGTCATTTTAATGACTTTTTTTTTCTGTCAAAAACTCATCTGGTCAACATTAAATTTATTATAACAGACATAAGCTCAAGCTGATCACAGCTGCTGGAGCAAACCTTTTTCTCTTTCACTTTTTATACCAACAGATTTCAAGTGGAATACCACTTTAACCAAAGGATGTCAGTTTTGCCTCAACAGATCCCTTTTAGGAAACAGTCATACCATTTATCAGTATCTCTGAGGTGTTTGTGCTTCGAGGAACAGGGGGTTAAGAAGAAGAAGTGAAGTCGGTCTGTTTCTCCACGTCTTTCCTCTGTGCGTTGCAGAGATAGAGGGATATGGGCCAGGGGAAGTACAGTATGTCATCTTGTCCAAAGCTTTGATCCTCTCAGCCTGTACTTTCATATCTTTTGAGTTCCTGTACAATGTTTGCTTAGACCCCATCACCTCTCCAATGCATCCATCTACCAAAGCGTTCGCTGCTTTCTGCCTGAGCCTCTGGGCATTTTCAAGCTCTGTAGTGAGGATGCTTAACTACAAAGAACATCAGGCAGCTTTGTTTCAGGATGTGGTTTGCTACAGTCAGACTATCAAATGTTTGTATTAAGCCCCATAGCACATAATAAGCTGGTTCTCTGATGGCACAGCTTGTTATTAAATTTTAATTCTGGCTTGAAGATTGTTTTTATTTACGCTACACTTTATTCTTGGATAACAAAGAGTCTCTAATAAGAAACTTCTTAGGGCCATCAATATCTTTATAGCCAATCTTTTTTGTTTTTTTTTTTTTTTCCTTTTTAGCATGTGTGTGATTATACGATAATGATCATCAAACGATATGGTGTAATTGAAGCTGAAGAACAGCGTTGTTGATAATGACCTATGTCTGTGTAAATCTAACAACCATTTCAGCCAATCTAATTCAATTGTGTGTCGCATGTCTGCTGTGTGTGTTTATCGCTAAAATCAACAGGGAGTGGAGCCGGTGATTAATGATTTTTCATAGAGATGTCTTCTTTATCTGATAGGACGCCACTTTACATTGGCCACGATAATTAAAATCCTAATTCACACCTTCGCTGTAGCATTTTGCCAGATTTGCCTTGGTTGTACAATCCAATAGAGTTCAAATTACCTCAGATGAAAGAGTGTCCATGGAGAGAGCTGGCCAGGCCTAAAGGGACTAAGGATTAAGAATGTGTAATTTATTCAATGAAGAGCACTTTCATTCCTGCCCTCTGTGGTTGGTCGCTTGTAGGAACAGGTGATTCAGAATTTGAAATTGTATAAGAGATGACAGGTGCAAGATGACCTTTTTCAACCTAGCTCCATGGTTTTCCCTGGTTTATGAGGGTTTATTCACATCAGAATGAGCAGCGGTGAAGGTGCACAGTATCTTAAGAAAACAAGGTTTTATTTCAAGCTGTGTTTTAAGAATTCTCATTGTGATGTTATTGTATCATGAATCTTGTACTGTCCAAAAGCTATTTGTTATCAGTATTTTTATTTTATTTTTTATTTTTTGGGTTTTTTTTTTATAGCTCTGTACTAGGGCTGGGTGATTTGGTTGAAATCAATATCACAATATTAACTAGAAGGTTTAACAATATTAATGCACATCAAGATACAGGAGATATATGAAAGAATAGAATAGTAAATCAAATTGAGGTTCAGTGTAGTAAAATGTGTTCCATGCTTATGCATTACATTACATTTCTTAGCTTTACATTACAGTTTGCTTAAAATCATTAACTGCGACAACAGAAATTTGTAAAACAATATTATGATTTTCCAGATACGATACCACTGACAATTAATAAACAGTACATTGAATTATTGCTCCTCCTTTGTTCGTAAAATAATGTCTTTTTGACTCTAACTGTAGGCTAAGAGGTTCTCTATGTGGCCAATGTAAGGCTTTCAAAGTGAGAAATGCCACAGGCAGAGCCAGTTGCTGAGACTGTTAAAGTGAATGTAAATCAATACCTGGAATGTAAGTGATTACCAAAATAAATATTGTAATCTAGGCCTGCAAGTTTTTTCTGCTGCTCCGCTCCAGTGCATCCTGCTGATACCTTATGTATTCTCAGTGTCTGTGAATAAGACTGTCAGCCCAGAATGCAAATGTCAAGAAAATGTTTCAAACCACTGGCCACTGAGTGTGTTTGCTGCATTCGACAACTATTTGGAATAACTGAAAGCACAGTGTATTTAGCGTTGTTTTGCTAAAGGTCATCTGAATTACACATGGTACTGCCACAGGTTAACTGCCGTCGCTGAATTTGCCCATTAATGAATGTCTTTATTTTCTGTGCTCTCTGTGTCCTCCTTCCTCATGCAGCTCTGAGAGACCACAGAATCGAGCTGGTGCGAGCCTCATGGCAGGAGCTCACCATCAGAATTAGTGACGTCAGCCTGTCAGATGAGGGCCAGTACACCTGCTCGCTCTTCACCATGCCTGTCAAGACCACCAAGGCCTTCCTCACTGTTCTGGGTGAGCACATCTGTTTTGGCCCAGTCTCCACAGGCCAATTACTTGTGGCTAATTCCTCACATTCTGACAGCATGAATACCTGCACATTTTTGAATTATAGGCTGTTGTTTTTCTTCACTGGGCACTTGTTAGTTTGTAGGAAAATACCATCTCTGCATTATGTTTTACTCTTTTCTGCTAGAATAAAGGTTGACAGTCGAGCTTGCAAGCCAGTAGTGTTACTATATTTAATTTTCTGCCAAGCAGGACAGCCACAACAAACTCACAAGTCAAAAGTCAAAAGTCAACACCCACACTCTGTCAGCACTTACAGTACATTTATTAAGACTTGCATTTCTGTAAGATGACCTTAGTCAAGAATCTCACAGCCAGACAGCAAGACAGGAAGTAGCCACAGTAATCCTGGAGGAAAGATTTTGGGTAATTTGATTTTAACTTCATTTAATAAACCACAGACTTTTATATTCATTTTCCCATTTATTGTGAGCCATCATTGTCTTTATAGAATTCCTATTAATTTGTTTTTTGTTGGTTATTTTTCATTGTTGTGATTTTTGTTTGTCATTCCTTTTTGTCCTGCCTGAGAAAAACAAACTGGAAAAGATAAACAGCCAATGTTCAATTTGATCTTGCCACTGAGAGAAGAAGGCACAAATATCTTAAAGTGAATTCTCTCAATGAGCACATCATTATTTATTGTCAGAGGAATACAGGATCTGTAGCTCACTAGGTTATTCCTCAACTCCTCATATACATTATTTATTCAGTGTTTTGTTTATAATTGTAATTTCACGCACAACAGGAGTCCCAGGACGGCCGGAGATCACAGGATTCACCAAGCCTGCCACAGAGGGGGATGTAATCACCCTGACGTGCACCACATCAGGCAGCAAACCAGCCGCCAACATCCGGTGGTTCCGAAATGACAAGGAGGTCCAAGGTAAGCATGTGGTGTGGGTTTTCACAGAGCATTGTACCCTCTGTTACCACTTGTACCCTATTGGAGACATCATTACTGTCAAGTCATTCAGCTGCTGCATTCCTTTTGTGCTCATACTCATGCATTGTTCCACTGGCCGGGGTTTAGTGGTGCCATGATTCGACTGGCTCACTGCCAGTGTTGCTGCTGTTGTTGGGTGCCGTCCAGATATTGCTGGACTATGCCGGAGCCGTCCACATTTCACTACCTGACCAAGCCCAAAGACATATAGGAGTGCCTCTTATTGGTTCTAATTATAGAGTGTACATCAAAGGCAAGTTCTGCACGCCATTCAATTCTCACTGTAAGTGCCTCTAAAGTAATGATGTACTCAGCTGGTTGATCTAATTGATCTGAAGGTGATGATCAAGAATGAGAACGTCAAGTTTAGGGCTTGCGCAAGTTTGTTTTGTCAGCCAAACTAACAGCCAAAAATATATTCAATTTACAATTAAATAAAACAGCATCAAATCCTCACATTTTAGAGGCTAGAACCAGCAAATGTTTACATTTTTCATTAAACAGAATTACTTACAGCTAATTTATTATCAAATTTTGTCGATTCATTATCTGTTAATCGAGTAATTGACTCATTAGTGAACTGACTTACCGTTAAAGTTTGTTATGCCGGAGAATCAGATTGATCAAGACCATGTGCATCACTTCCATTTCAAGAGATTTACAGGTGTTAGTTTATCTCACGGTTAGAAATTCTACGCAGACCTCAGTGCCGTTTGCATGTGATGAGTCGATCTTGCTGGGCTTCCCATTCGTTCCTGTCAGCCATGTAACCATCCATCGTATCCCCAGGCGGCTCCAACTGAGCGCTTTATTTTTTTTTTTTGTAGGGCAGCGATTAGATTAGTCACATGAGTCGAGGAGGAAACAAGAATGCACAGGAATGCAAACTCAGAAAGGCCACATAACTCGCTTCGCCCGGACTGAGAAAAAAAAGAAAGCACTGACAGAAACAATGCATTAGGCAGCAGATGGTGCAATGTAATGTGTGCTGATCGCAGTAAACCAGCAGAAGTTTTCTGTGGTTTCACACAGCGCGCCGCACAAGCTTTCACTTTCTTGTATACCTCTTTCCAAACTGTCTGAAGCTCTACACTTTGTATTTTTATAGCTTTTATCACCTTCTTATTTCTGGCTTTTAAAAAATAAAGAAAAAAAAAAAAAAAAAAAAAAGCACAAAAAAAGACAAAACATTAAAAAATAGGAATGGAATGTTTTTCCTCAATTTGATGGCAGAGGTAAGCTGTGTGGAGCTCTTTAATGTAATGGAGCCTGCTGCGGAGACTCAGTGTGACAGTTGCTCTTTATTGAAGATTTGCACCAGAGAGCTTTTTCTTGGTGGTTCTGTCTGTGTCTGCCCAACATGGCATGATGATTGATGGGAGAGCGGCTGGGATATGAAGTTTTCTTGTTGAAATGACATGCACGTAGATTCCTGAAAGGCCAGTGGAGAGGTGGCACCCAGCATCACAACCAGACTTTCTGTCCATCTCAAGAGGCACCAAGATGATCTTGGAATTTTTTTTTTTCCTTTATAGGATGAGATGTACTTTAAAATACATCTTTAAAGCTCAAAACTTTATATTCTTAACATGGACATATGCACCTACACCAAATGCCAAAATATAAACAGTTCGAGGGGTGATAACATCTTACACAACTTCTATATTTTGTGTATATCAATAAAAATGTAATACCTTCATCCCATTCCCAGGTCAGCAGGAAAAATTAAAACAAAACAATGATTCCCTACATTGATATTCCATGTATGAAATGACATTGATGTGTGTTGTGTGAATTGCATATCTCTAAAAAAAGATCATGTACTCCAAGTCTGCCCCAAACTGGTGTCTTGTATACAAATGTTCTTTTATTAGTTTTACCTGTGTATGGTGGGTTTTATTAAGCCGCCTGGGCAAACAGACCTGGTATGATGCATCTCCAAGTCAAAGAGAGATAAAGAACAAAGCAGAGACTGGGGGGCTCGACTTAAAAACTTCATTTCCATGTCAAAGTGTCAAAGAGGAGGAATGTCAATCAGTGCTCTGGATCCAGGTCTTTTGTAGGTGCTGCTTTAAAGCTTTCTTTAGCGTGAATGTGCTGGGAGCAGCATGTTTTGCCATGGGTTCTTGTGTGGTGGATCATTGCCGCCAGTGTCTGCTGTCAGTCAAATCTATCCCCACTGGGGGACCAGTCTACAAAGCTCCAAGACGACAGCAGGTGTAATAGCAAAAACATGTCATATTTATTTCATGCTCTGATGATTTGTTTTTCAACAATTTATATTAGAAGCACACCGTATTACAAACCTCAAAATGCAACTGTCATCGTGTGTCAAATAATTTGTTTGCAGAGTATAGAGCCATACAAATTACTTGTGTCACTGAATGACAGCCGGGCTTCAAAGTGTAATCTATTGAGGAAAAAAAAATCCACCCACTCTCGCTCCCTTTCCATACATAAAGTGGCCAATGTGTTAGAAAGGGACAGAGCCGGCAGGCATCAGGAGTCAAAGGTAGGTTTTCAAAAATAGAAAGTGTTTATTTATTCAAAATGAAGAAGACAACGATTTACAAAATATGCGACAAAGTTCTTGACCCATAAAAGAGGTCATGTAAACAGAACCAGACTCTGGTAACATTAACTTAGTAGAATGTGACTGTAACTGAACAGAGCGAAGTGACTGAACAGAGACAAAAGTGACACACAGGCCTGAAAAGATGTGTTTACTGTAGCTTAAAGAAATAGCAATTAGAACAACTTAAGGCAAACAAATACAAATAGAAACGAATGCGCTGCCAAAAACCTACTGAATAAACCACAAGGATGATATATGAAATAAAAACTGTGTCGTTATTTCTGTCTACTGATGTGCGATACGGATGTGATGTCAAAAGTAATAAACGAGAAGAAAATGAATCATGAAGTTTAAATCACAAAGAAAACGAAGGTGTCCCGATATTCCCTTCACAGTGACACATTCAAATACACAACGACTCCATTCAGAGTTCAAGCAAGATATCAAGCCTTTTGAATCTAGATCATTAACAAATAATAATAATAAAAATAATGATAATAATGTCTGCTCCCAGCCTATTCCTTAAGATCAAGCAGAGCAAAGATAAATGATCACAAACCTTCATTTTTATTTTCAACAATACTTCACCCTTACAGGGTTTGCTCCCTGCTCTTTGCTGATTTCTCACATCAAGTATTCCCAACATGTTGACTTTGTTGCAACTTTAATTGTCAAACGTGAACGGCAACAACTGTGGGAACTTTCTCTAATCAGTGGTAAAACACATAAAGACGTGTTTACTACCAAAGAATCTGGAAACACATCGGAGCAGCTGATTCATGTTTGCACTACATGCTTCTCTAATCTAAAGATTTCTGATGATCGCTGTGTCCCGTACACAGCATCTACTGTAGGGAAGAGCCGGGGGCTTTAGTAAATCTTTTCATATGCAAATCAGTGAATCATGTCATCAGACAACGTCTGGCCTTCACGTCGTGTCTGAAATGTCTTTGAATCTTTGTGTCTCTGTTCACTGATTTTATACCAACTTTGCATTAAATCATTAAATCAACAACTCCTACTGAATATAAAAAGCCTTGTACATATACATGGAATTTATTGTTCAAAAGGTCATAGGTCGTATTTAGTTGAAGTTTAACCACTATCTTTTAATTAAATAGCACCAGCACTAGGGAAACCTGTGTATGCCGTAGTTAAGACATAATTCGAATAAAAACATTGTTGTAAGGTTTATAGTTTAGGCTACATCTTTTTAACAAATTGTTGTAAGTTTAACAACGCTGCAACATGAACAGCCCCTTTCAACTTGATAAATCTCCACTTTAATTGTAAAATAATTGGCCGGGGTTCTTTGTTTTTCCCTCCTGTAGCTGTGGCTGTAGCTGTGTGTGTATTTGGGTGTGTTTTCATGGACGTGAGATCCAGTATGTGATGGTGTTGACCAGAATGTTAAGTCACTGTGAGCAGGTTCCTCTTCATCATCTGTTGATTTTTCTATTTATGACCTATTTCTTAGAGAATTTCCTTCTTTCACTTCTCTTCTTCAGTTTCTATATTTTCATCTTCATCAACACCATGATCCAAAATTAGATCAACTGTCATTCATGCAACACTGACGCGTCTGTTGTATTAAATACCTGTTGTCATCAGCCGCAGCAGGGATGAGCTATGTGTTTCTGCTCATATTTAACTATGACATTTTTTCCATTATGAGTCTAGCAACTGCTTACTTAACTCTTAAAAACACAACCCTGTGGCTCATGATATTTTCCATAGCCCCTTTGCTTTGCCTTTATCTCTGAGCTTTTAAATAATGGAGATATTTTTCTAAAGAATATCTGAGAAATTTACAACCGAGCCACATTACAGGAACATACTGTACCAGCATATGTTTTAGGACTTCCAAGTGTTTTCTCACATTTATTGCCTTAGATGGTTTTGAGCTATTTTTAGACCCTCACTTTTCCACAGCACGTCCAACTTTAGTGCAAACTAATCTGTTTACCTCTTTTAGAATTTAGTTTAAAAATGATTTTAAAAAAAAAACAAACATTTAAACCAATAACATTAAAGGGCCTAGAAGCTATGGGGGGAGTTATAGAGGGTTGTAGAAGATCTGAGATAAAACATTTTCAGCTCCTGCTTGTTTTCATTGATCTTGTGCAGCTTCACAACAGAAACAACGTCCCAGCATCATCTGCTTTATGTAAAGAGGGACTTGAGCTAGTGCACATCTTTGCTCTGATTTTATTAGATGGTGATTTCACATTTGCAGCCATATGTAATAATGTTTACAGATATCCTAAATGACAACAACAATTAGAGACCATTACTTTGACACAGTGTTTCCTGGCTGGACTGCTCAGCCCATTGTTGTGTGTGTGTGTGTGTGTGTGTGTGTGTGTGTGTGTGTGTGTGTGTGTGTGCTGGGAGAATAGTACCAATATGTGCAAACCTGTGCTGGTCTAATCATCTGCTGTAACAGAAAATATTGTTGTTTGTATTGTTTTGAAGCCAGAGCATTTTTTATTTCATATTTATATCAAACAGCAAGTTGTAATATCTGTCTGTGTGTTGTAAATACGTTGATGTTTAGTTTAAGTAAATACAAAAATATAAAAGTCTCTGGGGAATAAACCAAGAAGACATTATAAACAGCTGTTACAATTAAATTATAAAATTTATTATTAAAATATGTGACAAACATGTAATCAAAGTGTAATTAATATTGAACAATACAGTATCATGGAAAATGCGTGCAGATGAGTGTCAGTGTTATATATTAGTTATAGGGTGTTGTATATTAGTTTGTGAACTAATGTAATGTACATACTGACCATAATGTACTAAAGGATTGTACTACCCTGGACCAAATTCATTCAAACTGGTAGAAAATTAACTGCTGTGTCCCTGAAGCCTCTTTACCCTCCAACTGCCAAACACCAAAATACTAAATGAGCGAGATTGTTAATGAAGGATATCAAGTACCAATGTAAAATTAAAGACCCTAACCACTGTTAAATGAGGCAAAGATTGTTTTTTGTGAATGTGACTTTATATTTGAAGGGCTTTTAACAGCAAATTAATGGAGAAATTAGGTCACGGAATTTCAGAAAAAAACAAAATGAAATTCTCAAAACACTGTGTAATTATTGATCAGCAGGCAGTGGGATGCAAACTGTGCCGAGCAGCAAGTTCTGCTATTAGAGAAACGCCTCTGATGCCATCATGAAATAAGCAAAGGCTCAAATTGTTGTGCACTTATTTCTTCAAGGCTGAAGACAACTTTACCCAATGAATATGAAACAAAAAAATCATCTTAGGGAGCTATACCTGACAAACTCTGGTATTACCCTTATTAGACCTGCACTTAGATCTTTAAAAAAAAAACAAATCCTGCCATGAGGCTATCGTCCTTGGTAAAACACACACTGTGCTGGTGATTCCAGGAGTTACCCCCCCCCCCCCCCCCCCCCCCCCCCGGG
>NW_019174389.1:1350614-1439905 GCF_002260705.1 Seriola dumerili | reverse complement strand
CCCCCCCCCCCCCCACAGTCGCCTGGATGCACATCTGCTTACTTGCTAGGGCTCTGGTTCTAAGCAGATTCACCTGGGCACATTCCCACTCTTACGAAAGCTGCCTCTGCATGCTCTGTGGCGATGCTAGCAGCCGCCTTGAAACAGACTGACAGCTTCTCTATGGTAGCTCTGATGCTGCAGGCAACTTGACGAATGAGAGGAGAAGCTGGAGAGATTTGGTTTGACACCACAGAGGCACTTCCTATCCCCCTTATGTACTTCAGGGCAAAATGCAAGGCCTTTGACTCTCAAATGCAAGGCCCCTGACTTTCCTGTTTGCTCAAAGGATATGTGATATTTGAAGTACTTTTTTTTTTTTTTTTCAAATATTCTCATTTGAGATGCATTACTCAATAAGAGTGTGGTGTCCTGGAGGGTGGAGAAGTTGGAAGTTTTTTTTCTTACTCCTTCTCTTGTAGCTATCTTCTTCTTTGTCTTCTTCTTCTTGCTGTTAGTAATTTTAGTTCTGAAAGTGTGATGTTTGGTCTGTGTGTGTGTGTGTGTGTGTGTGTGTGTCATGCAAACAAAAGACATCAGTGAATCAGGAATAATAAAACCAGGATGGCGCACATGCTTTCAACATTTTCTAAAAAGCACAAAAGTGGAAAATACAATTTCACGTAACTTACATAATCAGATTTTCAAACTGCCAGCTCTGTAATAAAATTAATAAATTACTAATTAAACACATATAATAGAACTTTCTTACTTACAAGAGAAATGAAATGAAAGACTAAATAAAAAGTTAATGTTCCTTTTTTTTCTTTTGAGATAAAGTTTGGTTACTTTAATAGACCAGAATTAAACAAACACCAATAATTGATCATCTGTACTTCACAATGTATTAGGATTTTGTCAAACCATTTCATGAAAAATCAATACCCTTCAATCACTGTATTAAAGAGCTGTTATTTAATCTGGAAGGTAAGAAGAAGAATACATGTAGTAACAGTAGCAATAATAGTAGTAGCACGGTAGTTATAGCAGTCATAGTAGTAATAGTTCCTCCACTGGAAGGTCCAATAAAATATTAATCCCCTTGCACATGACAAAATCAAAGAGATTCAGTGGAGTGGAACAAATGGAACAGATCAGCCCAAAATGATGATGATATGGGTGATCTGGATTTCATTGCAAAGGGCTTTTAGTATTTAATAGACCAAGTGATTGAACAATCCATGTGGTGCGTGTGCGTTTGTGAGTGAAGGAGGGGAGTGAGTACATGCGTATGTATTGATTGGCTCAGGTTTTTCACTGTAAGCGCAGAAAGTCCAGGGAGAGGGAGAGAGGAGGGATGGAGGGGGGGGGGGGGGGGGGGGGTGCAGCACAGAAGAGGATGTGAAGGGGTTGAGGGGTTTAGCATCTCCAGTGAAAAGTCCTCCATCAGTTAATGCCTTCGTCCTATTCGCATCGCTCAGGTGCAGTTGCCTCGTGCAGCTGTTTCCATAGAAAAGTGATGCTGCCACACAAAGTGTTGACAGGAGAGCAGCAGAAAACTACAAAGAAATGCTTCCAGTTATGAGTTAAGAGGCATCTAAATGAAGACAAAATTACATGGCAGGGGAAAACAAACAGATCAAGATCTGAAGCTGTGTAAAGGGTAAATGTTTGGGCATGAAACTGAGACAAAGGAGAGGAAAAAAAGGAAAGGTGTGACTACAACTATGGAAAATCCACCCCACACTGCCGGGGGGAGTGTGTGCCTGTTTATGTTGACTAGGATGTTTGAGAGATGGTCCTGGAGGAGCAAACACACCCAACCAACCGAGTCAACGCTCATCCTGCTCTCCCCTCACTATTCGTTCTACTTTGACTTGACTTTCAAAGGCCAAGGATTCTCTCCCTCAAAGGGGAAGCAGAGAAAAACAACAACAACAACAACAACAACAACAACAGCACTGTAGCTGTCTATGTCAGAAAAGCAAAAAAATAAAACTGAAATAAAATTTCATGTTTCTCACGTTTTAGTTAACACACAAGCAGATTTCAGTTTTTCTCATTTTCTTTTTCAAGCACTTTTTTCTTTTTCTTTTTTTTTTTTTTGTATGAAGACCTTGCACAAAAGCCAGAACCGTTCCCCAGTAACATTTGCAATTCACAAGTTCATTTCACCCTTGTTCATCTCCTGTCTCTCTGCAGGCACCAAGGAGGTGAATGCCACAGGAAAATCATTCACAGTGAGGAGTAGCGTCCAGTTCCAGGTGGACAAACGGGACGACGGCGTCGCCTACACCTGCAGCGTGGAGCATGTGTCTCTGTCCAACCCCTACATGACAACTGAGGTCCTGGAGGTCCACTGTGAGTGCAGTCATACACACCCCACAAAGCTGGATTAGGTATAAGATTAGTATTGAGAAGAAATACAAGGATTGAGATTACATTTATGTCTGCAGGTTTAGCTTTGCATTTGCTCAGGATTAGTGTAGGATTAGTTTGCAGGTAAGGGATTAGTATCAAAGCAGAACAGGGATATGGGCTAGAGCTAAGAGTTGCCCAATGGGTAAAGAGCTAACTACTGTTGTACTTTGTCAGTGTAAGAGTTAAAGCCTCTAACACACAGTGCTGTCATAGCATTGGATTTTTTTTTTTGTCTCTTCTTCGCAGATGCTCCCCATCTGGAGATCACACATTCACTGATTATTCCACAGGAAGGGCAATACTTCAAATTGGAGTGTATTTCCATAGGCAACCCGATGTAAGTTGGCATTTATTCACAACTTCAATTTGGTGGTAGCGACTAGCATGAAAATCGGCAGGAATTTGACTTGAGATGTGATTCTTCTTCAATAGCGAATGTCATTTTTCAAGAATTGTTCTGCAGTTATTTCTTAACATTTAAGAAATCACAAGCAGCAACATAAAAGGAAAAATATTGCCTACATTGTTTTCTGTCCTAGACCTGAACCGGTGCTGTGGTCTAAAGATGGAGGAGAGCTGCCAGACACTGAGCGTATGATTGTGGAGGGCAGGGAACTAACCATCACCACACTAAACAAAACAGACAATGGCACATACCGCTGCGAGGCCAGCAACGACCTGGGGACCAGCAGTGCTGAATACATACTGTTTGTATATGGTGGGTACTTCAGCGGGGGCGAGTCTTGTTATGGATGATCAGTTTTGTTGTTGGTTGGTGTTCATTACACAGATACAAAGCCAGCAGGGAGGCTGTCACTCAGGCAGCTTAATATATATATATATATATATATATATATATGTATATAAAGAGGCTAAGCTGGTACATGTTATGATAAAAAACAAATGTCTCTAAATCAAACAGCATGATAACAAAGCAATAATCACTACCTTAAATATAAAAGATATCAACGGGAGAGAATCACAAATTTCAGCATCTCCTGGAAATACAGTGTTTTTGTCCGATAATCTGCCAATCATAATAACTGCTGTTGACTTCAATCTTTTAACAGTCATTAGTGTTTCATTTATGAATATCAACTGACAGACTCCAGTCACCCGCAACCCAGTGAAGGATGAGCATGTACACGTAATGAATGGATATTTAAAAATGCATAAATCAGCAAACATGTTTTAAATTAGATTTATCAAATAATTAACAATCTTCCTGGATAATGTTTATCTTCATTTTGGCTGTAAAGACGTGCGCCAGTTTGATTTTAATAGATTTCAAACAAGACCCTGCCAGTGTGTTTGCATGGTTTAGATCCTTAACTACAAATCATGTGTACTTAACATTTTAGCTGACAATTTGTGAAAGTATGTTGGACAGTGTTGTGTGTATTTTTGTTACCATTGGAGACAGCCATTTGTTTCCATTCGTTTTTGAAAATATAAAAAGCATTCATCAATTCAATTCATCACCATGAACATTATGTGTGCGTGAATCTTTGTTGGCAATACATCAAGGTTGTGTGATCATGCAGATTAAGTGCAGATAGATTTGAAATTGTCTCCACTGCATGGCCTCACAACAATATTGTAACTTTGACGATAAGTAATGTAGTAATCGTCTGGTGTTCACTGCGATGTGAAGTTAAGAAGCAGAAGTTTAAATAGATCATACGCTGCATTAAAATGAATGGAAACAAATGGAACCCTATGTCAGAGAAACAAATGCAAATCTCCAACTGCGCTTACACAGACCATTTCAAGCTTAGTAGGACAAACAGCTCCATTATGTTTTCTTGAATCGGGGCTCAGCTTCCTGTTCTTGAACACCTCAGTATTAAGTTCAAACCACCAACCGTGTGATTAAATGACAACCTGCTGTTCTTCCTGAGTCACAGCCACTTTTTGGTTGGAGAAGTGGTCAGCTGTGATGAGAAGTACAGTATGTATGTTTTGTAGGAAACGGGATAAAACATATATAAAAACACTAGTATGATGTTTTATAATATCATCTCGATATGTGATTGGTTTGTACTTGCTGCCAAATGGTAATACAGGGTAGAATAAAACAGAGTAAAAGATGGCTTCCAACAGCTGACCACAGTATTTATCTGACATAATAGTAAGTTCATGATCAAGTATCATTAAACATGTTTCATTTTGTGGTTCAGATATACTGTATAGATGTAAATCTAATGCCAGGACCTACAGCAAAGTTGTCTGTAGTCCTGCATTGCAGACCATTTCTTCAAGATTCCACTTCCAAATCTTTCCTTGGCACTGTGCAGGATAACCCAGTTTACCTCACTCTACTGTACACAGGCCTATCACTACACAGGTTTAGCGTTTGGACTCTTCCTGTGAGGAAGCAGAAAAAAGTGTTAAGGATGCAGAATTTAGCTTCCAAGTACTGCCTGGAGGAGAGATAAGTTAATCCCGAGACAGTGGAGGGGATGAGAGAATAAAGACAGCATGGTGCCGGAAACGGATCATTAAGGCCTCGGCAGCACATGTTTATAATGTTTATCAAATACAGCCGAGTAAAAATACAAAAACAAGGACAGAATATATAAATTCAACATGGATTTATTTGTTTCCATTTTTGCCAATTAAACAGTCCCACATGAGAGTGCAGTTTGTTTGGGAGCGACTTATCACAGCTCCAGCGCTGGACTTATTCAAGCTCACACGCAGTTACTGGATGCACAGCAGCTTCTTTGTTCGATTTTAAAGGCAGAGGCTTTTGGGGAGAGAGAACCCTTCACTGGGAAAAAATGGAGGAAAAGGAGGATGACACATTCGTCCTTTCAGCTTTTGTTATCTTAGTCTCCTCTTTCAGCGTGCTCAATGAACAGGGGTAAGGCAGCGATGTCAGGCTAGTCCATATCATCCTGTCATATCTGGGTGCCATGTGCTGGTCCATAGTTTCATTCCTCACATTTCACAGACAGGAAGGCTTTTTGCATTATATCAAATTATACAGAATTCAAATTTGTTAAATCTGGGTTATTAGAATTACAGGATATGTACCAACAGAAAAGCTGATAACCTTCAGCAGCCCTCTCACAGTAAATAAAAAGCTCCTGGTTACTAGGGGAAGGATGACAAATTGAGTTGAGTAGGTAAAAGATGTGTGAGACGAGCTCATTTCCACTGATGATGATAGTCATTCTTCAGCACCATCGTGTCTGTCTGAATACTTACCGGGTCTCTTTGGATCATCTCAGCCTCTAAGCCTAATTTGCTAATGACAGGAGAGCTGAGAAGCAATAAATGTCAACGCTCCGCCGCAATTCATCAACGTCTCCGATTATGCTCCTCGATACACTGTATTAAATAAAGCAAGGAAACACCATATATGATAATTACTCTGTCTGCGATGCTAGACAGATGGTAACAGATAGTAGCTGGGTTAAATACAGTCGAGAGACGTCTGCGTCTCTTTATGAAGCTGCAGCCCTGCGTCTTACATTTTGCCCTCACATTGCCCTCACTCATTTACTACACATGTTCACCTCAACAAGTATGATACATGATGAGTTTTACATTCTCCATGTGCAGCCTATTTACCAACCTATCATCATTTGCCGGAAAATGTAACAGATGTAAGAAAGATGAATCCTTCATGTATGACTCATCCTTTTCCCCAAAGATGTTTCGAAAAGAATCTGCTCATTCAGAGCTTGACTCATTCGTGCAACTCTTGTATTTTATCATCTGTGCATTTTTATTTCATTATTTTGCCTGTATTCACTGAGGGAAAGACCAGAATTAACCCACTGCACCAGCCACGCGCAGTAATTGATTTGTGCTGTTTGATTTTCCTGTAAGTTTTCTCATGTTGAGCCTGTTCCCTACGGATAGGTTTGTTTTTTGCTCCCCATTGCTCCTGTTTTCATTTAGCAGACGTCATCACCTTAGTGCCTCCATCTCCAGCTCCCCCGACTCCCTCTCTAGCCTCCATTCTTCCAGTCTGCTAATGCCGACATTCCCACATCAGGCATAGGCAGTCACAGCTGCGTTCGCAGGTACGCTCGCGAGCCCCCCTTGCCCTCGCCTCAACGCTCCATGCACTCACAAACATGACACTGAACACACACTTGGTGATTGATGAGCTAACAGCCGGGCTTTGAGATAGAAAATAGCATTGTTTTTCTGGATGAATTCAATACTCTGTCTATTTTTTCTCTTTCCTCTCTGCTTTATTTTCTATACACAGCACTGTTACCTCACCAGCCTTTTCAGCACTCATCCTGATTAGTGCTGTTATTGCTAACTGATGATATGCAGACACTGTAGAGCCAGTTACCACGTTATCACAGTTTGTAAGCCACTGCATAAAATATCATCTTTACAGAAGCAGAAAATAGAAAAACATGAGAGTTTTTATGCTTTTGCTTAAAATGGTTTCTGCCATTACAACCACACACAAGATAAAATTTGCAATTGCGTTCTAACAAAGTTAACCAGAATCACATGCTTTGTGTGTTTACTTCAGTTCTTCTCTCCCAATGGAATTAATGTTGTAGTGTTTGTGTATGACGTTGCCGTATTGAGCCACAACAGCACTCTGCAGGCAAAATATGCCAAGCGGTTGCCTTAACAGTCAAAATAGCTTTAATGTTGTGTGAGAAAATACAAAGGTTACCTAGATTTGGGGTTTGCTTAATTTTGATAATCAACTCAAAGTTTCCTTGTAAACAAACAGAAGTTATATTCAGTTTATTTCACCAAAACGCATTATGTGCATCCTTGAGGTTTAGCAAACACTGAATGCATTTCCTTCCTCATAAAAGATTTGCAGCAGTGATTTTGTCGTAATGTTTTACACTGTGCATTGTTTCCATCCTTATAGACTAGCTTACAGTCTTTCCGAATGTCTTCACGACTAGTGGTATAGCTTGAAACTGGCAGCAGGACAGCGTGCTCATGCATGTAAATCTTTTTGCACATCCACAATACAAACAAAACAGGACCCCACTCTTAAAAATATTGCTCCATGGCAAAAAAGAAAAATCCACAAGGTACCTTTAAACTGGAAGGATTAGGCCTCTCAAAAGCTGTGACTTTACTTTTCCAAGCAACTTTGTCATCTGGCAGTACCTATATACCCTGACCTATCATTCATGACAGACTGCTCAATGTATGTTGTTGAATACTCAGGTGGAGGTTTATGACATGTTACCTCATACCTGAACTTTTTAAGATAAGATAAAAAATTCTTGCTCTCAGTATTAAAGGGTTGGTTCACACAAAATCCCAAAAAATATTTTCTCATTTACCTCCGGTATTGTTGCATTCATATGGTTTTTGTTTTGTTTTCACAGGTTTTAAGATACTTGTCCCTCAGCTCTATATGCTTCCACCTGCAAACAATGGTGATTAATAGTATTTAATTTGTATTAAAAAATTACAGAAACAAAAAAATAGCAACAACATGTTTCTCAGATGAATTATTAGATATCTTTCAACCTGGGAAAATACAAAACTAGTTATTTGTAATTATTGGTAAACTGACCTATTAGAATGTACATTGCCAATTACACACGGCAAATCTCAGTAAATACGTCTTTGTTCTTCATCTTGTCCTTGTCAATATATCTTGTGCTCCTCTCATAGTCATCGTTTCCAATAACTCCAGTTCAGCATGTATTTGGCTCTGACAGCAAGCTTCGCTTTCCGTCACCTCTGTGCGCTGTCAAAGTAAAAACTCAGAAAACAGACCATACTAATTTCACATGTTTCCTTTGAACCTTGTGGTCACCTTTTTTATCACGGTGTTGTTCCCCTCGTCTTTTCTTACTGCTGTCACTGTCTGCAACCATGGCAACAGCCAAAGACTTTCCAGGGCCTACGACAGGTAAATATCCCACTAGATGATCATTGTAAGCCAGATTTACACTGTGTGATGCTGGATCTGGATCTGGGTCAGGACACATCACGGCCTCCACCCAGCATGAGCCAAACCATCACCATGCATGGATGCTCACTCTGCTGACGCCAGCCGCTTTCTCTCTACAGGCTGCATAAGTTATCACACCACAATGTTTTTGGTTTGCTTTGTCTTAGAACCATCTAATTCATTGTGCAGTCTGAGTGGTGCTGGGCTGGACATTGTACCTGTGCCAGTGGGCAAATATTTGATTTCAGTTCATGTGAATACAGCGGGAATGGAAGGGAACAGCCAAAATTCTTAATGAGAACTCGGCTTTTCACATTTCTGATCACATAGTACTTGAAAAAATATTTCTGTTTACCATTTTTTCCTAGGTAAATGTATATTGATCTATGTGCGTAACATGGTTGGAGCACTTTAGTCTGATATGGTGTGATATATATATATATATATATAGGATGAAACGGGATAGAAACAGTTCATGTTGTCTTAATGTAACTAAACACCGGATCAGGCCCCTGTGTGCTGCTAAAGTGTTTGTATTCTCGCTTTGTGACAATGAGTGGTATTTTAAGTGTTGTCTTAGTTGTCTTGATTTGAATTGCTGCCGCTGTAGTTTGTTTCAGGATTGGCATATGAATAGTCGGCGTATTTACATGTGAATTAAAGCTCAAAACACTGGTTGGACAAGTATAAATACTTAATGGTCATTTACTCACACTTAAGGTGAAAGCAAGTGTTGTGTTTGGATGTTCAGCTGCAGTGCATCAAGAGCTGTTTAGCTTGTCCCATTCCTGTGAGCTGTGAGCACCAGCCAAGTGTGATATGAAAATTGCTTGTGCTCCTTGTTGACAGTGGAACACCTGTACAGATCATTATATCCATCGACATGCTACCGAAACTGAGTTAGTTCAACTGTTGTACCAGTTGACAATTATTGCTTCAAAGTCTGAAGTGCCTGCCTGTGAATCCCTAATAAAACAGTCATGGTGGTTCTATTGTGCATGGTGTTAAACTGCATGTTTCACAATTTCATCTTTTTTTATTAGTCTTATTCTTAACGTCCCTCACTTTAGTTTGATGAAAATGAGGGTTGCATTCTGTTAACAGAGGAGTATAACGAGGTTTATAGGAACATCCCCGTCGTCATTTCCCAGGGTCACTTTGCAAAACTGAGCACAAGCCACAGCCATTCATCAGCTTGAGATAATGAGAGCACAGGAGGTGCACAGTAAAGACACAGCCACTTAGAGTTTATTACACGACAGACACAAAGGCATGCTCCTGCCTGGGAAACCTTCAGCCTCCACTCTGCCCGGAGGACACCTCGTGTTAAATAACACTTACTTTAAAAAAAAAAAACTGATCCTCAGCAGCAGAATGTGGCAGCGAGCAGGGAGAAAACACAAAAGATAGTGTGTGTGGAGGCTTTGGCTAAAAAGCTGAAACATCACTCAGAGCTAGACTTCAGCTTTCTTGCAGCATGTTTCCGTTACTAACACACATTTTTGAATTGTGTAGAGATTTGTGGTATTTCCTATGATCACTTCTTTCATACCTGAATTCAGGCACTTCAAAGCAACGATGTCAGGTTGCTCTAAATATGGCAGAAGCTCATTTGGGGCTGTTGTGCTTTGTTCACAAATGTAAAAGCTACATCTGGATTTTTTTTTTTTTTTTTCCAGGATAATTGCAGGATGAAAATGTTTTCATTGCTGTTTAAAAAAATGTCTACAGCTGCATGAGACAGCGGCGGAACATCTTGCAGGTGTTAACATTATCTCTCCACTTTTCGCTCCATGTCTCTCTGCCTCTGTCTTATTTCAGATCCTAATGCTTTAGGACAACATGGACCTGACCACGCTTTAATCGGCGGAGTTGTTGCAGTCGTGGTCTTCATCACCTTGTGTTTGATAATAGTTCTTGGACGATATCTGGCCAGACATAAAGGTAAAATGGGTCACTCGAGCTCCCTTGAATTGCAATGGTCTTGCCTGGAGTAAATGTATATGTCTAGGTGGATAAACTTTCTGTGGCTCTGTATGTCTGCAGGGACATATCTAACACACGAGGCCAAAGGAGCAGAGGACGCCCCAGACGCAGACACAGCCATCATCAACGCTGAGGGAAACCATGTGCATGCAGAGGAAAAGAAAGAGTATTTCATTTAGACTTCTGTTGCTTTTTTCTTTTCTTTTTTTCTCCTTCGTTTCATGACAACTTTTGACAGCAGACATGCAATTTTAAGCTGCCTCAGCGTCGCAGTCTGTTTTACTTTACTTATTATTTACTTGTTCTTTTGCCTTCTCCAGAAAGCTCATGCTTGGATATGCTTGTTTTCAAAGCATTCGCTGACAATATAGCCTTCTCCTTTTGTAATCAATGTACCCCATGTACAATTGGATTATGTCCATTTCAGTTTTACAGTGCCTAAATGCTGTATATTTTTCTGCATTTCTTTTATCGCTTGCATTATCTCTCTTCTCTGTTACGTCACCTGTTAAACAACTTTTTGCAGATTTTTTAAAATTCAGAGGAAATGTGCTTCAACTCAAGTCTTAGCTTTTCAAACTGTTTTACGTTAAGAACAGAGTGTGTTAAAATACATCTATCTATCAAGCATTTCCATCAGAGGAATCTTTTTAGGGACTGAATGGTCTTTAGATATTTACCCCACCACAGCCATATTGCACATGTTTAAAAAATAAATCATAAAGCAGACCAAACACTGACAAAACAAAACTTCGAAGCACAATCTATGTGATTGTCTCAAGATGAAATTGACTCCCTTTTAGCAGTCTCCATGTTCCTGCATTGATTTTTTTTTTTTAGTTTTTACTCATGCTGTTGATTTGTACCAACAGAGAACAAGTCAGAATATTAAAGCACAAAGTCTGAGGACTAACACAGAGGGAAAACACATCAACTGTTTCTTGTCTCAGGATTCAATATGAGTCTAGATGGAGAGATGGTGTCAGATACACGATGAAGATTTCAGTACACTGAACGATTTTCAGTTATTGTCACGGATGAGGAACTTTAATTTTGGGTTGGTGATTTGATGTAAGATCCAAACTGAATGAGTGGAACCTTGTAGGGGTTCATTATTTATGTTGAATTTTATTGAACAACTATGCTCAATGTGTGGATATTGCTGTAAAATACTTTGCTAACGTGAATATTGGTGAACAATATTGTTGAGTCTTGGGATCCCTGACACATTTCGATTTGTATATTAGCATATACAGTATTTAAAGTATTCCACACGTCTTATTTTTTCCCATTTATCTAACAAGAGGTTGTTTTGTCATAAGGTATGTAAATAATGTGTAAGTATTCAATTTCAGTAAAAGAAAATCGCTGGCTATAGCTTTTAATTTCAGGTCCATATCAGTTCCTGTCATTTTGATGAGATTATTTTCACATTTTTGAAGATTTCTTCAAACAGGGATTCTCATGAATTGCTTAAAATGTAAAAAAAAACTAAAAAACTAAAAACTAAAAAACTAAACAAAACAAAAAAAGGAAAAAAAATCTGGTCAAAATATATGTATTTATTATTATTATTGATTGACATTTATTATATAATGCTATATTGATTGATATTATTGCTGTTATTACTAAAGTAGTGGTCTGACATTAACTTTTCCATTTTTTAATTCTGAAACTTATCATAAAAAACAATACAAGGATCACCGTTATGGCCTTTGAGTTTGCTGCAAACAGTACTAATGACATGTTGAGGCATTGGTGAATCAGACATCCCCTCATTGTATATAGTCACTGTATCAAAGACACTGAACCACATTGCCAATGCTCATACATGTTATTTTGTTAGTTCAATATGATGCTATAAATAACTCATTTTGTACAAAGTTTTAATCGCTGTAATTAATTTGCTTTATATGGGGGATGTGTGAGGTTTTGCTTTTTTCTCAGTATTGAATATTCATTTTTCAACTATGCCACTGTAAAAAAAAAAAGAAAAAAAGAAAAAAGAGAGACAAAGTGCGGATTAAAATATGAATAACTTGAAAACTGCCATTTTGTTGTGACTAAGTTTGTACTTTGAAATGAACTCATGAGTAATGCTATGTGCTTTTGAATTACAGTAGAATTATTAACATAATATCAGTCCACATATCTAAGGGAGTGTATATTGATGGACGGTGCAATGACCAAAGCTGCACTGTAATTGTTATTCCATGCAACTGCTGAGTATTACTCAACCTTTAGTATTAATAATACATGCAAAGTGTCTGACTTGTAGAAGGATTAAAAAGCCATGAAGCTCCTCAGGAAGATCGCCCGAGGCTATCAGCACCGCTCATGATGTGTGCATTAATACAGGGTGACAAAAGGAAGACTCCAGTCTTCCCGAATTCTTCCCCTGTCTCACTGGAGCTGAGTTCGATATGCTTGAAGTGGCTTCATGAAAGTGGCCACAGTTGTGAACAAAGCAGGCTGCTGTTGCACTTATTTTAACAAACTAGACAGATGGAGTGGGCTGGGTGAGGAAAACTGGAGGCAAACCGCTTTGTGATTTGACATCATGGTCAAGGATGTTGGGATGCAGCTCATTGCTTTAATTGGAAGTGAAATGATAACACTTAAGATGAAATTTTATTGATCCCTGTGGGGAAATTAGATAATTGAAAAAGAAAACAGTAATAGCATCTAACAAGGAAAAAATACAAACTTGATACCTGCACTGAATAGATAATAATGAAAAAAAGTACAGTACAGCAGTCAAATTGAGTAAAGAGTTGTGCATATGCAGATGTCGCCTTTGTATTAATGCAAGATGTGGTAAAAGGATGGACCACTGATTCATACGCTGGTAAAGGTATTACAGCAGTCACGTCTTCTTAATTACTGTAAATAAGGATTACTGCAGGATAAATATGTGCTATAGATGAGTTCAATATGCATAAAAATATTGCAGTCTATACAAAATGAAATAGTAGTGTGATTATAAAAAAAACCATGAATATATGATGGGAAGAAATTGACACACAAGAACATGGTGTGCAAATGTGCATTATATTCACATTATCTAAATAAGGCCAAATGTGATGAGTGTAATGGTAGCATTAGAGTAGCATTAGAAATACTAAGCCTTATCAAACTTACATTTGAATAAAGCAAATGTTAGTATCTTGCACACGGTAGTGATTTGGTTACAACATGTACAATAAACCTTACCAATTTAGAAAAACAAAAAAAGCACCTTTTATGGTCCATTATCACTGCTTCAGTGGCACAGATGAACTTTTGGAAATTTGAGGATGGATATAATAGCACAGTGCAGATTACTGAACTCATATTAAATGTCTCGACATCCTTAAAGGGAGATCTCGTTCCAGGACATGGGGCCCGAGTCATTATGATCCTCCATTCTTCAGCTCCCATTGACCTTGAGCATAATGTTGCTTCCCAGCAGACTAATGTTGCCATTATCAGCACACTGTCCGGCCAACCACCTGCCTGCTTCACACAACGCCTCCCTCCCTCTCTCTTGTCTCGCAGAGACGGTTCCCAATGCTCACTTCATAATCATTACCACCAAAAGCCCAGCCAGTTCAAAGAAACATCAGCTCCCACTATCACACTCCTCCGCGTTATTGAAAGCTCAGTGCTTCGTTAAGCTATGTAAATTGAGATAGACTGTCTTGAATAATGCCTGGCAGAAAATAATGCTAAGAATCCATCATAATTTAGTAATTGGATATCGAGGGGGGGAAACATTCATGTGCAGTCGTAAATAGTGAGTTGGAAAATGGATTTTCTCTTTACCCCAGAAATGTGAGAACCATCCCCTGGGCGATGTAACAATCACAGCATGACCTCTGAGGAGGCCTTGTAAGTCTTACTAAAGTGAAGAAACTGATCCCCACTGTACCCTGTAGGCAGGGTCCGTATCAGTCCTCCAGCTCACAATAAGCTCTTATCATAGCAGAACAGAAATTTCTGACAAAATCCTTTAGGGACAAATTGATATCTTAAAAAACATTATTACACTTAAACATATTAGGTCTGCAGCACAATTCTGATTTTGCAGTGTTGGGCTAATAGACCTTGCAGTTGTATTTCCAGGCCTGTATAATTAAATAGCCAGACTGAGTGTGTTACTTCATGAGTTTGAGTATTCGCCTTTTTTGTTGTCTCAGTGAGACTCGAATAGAAAATAAATATTTTTTTTACATTTTTTTTTTTACAGTAACTTGTAAAAAAAACTGTGTTGACACAGTATGCTTTTTCTTTTTCATCCCGCAGCTCTGCTGTAGATTAGTGACAACTGGAGGAGCCATAGCTAGACTGTGCATGAAAAGCCCTCCAACCCTGACACAAATAGCGGTCCTTCTTTTGGATTAACAGCACAACGTTTTTATGCAGAAATAACAGTAATTCCACTTGTTTTCACTATCCAAGCATGTAAATTGCCTTGTGTAATTCACTGGGCGATTTGCTGAGGAAGTAAAAGGGTCAGAGGGATTTCGAAGATGGAGTGGGATTGCAAAGCAAATGCTTCCTCACTTCAACAGAAGTGATGAAGAAATGTTCTGTCCTCTGGATCATGTTTTTAATTACAGATTTAGTAGGTTATCAGTGACACTTAGTAACCCAAAGATTCTTCCAAACCTTGAATCAATACCGTACTTTGATAACTATAATTGCAAAAGTCCCAACTGGAAAAAAAAATCTATCCAACAAATTCAACAATTTTTTTTTATTAATATTGTGTCATCTTTCATATTGCCGGCCAGGAAGGACAAATATTTTGGAAGAGTTTACTTGTAATCATTGCTCTGCACCCAAAGATGAGGTGCAAAGAGCAGACAGTGGAAGATGAAATTCACAATTTTTCAATATCCTCCTTTTCATTTTCAGAACTTTGTGTTGGTAGTCTGTTATCATTGCCCTTAGAAGCCCGAGGTTGCATTGTTTGTGTAAATGGTTTTGTCTTTGATTGACAGTTCATTCTAATGGGGAATTGAGTAGAATAATAGCGCGTGTTTACAACACTGCTGCTCCCTTCTAAAAGGAATCATTGCAGACATGATGAGACCAACTAGTATTGCGGGTACACTCCTGGAACATCCTGGATTTGTCCAAATACCCACAGCTTGATAAGGTAAATATAGCATGTTCTTACTCGTATATGTCCAGACAGCACATTTTCATGTTAAGATAAAAAATTAAAAAAAAAGGTTTAGCACAGCTGGCTTTTCTGTAGCCCCTTTTGACTTATAGCCACAACATTCACGCCTCATCTGTATCGCTGCTGAATCACAGGGCTGTAGGATATTATCTTGAGATGTGTTTTGCCTAATCATATTTGATGAGATTAAACAGATCACTCACACTTCCACTTGTGACAGGGCCGAGTGGAAGTTGGAAGGAGTCAAATGATCTGGAACAAAGAACATGAGCTTGTGTATCCCCCTGGATGCATCACCATGCCATTAGTCCAGATGAATGTGTACAGTCAGATACAATTCCCTTGTTTGCTGCATGAGGGCTTCCACTTTGAGAGGCAGCAGCTACACTGTTCGAATCAGGCCACATGCAGGCCCGTGGATTGATGACTGAAACAGGACTACCCACTGTATTTTAAACTCATTCATCCACACTGACTCACATTCTCTGTGGTTCATCTTTAAATAGTCTACCCTGGGATTGTATGTCTGCCATTTGATTTATTCTGTATTGTATTTTTAGATCTAATTAAAACAAACTTCTGTATTCTTTGGCTGAATTTTGAATCGTGCAGACCCAGGAGAGTACATAAAGGGAAGCCTTGTCTTGGTTAGTCTTTGGGGGAAAAAAAGCTAGTACCTGTGGCATAAGGTATGCAATAAATAGCGTGCCATCTGTTTGGATTTGAGCACTTGAGATTCTTCCAACGAGCACACCAGAGACTTAATTAAAGTTGGAATATTAGTGAGTGGGAGACTGATGTTGCTCCAATAAAATGACAGCCATAGGAAATCTTAGCATTAGTTTGATAACAGAGATTAGATTTTCTTTAGGGTGAAAATAGAGTGCTGCATTTTGTCCTCAGAGATCATCATAAGATATCATTTTGATGCTTTCTTCAGTTGTGTTTTTGTAGCTGTTCAGTCTTTTAAAGTTCTGTAAGCTTTTGAAATTATGGTTTCCATTAATCCTGGGGAGGACTGCCATTTTCAGCTAATGTGCACATCTAATGGAAACACCGGAAATGATGTATGGTCACACAGGAACTATCATATTGAATGTTGAAGAGGCGTGCTAATGGCTAAATGGATAATTAGCCAGTTAATCATTGGATAACAAGGCACCATTTTTGGGAAAGATGATGAGCCACTAGTTCTTTGTCTCTCTCAAAAACAGGCTACTGCTAAATAAACAGCTAAATAAAGGCTTGATGAAATCCTCAGGTTTGGTTTATGTCATCATCATTTAAATTAACCTTTTCGCAAAAGCGACAATGCCTAACGTTTGTTAGAAGAACTTGTTGTTAAAGGGTTCATGTTTGTGAAAACTGTGGCTCAAACATTCACAACCACTGTCATGAATCAGCTTAGTTGAGACCATAGCTTTACTACTGTAGTTAGAAGTGTGATAGTCATTTATTATCAAAACCCTCCTGATTGCATCACTGATGTGACAGGAAGATATCGAGAGGCAGATGTGAATTTGTTTGTGCATCAAAAGCCAACAAATGAGTGATTTCCTATAGCAGTTACTAGTGAGGAAAGTTTTCATTTGTTTTAAGGATGAGAGGACAGTGAATAGGGTTTAAACTATTACAATTATATATTCAACGAACATAATGACGGATCCTTTCTCTAGTATAGAGAATTTCTCTTTCAAGTAACACACCCTCCAATGCAAACAGAATATTAATGCTTGAACATCATCATTGAAAAGGTTCTGACAAACTCCTGTGCCTGCAGGATGCCAGCTGTCTGGATGTGGGTGGACATCAGGTGTTGGCATCAGCCTCATTATCATCAAGGGCCTCCTCCCCCTCCTCTGGATGCTGTCTTTTTTTTCAGTATGTATAATAATGGCACAGGACGACATCAAGTTTAATTGCACTTGCTTTAAAATAGCATCAGTAACACAACATATGTTTTGGCTCAATGCGCTGCTGTCTGTTGTTTGCTCTGTACTTTTATCTGTTGCCTCAGTAATCACATATATGTACACAAACTGTATCTCACATGTAAACACTTCTTTATCTTGAAATTGATACTCACTTTGTGTTTATTCATTTAAAATTTCATGACTATCCTATAAGTGGGGATTTTTTAAGATTAATAAAATGACAAAAGATCAGATCAGTAGCCATGTTGTTTGATCTGCAGTCTGGTGAGGAAGGCAGTCACAACAAGGAGATTTTCTAATTCTACACACAATGGTTTTAAGCAGAGAGCACTGCTGTTGACTGAAAAATGCACCCATGGTTTGTGTAGGAGTGTATTGCTGCGCAGTTGAATTTCTCTTTCTCATCTAATGAATCTCTGACCGGCTAGATACTGCGAAGCCTATTGATCCCAGCAGTCAGTTTTACATGTTTCATTTCAAACTGTGGTGTAGGCTCTACAGTGAAAAAACAAGCCTGATATGACCACCAGTTAACACCAGTGTCGCCAGCTCCACCAAAACAATCAAACCACTTCAGCATGATTGACAGAAAAATACAGCAAGCATTTTAAATGAAGGATTTAATCACATAAAACAAAAAAAAATCTCTGCTCTGATCTGATTACACAAACAAGCACTTCCATAAATACTAATATAAATCTATATCTGTATTAAAACACTTTGCAAAGATAAATCATACTTAAGAATTGGTGGATGTGACAGAGCATATTACAAGGATGCAACAAAGAACTTCTCTTGATTTATCGGGTTGTAGCTGCTAAAGACAAAGAGGGGAAGGACCAGCGCGGTAGCTAAGACTTGAATACTTCCAGAGCAGTGTGCCACTCTGTCTTTATGATGCCAGTCAGTGTGATGGTGAGCCTCAGGGATTACTCCAGACAGACAGCTCAGTAAGACAACTGATTAAATAGTAGTGAGAAGGGAGAAAATGTTTAATTCAGCCGTATTTAGTATTCATGGGACGGACAGCCATACAAGAGTTCACCTTGAGGGGTCATCAGGAGAGAAGGTCCAGAATCCCAAAGAGCTGCCAGGCCAAGTTTCCACATAGCACTTGGAAAGACAACTGATGTGCAGCAATCACAAAGAACAATACATATTGTTCATGTTAGATACAGAAGATTTGGAATGAGGCCACTGTATCTTATATCTTTGTCAGGACTGTGAAGATTTCTAAGCATAAGTTTGACAACTCTTCATCATAATACTCTCAAAACCTTCTGTTAAAGGTTTGCAGCTTCAAGTAATTCAAAACAATACTATTTATATTAGCTTGGCTCTGTGACAGAGTGCCAGCTATAGAGACATGATGAAATCCCTGTGTTGAAATACCTCACCATGACGTTCAAAACTAATTCAATTATATGCATCAGCAGTTCAATAGACCTACAGAATTGGGTTATTGTCTGAAATGATGAAAAAAAAGAAAAATACCAGTAAATCATGTGTGAATGAAGTTTAATGTAAAAATGATTTTCACAAATAGTTGCCAAAATGGGCTTCAAGAACAAGGGATAACAGATGATTTCTGCAGTCATTTGCCAAGCTATTACTCTGCATCAACTACAGATCCAATTTACTCTGTATCTTCAAAGGTATTCCTATAGTTGGGAGATAATATGGTGAAGGGCCAAGCAAGGCAAACAACAGAAAAAAATGTCACATAAAAGAACTACACATCATACACTGCTCTAGAGGAAGGAATATTCTAAAAATGTATAGTACTTTTATTATTATACTGGATCGTGTGGCTCATTAAATCAAGGCCATATGTTTGGGTTTTGATCAATACCTCATTGCATCAAACACAGTGTGTTAATACGTCTGTGGAAAGTCAATATGGATGATGTGCTTTATAATGAGAACCAAGAGATTCAAGAAATGTTATGAGTGGGTAAAAATCTCCAACAGCAAATTTGGTTAGTTGGTTCATACACTGATGTGTTTTTTTTCTTCTTCTTTTTTTCTCAGTCCTTTCATGATTATGCTCCTCAGTGTCACCCCAGTAAGTCAAAAGTAGAGATCAAAGTATGCATCAACAATCATCAGTCACCAGTAGTCCATTTAGGTATGGTCCACTTCCCCACTTTCATTTAATGTAAAAATATTAATATGTCACAGAACAATGAAACGCTGTGAGGCAGGTAAGAGGAGGGAAATTAACACCACCATTACCCCAGACTTTGCCACCTGCACCACCTTGTCTCTGCAGTTTTACAGTAATGATGTGAGAGTTGCAGAGGTCCCTGAGACAGGAAAGCACCCCAGAGATTTCCATATACTCCGAACAGAACCTCGATCTGCTGAGCCATCTCACTGACACGGAGCCCAAACTCACATTGTGTCCAAGTGAGCAGGTTAATCATCATACTCGTATAAAACTCAGTGAAGCCATATACAGTGCACTCTGTAAGTTGAAGGAGACTGACAGTGACTTTTCCCATTGTTTTTGTCTGCACTCCATAAATGAAATAATGACTCAGGTTATAGTGCTGACTCTCTGCTTTAAGAGTGTTCTCAACTGTATTGGTGAACGTCCCCAAAACAAAAAATAAGGGATGATGACTGCAGTAGCCTACGAGCCTGGCAGAGCTTTATCACAGACTTCAGACAGAGCATTTGCAACCAGATATATATTTCAAGGTTTATTTTAATTGCTTCGACTTAACTTCTGGTCCCCTGCATTTGATCATCTGATGTAGATGTAAGCACCATCAAATTAAAGCTGTGCATTGCTACTTTAACCTAATACACTGTTTCATTTAAAATACAAAGTGCTGGAGTTCAGAGATAACGGAATTAAAATCTGCTACTGTTCTGCCTTTCATGAGTTGCACTTTTAAGTAGGTAGGTAAGTGAGGACGCAGAATCCAGGAGCCACAGGTCAGTTACAATAACAAAGGGGATAATATAGCTGCTAAGGAGTGGCCTACACTTGAACTGTTATGGCGCTATTGACCTGTATTGACCAGAAGTAGTGGTAATGACTTCCACTATGGCTGTAGCTGCAGTACAGGTCAATAACACTGCTCCACTACAATCTGTATTGTAGGCAATGAACTTAAACCAGCTAGAAACATATTAACTATGGTTACATCTTGCAGGTAGATGTCAGCAATGAACCTCTAACGGAGTGAGCAGTTTGCTTTCACTAAATAATGCTTCCATTTTTCACTTTTCATTCCTCAAGGCACAAAGTTCTAATGGCTTTAGTTCGAATAGCAGTCATTTCCAGCGATGTCAAGATCATATGCTGGAACATCACAAATGCTACTCATCAGTTCACTTACTCAGAGAATGTTGGAAGAGGACATATTCTCTGCGCCCAACAGTAAGCAAAAGAGCACCATAAGGGTTTCTAGTGAGCCATAAGTCAAACATTCCTCGACACATTTCCTTTGAATTAGCACTTAAGCATTTTCAAGTCAATCTTGAGGATGTGCAGCCCGCTGTTCTGCATGTCCTCTTCTGTATCGTTACGGTAGTGAAGGACTAAAGAAACTGGCCAGAAATAATGACAGAGAAAATCTATGAAGCATCTTCAAAGTCATCTGTGCTTGGAATGAGACAAATTAAAGTAAAACAAGTCTGTCTTTACTGAAAGAGCCTTTATAACTGATTTCTTTCAAAGGTTGCCAATTCATAATCCATTGGTCACTGCTATATTAAAGCTATTATGAAGTGATGTCATTACATTAAATCATGGCAAGTGATATTTAAATGTAGGAAAGAAGCATTCTTTGTGATTCATGTCAGCTCATTCAAAGACATAATGACTGATCTCCAACTAATTCCAACTCTCCACAGAGTAGTTAGCCTGTGCACATTTTTAATCCAGTAATGTAAAAAATGAACTGAATTATTTGATCAACTTCTGCATAAAGATGTTGCTTTACAAACTTTCAGTGCCTGTATTTTATGTTTGTTTAATGCTTGGATATAAAAGGAAGTCCTTGAAACATAGCGTGTTCTGTTTTCACAACCCTTCTACAATGATGAATCTGTCCACAACTCAGACCCAGATACCTACTGCTGTATATGGAGGATGTGTTGTAGCCTAGTTAGAAGTAAAGTTGCATCAATCCAGGCTATTTAGAATAGACTAGATTAAGATTTATAATAAATAGATTTAAAATAGACTATTTAGTCATAGTACATAGATAGTACAGCTATGTTGAAGGCATCAACCGACTGATTCAGCTTAGAGACCTTACTGTAGAAACGCTAACTGGGGAGGTGATATTAGACGCAGAGATGCAGGATGAGGGGCTGGAGGAAGTTGCTCATTCTGACTTAAAGAATCAAGTCCTTGGGGACGAGCTGAAGTTGTGAATGCATCTGCGAGTTGAGCTCTCCTCGATAAACAAACAGACAGAGGACTCCCCTGATGAGTCTTCAAATGTGGAGCGCCATGAGTGTAATAGACCAAGTGGAAGGAGCTCTGACCGAAGTGAGTAACCACCTTCTGAAGACAAAACATCGGGAGGAGCAGAACAGGACTGACACCAGGACCAGCAGCTGACCAACATCTCCTTGGACAAAAAAAGGCCTGGGACTCAAACCTGGATGAGCAAACCCTCCACGTGCCCATCTCTGGATCTGGTATCTGTTCATCAGATGACATTTCTAGGATAAATTTTTACAAAACTTAATCCTGTTAAAAAAAATAAAATAATAAAAAGTGAGACAATGTAGGGGATTGTGGGCTTAAATAGAGAAACCCCTTACTGTTGTTAGTGTCTTGCTGTTGTGAAATGTACAAAGCCCACAGACGTAAACCTACCTTTTTATATCATAAGATTATTATAGCATTTCAGTCTGAATGGTTAATTCATGACAGTTCAATGTCTTCTTTTTAAAAATCCTGTTGTTCATATTTGATCCAAATAACAGAAATTAGTTCTTAGCCAATTATTATTTTTGCACTTTTGCTTCATTTTTTTTAGCTGTTTTCAGGTTATGTATTGCATTAGTTTTGAAATCACAGATAACATCTAAGGTTGCCATACTTTCCAGCTTTGATTATATAATGCTGCCATCTGCTGGGCAACACAGACCAAACAAGTTCGCAAGTATATTCAGTCCAATACCTGTAACTACAAATTATTAGCCTTGTCATCATGTTGTGTGTCCTTGAGATTTCCTTTCATCATGTGATTCTATGTTGAATTAGACTACTAGTCATCTAATACAGTTCTCTCATCGCAGCCCTTGTGAAAAGGCAGGACTGAAAAGTACAATGTGCTTATTTTCATTAGTTTTATCAGTTAATTTTTAACAGAGTCTGAAGTCTGAAATGTTCACTCTGGGTTCAAACTTCTTTGAGGAGATAATATTCATTGGTATCCCTACAGCATTGGAATATATATTGTGTCAGACTATCCCTGACCTTACAAATCTTGTAATGATGGATGTGTATATGTGACAACAATGGTATGAAGTGACAATGCCCTGTCAAAGATACAGTATATGATTTCCTACTGTATATAAGCGGTGCACTTTGCTAATAAAATGATAAATAAAATATCCATAAATGCCATAAATTACACCATACAATGAATCACTGGGAAGCAAAATCCACATAAAAGTCTGTAAGTCTGTAAGTATGAATGTTGTTTTAAATTTCCATCTCACACTTAGTGGGCTAAAAATAAGATTCATGTTCAATAGTCACATGTTTTAATTGCCAGAGTGTAATCCACAATTATGCACAATTTATCTAACAACTAATCATACCAAGAAAATTGGAGAAAGATTTATGTTATCTACAATTCATGAGAGGAAAATCAACAGATTTCATAAACAGATACCCAGCATATTGTTGACTATGTTGTCCAATTATTAATGTGGTATCAGACCTGAAAATCCTATAATAGCCTCGTAGTAATACACAGTGGTGCCAACTGATGAAAGAAGCACCTAGGGCAAGGTATGATCTGCAGCACATACAGGAATATTAAAATTGCAAATATAACCGAGGTCCTTGAAAGAACTCTCAGGTAAACATCTTTTTAATGCTTCTTTTTGAAAAATATGCCTATTAGCTAAAAAGAGCAAGAACTGTGTGTCTCAAATTGCAGAAATGTTCTGTCTTTTATTCGAATGAGGTCCCAGGTGTATCAACTGAAAATCTTCCATAAAAAGGTGGGTTCATTTATTTCAGTTTATCGGGCACAGGACCATGTGCTCAGCAATCCATTTGTGTGCTTGCGTGTGTAACTAACAAACAAAAAAGTACAACGGTAATGAATGCACCAGAGTGATTTTTCAAGAGAAGTTACATCAATGACAAGGCACCAGTCAAACCCATATGTATATTTATTCTCTACCTCCCTTCAATGCCAAAATATATCTGAAAGACGTCACAACAGCCTTTTTCATTTAAGAACTGGTAGAGTTGCCCAAGGTCCATGTGATTACCTCTGTTCCCATGGGGGTCGAACATTGCTTCTTCAAAGCCTGTGAATTTGCGCAGAGAGTCTATACTTTCAACAGTCCTGCTGTCCTCTCCCTGACGATCAAGGGGAATATCCTCTCTATGTCGAATCATGATCTTCTTCCATGTCAGAACCTTCACTCTGTGAAATGGGAAAAAGTTAAGAAAATTAATAAACCTCACACCTCAGCAAGCTCCTGGCTGTGACATCAGCTGCTAAAAATAACCACACTCAAGGTACCTGGACCAGAACTCCTCGCAGGCGGACTGGGGACCTTCCACACACACAATACCAGGCTTCCCAGGCATGCTAAATCCCGTCAGGCCCAGCTCCTTGGACCACTCCAAGATGTTCTTCCTCTTTGTCTTGTTGTAGATGTGATGACTGTAGATCCACAGTCTGCTGAACACTTCCTCGGATCGTGGAGAAGAGGACTCTTTCACAGGAGCTGGTGCTGCTGATAAGCTCTTACTGATGAAGAGCTGCAGGTTGTCTTTCACCCAGTCCACAGCAGAGAGCACACATACTTCCCCCTGGCAGTTTTCCAGAAGGAATGCATTGAGATCTGCATGAATCTGTGTCTGCTGGGCTCTGCTGAGACTGCCACACCTATGGGGCATATAAACAATGCTATAAATGATGCTATAAGAAGGAGTGACGAAAGAACATATGTTTGGGAGACTGATATGTTTACTAATTAAAATAAATGATTACTTTCCAGTAGAATATTTTCTGAAAGCAAATTACAAGTAGAGTTTTTCATTTACTACTGTAGTAGTATTTTGCATTGTGATATACGCATAATCTCTTCTCTCCTAAATCTCTTCTTAAGATAGCTGGTTTACTTATTTTATTATGAGTGTGATGGGTGTGGTTTGTCTCAGGTACAGGCCACCTGTTTAAAGTGGACAGGAGAAGAGACCATAACTTATCATCAAAGGCTACAGTTCTCAGTAGTCATTGATGGAGTTTGATACATGTCATCCTTACCTCTTTAGCAGCGTTTGCAAAACAGATTAATTAAATTTGTGGCTTAACAACATAAAATGATCACATTCTTAACTTCCAATGAGGCCACAACAGTAGCAAATGACCTCCCACTTTCTGCCACAGTCACATAATCCATTTCCTCTGTGTCATTAGTCTGTTGCTCATCTATGTAATTTTAAATCACTTAATTTCCACATTAGACTACACCAGTGGCACAGTTGTCCTTTGCTTCTTTCTGTAAGTAAAGCTTTATTTATAAAGCACTTTTAAAACACAGAGTTGAAAAGTGCTTCACACAACAACAAAAAAATAGAAATGAATAAACAAATGAAGTAATAAATTACAATATAAAACACAGCACAATGAAAGACCAAACCAAACTAAAACAAACCAAAACATAAAACAGGGATAGAGGTTTATAAAAAAGGCTTGTCTATAAAGATGGGTTTTTAGAGGCTGCTTAAAACAGTCCAAATATTCAGTGAATCAAACAGATTGAGGAAAATGATTCCGGAGAGTTGAGAGTAAAACAGCAAGGGCGCAAACACCTTTTTTTGTACAGTTGGAGCAGGGGGACAGAAATAAGGCAGAGATTTGAGGATCGGAGTGGTTGAAAAGTGGAATAAGGAAAGAGGTCATGCAGTGTCTTGTATGTAATCTACAGGATTGTGTATTTAATTCTAAATTTTAAAAGAAACAAATTAAAGGATGCGAGAACAGGGGCAATGTGGGACTGACGGCGTGTTCTGGCCAACAAATCTTTTTACTGCAGTGGCAAACTCATCAGGTCCAATTAAAGGAATTCTGTTTTTATCAGGGTTTATGTGGAAGAAATGAAGAGACATCCCATCTCTGGTGATGTCTACGTAATCACAGAGGGAGGCAGTTGATTCAGGTTAGCAGAGAAATAGATCTGTGTATCACTGACATAACAGTAATATGACAAGTCTTGAGAGCTGCTCAACAAATGACCCAGAAGAGGCATGAACAATGAGAAGAGGATTGGTCTTAGGACCAACCCCTGCGGCACTCCACACAGCGGGGGTGCTGAGAAAGACAAATGATTGTTGATACACACATTAAAATATCTGTTAGTCAAATAAGAATGGAAGAAGAATGCCTACCCAGTTATGGAACCTATCAAGTAAAATGGCATTTGTCATTTGTGGCCCCTTGTAGATCAGGCTGCTGCTTACTGCTGCAGGGTTTATGGAATTAACGCTTTCTCAGACAGAATGGCAAAGCTGAAACGTGCGTGCGTGCTTGAGCTATTAATGTCTGCCTCATAAGGAAGTTTCATGAAAGTGCTACAGTATCATTAGCTGTAAAATTGCACTAACTACTTTGACATTTCATAACCAGCTCCTATTCGCACATGATCTCTAAATGGAAAGCTTTACATTCTTTATCTTAGGAAAACTCTGCACACACAGCAAAGGTGAGTCTTTCCTGATCTCCCAAACATTAGATTATATGAACATATTATGTTGCTGTTTTGCCAAGACCAAGTTCTCTAAATTTACAATTATATGCAAATTGTATAAATCTTGCAAATTGGTTATATAAGTTATTGTTTTGCATATGTAAAGAGCTGATCACCGTCACCACATATCAAATGTGAATAGTGGCTTACCGGACCGTTATCTCTGGCATCACACTGGGATATTCAGATGGATAAGCACAGGACAGAATTACATCCGTCTGAATGGAGCGACAAAAAAAAGAGAACAGTTTGGTAATTATTATGTTTTAGGACAAATTGAAATCGCAGTGAAATAGAAAGACAGTCTTATTCGGTTACCATCCCCATGCTTGCAGTGTCGAGCTTCTGCTTGATAAGAAACTGGGGTCTGGAGGGAGGAGGGGTGTCTGCAGAAGCTGAGCCCTCCACATAGTCCCTCAGCTCAGCTAGTGCCAGCTGGTCTGTGAGCTCCAGCTCCTCCCGGGTAGGAAACATGCTGGTCAGCAGCTCTATCTCTGCAAGCTGAGACTCAGCCCACTCCAAGTAAGACATGCTGATAACGGCGAGTTAAAACGTCGATCTTCTTATACATAAAAAAATGTATAATATATGTATATTATATATTATATATGTATATTATATATATAATATCAAACAGCTTTCTGTCCACAGTCAAATATATTATCACCTGTCATTTAACAAATGCTAACAAATGACACGTTTCTTTTCCAGTCATCAGCAGTAAAGAAAATCTAACTTGCCATAGAAAACTCTCGTCAAGTCTGAAAAGGTAATGATAGATATTTATATATAAGCTGTGTTTAGAAAGCTGAAAATGCAGCCTAGTTTAACACAAACTTCCCTACACCCCTACCTCCACGTTACACTGGCTAGTAATCGAGATTTGTTTCAAGTCGGACTGTTTCAAACGACACACACAGGAAACGCACGTACCGAGCAGTAGAAACAGTGGCACCGTCACATTTTGTTCCTCCGTTGTCTGCATGTGTCAGCTGGGATTTTTTTTTTTTTTTGCCAAATCAGCGGGGTGAATTTTGAATATTTTAAAACTTTGTAAACCCATTTTCATATCCGAAGGCTTACATTCAACCGTTGTAACCAGTAAATTAACTTAACTATGTCCAGATTAGTGAATTCATCCACACAAAGTAACCGAAACTGAAAATTGTGAAGGACCTAGGCTCCGCTTGTGACAGTAAGTTGACTGGACCATGAGGATCTTGATCGGGTTAAACGTCACATTACTTTCTGTTTTGTTTCTGTGACTGAACGACCTGGTGCTACATTGTGTTAAGCAGCATTAAAATCTGATCTAGCTGTTAGCCAAAGCTAGCGTTACTTCAGGTGACTGCTGGGTCTTATTCCAATTCATCTCTGATTCTGCGTAGGCGAAAATGGGAAAGAAAAGAGGGAAAGACAAGAGCTCCAGAGAGGACGATGACCTTGACCTGACAGGTAAATACATCACCTTTTGCATGTCTTATGACAACCTGTGGGAGGTTTAGGATGACTTTCCCTCATCTTGTTTTTTTTTTGTTTTTTGTTTTTATCTTCACAGGTCCTTCCTGTAGGCATATTAAGAAGGGAACAGACCAAACACTTCTAAAGAAACTTTATGGGAATTCTGATTGGACTAGTTGCCAGGATTGTGAGCATGAAAATAAAGAAAATAACACTACCACCCTGCCACAGGACTCTGAAGAGGAAAAAGAAACAGCAACCATTTGGATGTGCTTGAAATGTGGCCACAGAGTGAGTTTATTCAACCCATTTATTATTCAGATGTTGACAATGTATTCTTTGACTTTTCTTTTGCTAAATTACCAGTGTCATCTCTTCCACAAGGGATGTGGACGAAATTCTGAGCACAAGCATGCCATCAAACATTATGAGACTCCTCGGTCAGATCCACATTGCCTGGTTATCAGCATGGATACCTGGAGTGTGTGGTGAGTATATTGCTGTGGTGTGTTAATCACGGAGGCGTTCAGAGGCTTCAGAAAGTATTCAGTCACTTTTTTTTCTCACTTTATTGTGTTGTTGATTTAATTGAGAATGGCTGAAGTTGGCATTTTTGCCCATTAATCTACACTCAATAACCAATAATGACAGTGAAAATGCTGCATGAAGTTTTTGCAAATTAATGAAAACAAATAAAATATCAAAAAAAAAATATCTCATTTACAAAAGTATTCAGACCCTTAATCCAGTACTTTGCAGCAGCCTTTTTTGTCAGGAATTACAGCTTCAGATCTTCTTGGGTAAGTCTCTACAAGCTTTGCACACCTGGAGCTGCCATCTTCAGGTCTCTCCACAGATGTTTTGTGGAGTTTAAGTCTGATATATGACTGGGCCGTCAAACAATCTTATTTGGATGCATCCATACTTAATGACCAGTCTCCCTGTCCTGACCACTGAGAAGCAACCCCCCATAGCATGATGCTGTCACCATCATGTTCCACCATAGGGATGGTATTAGCCAAGTGATGAGCGGCACAGACATGGTGTTTGGAGTTCTGGCCAGAATGGTTCAGTTTTTTACTCATCAGACCAGTGAATATTTTCCCTCATGCTCTCAGTCCTTTAAATGCTGCTTGGCAAATTTTTAAGTGGTGAAGTCATATGCCTTTTACTCAAAGTGGTGTCCATTTAGCCACTCTACCATAAATGCCTGATTGATGTGTGATGTGTTGCTAAGAGGGTCGTCCTTCCAGCAGCTTCTCTCATCTCTGGATTGGAGCTGGAGCCGGCACCAGTCTCAGGTGACACTGGGCGAGGGCGAGGGAAACACCCTGGCCAGGTTGCCAGTCTATCATAGGGCCTTTCTAAACCACGTCCAATCAATCTAGTTTGCTAAAGATAGACTGAATAGGAATACTGAATACTTTTGTAAATACAATGTATCAGTTTTCAGATTTTTGTTAAATTTTCAATAATTTCTGAAAACACTTACAGTTAGTGTAGAATAAATGGCAAATATGACAGTTTTATCCATTTAAAATTGAATGCACAACACAATAAAGCTTGCAGAAAGTGAAGGGGTCTGAATAATGGCATGTCATTTTTTTTTTTTCATGTGTTGTCAACCCTGCAGGTGTTACATTTGTGATGATGAAGTCCAGTACTCCCGAACTGGACAGTTGGCTCAACTGCTTACCAACCTAAAAAAGCAAACCTCTTCAGATCCCATAAAGAGACCACAGAAAAGTAGGTACCAGTGAGTCATCACTGTTACTGTTTTATTGGAATTACATGTCCCTATAACCATGTCCACCATGTCATGTTTGGTTATTCAGGAGTGAAAGAGGAGGACAGCTTGGTGGAACCTGAGCAGAAGACGGAAACTGTAAAAGCTGAGGAGAGTGAGGACAAGGAGAACAAAGAAAACAACAAGAATCACCAGAAGAAAAACACCAAGAAAGAGGGTGTTGGGAAATCACAAAAGTCCAGCACAACTGAAGATAAAGCTGGTGTTTCAGTAAAAGGGCTGAGCAACCTGGGAAACACATGTTTCTTTAATGCAGTCATTCAGGTAGGATTGGGCCTGATAGCATGATAGTATTGAGTTAAAGAGAGAGAAGTAAATCCTAGAGTTAATTCATTTCTTTCATTGTCTTTTCCAGAATCTCTCTCAAACACAGCTCTTACGACTGACTCTCAACGAAGTGACCCAAGAGAAAATGAGTCTTAACATTAAACCTGGAGCCTCCTCAGCTCTGGTCTGTTGCTTTTATTCTTTAAATGTTTGTTTTTAACTCAAAAAGCAGTAGATTTATGTATACACCGATTATTACTCAAAGACTTGTTTTATCATGATTTCAGGAGCCTGTCGAAGCGCAGTTAGATCAGCCTGGATCCCTGACTTTGGCTATGTGTCAACTACTCGGTGAGATCCAGGAATCCAAGAAGAGTGTGGTAACACCGCGGGAGTTATTCACACAAGTTTGTAAAAAGTGAGCTTGACTAAAGATTGAGGCAGAACTCGGCTGCAAGATGTGCTTCCTATCATTCCTGCATTTAGCGTCATTCATCGTCTCGTCTCCTTTCTGCAGGGCTGCCAGGTTCAAAGGATTTCAGCAGCAAGATAGCCAGGAGCTGCTGCGTTACCTTCTGGATGGGATGCGAGCTGAGGAGATCAAAGTACGCTTTCAGTTTAAAACAAATCTCCATATATATCACATTGGCAAAAGATTTACATTTAAAATGCACACTGTAGCTTTCCTAGTGGCCCTATGTTAACTGGAATTATATTGTTTTGACAGCATCTTACTCTGTGCATTGAAATTTCTTACTCAGGCTCACTGGCAGCAAGTCAGTCAGATTCTAAATGTAATCACAAATTGAGGACATCTTAAGCATGAAATTCAAACAATTGTGGCTAAGTAATGTTTTTTCTTTTATTTAATGACCTTTCTCTGAAAGCTGCTCTGACTGGTTGGTTCATTTTCACGAGTGGAGGTTTCATAAGAGCGCAGTCAGAGCGTAAAGTTGTTGGTATTCGGTGAAAGTGTTGTATGGCTTACATCTGCGATGGTTTCTCACATAGTTATTTTTTATCATTTACATTTAAAGATTGTGTTTGTTTCTGCAGAGAGTAAGTTCAGGGATCACGGAGGCATTGAAACAGTCTAGGAAAAGCACAGATGGAGAGCAGCTGAAAACTCTAGTTAAAGGTAAGTAACTGGGATATAAATAGAAACATCTTGTAGTTGTCATGTGAGAAATCCTTGTTGCATCCTACTATAGTATACAATTTTGGTACTCCTAATATTTAAATATGGCCATATGACAAAGAAGTTCTCATTTCAGAGTACGAGAAAAATGAATTTCCAAAAAACTTTGTGGACCAAGTTTTTGGTGGGGAAATGACCAGCACTATAATGTGTCAGCAGTGTAAAACAGTATGTATTGTGGACAAACCTTTAAGATAAACTATCAGTGTCATGTCAGTGCCACGCTAAAGCCTCTATTTTGCACTTGCAGGTTTCTGTAGTCACAGAAATGTTTTTGGACCTTTCCCTTCCTGTTTCTGATGAGGTAAAGCCCTTTTAAAAATGTTTTTATATCAAATGTTTTTTCATGTTGGATGTGAGTCAACTGCATGTGCTCTCTTATAACTACATCTTACAGGCATATAGAAAGAAAAACCAGAAAAAAGGAGTCCAGAAGACGAGTGAGTCGAGCCAGGATGGCAGAAACAGCCCTGCTCTGACCAACGGAAATGATGAGGACATTCCCACAGGGTCTGGTAGCAAGTACCAGCAGAAGAAAGCCAAGAGGCAGGCCAAGAAGCAAGCAAAGGTACCTCAGTGAATATACACAAAGGACGTTGTTTTCTTTTGCCTTCGCTTGTCTCTTTGATGGATGAGTGTGCAGAACAAACTCAACAGTCTGTACTGTTCCCTTGTCTTTGCTTATAGCATCAAAAAAGGCAGCAGAAGCTTGAGGGCAGAGTCACTTTGGACAGTCTCGCATCTCCGAGCCGTGGAGAGAACGAACGGACGGATCCTTCTGCAGCTGCAGATGAAGATGAAGGGGAAAATGCTGACAGTGAGACACGTGAAGAAGCCCCACTCAGTGAAGAAAATCCTGCACAAATCGTTGCAGCTGAGCAGGGTGTGAAGAACCTTGACACGATCCAGGCAGAGAAGGAGCAAGAAGAGGGTGAGGATTCAGTGACTGACTGCGACTCATCAGCTACTTCATCAGTCAGCAACCGTTTTACCGTCCTATCAGAGGATCACCAGTCAAAGGACAGCACCTTAGATGATGAAAAAATATCTGACATGGAACAGGAAGCAGAGGAAGACACAGAGCTGGTGACTGAAATGGAGAAAGTGACCCTGGATGATGCCTTCATAGAGGACTCTGACACTGTGGAACAAGGCATGGAGATTGAAGATGAGCCACTGGAGGGTAAAGAGTACACTGTAGTAAATCAGGACCCAGAGCTGGCCTTTCACACACTGGCTACCAGAACGGTCCCTGAGAAACAGGAGTGTTCAGTACAGTCATGCCTGTTTCAGTTCACAGAAGTGGAAACCCTCACGCAGAACAACAGCCTGTTGTGTGTCACATGCACAAAACGGCAGGGGAACAAAGACAAAGCTGGAGGTGTGTAGAATTTCTCTTAGTGAACGTATTTGATCTATTGTTAATATGCTTTTGTTCCTGATAATATACGAACTGAGCATGTTTGTGGATTTTGGACACTACAGTGTCAAAAATACAGTAGCAAAAAGCCTGTCAAATTGTGTAACTTTGGTCTTTTTTTTTTTTCTTTTTGCTGCAGCTTTTTCTCAAAGGGACTCATTTTCCATTTGGGGATAAATAAAGTTTGTCGTCTTTATTTGTTCTCTGTTTAGGATCCAAGAAGAATATCTACACTGATGCCTTGAAGCAAATGCTGATCTCCTCTCCCCCACCAGTGCTTACCCTTCATTTGAAGAGATTTCAACAGGTAAAACAGTTGAAGAAAACTTCAGCATTTTTACACCTTGGATCCAGCCAAGCAGTTTTAAAGACCATGGGTTTTTGAACTTTTTTTTTTTTTGTCTATTGTAAGCACTGAAACACTTAATGTTGAGTTTTAATGAAATCACTTCTGTTGTTTTCCTCTAGAATGGATACAGTATTTGTAAGGTGAACAGACATGTCCAGTTCCCCCTGATACTGGATCTAGCTTCTTTTTGTGCAGTTAAATGCAAGGTAAATATCGGGATTAACATCTTTTATAATTTAACAGTACTCTTATAGGCCCATTTGTAAATGTGTCACTGTTTTATTTTACTCTGAGCACTAACAAGAAGTTGTTTCCAAACAGAACGTGACAGAAGGAGATACTCAGCTTTTGTACAGTTTGTATGGTATCGTAGAGCACAGTGGAACAATGAGGTCGGGTCATTACACAGCCTATGTGAAAGTACGTCCTGAGTGCTCTAAAGCCTCCTCCAACGGACTGGCAGCAGAAGGTAGGTGATCACGTGCATAGAATGTAACAATAACTTGGTCCTAATGTTTTAAATATTGGAACCATTAGGATTCATATTTTAAATATCTCCACTAACTCATCACTTCCCTTCAGGAGATGCAGAGCCACCCAGAGGATCCTGGTTCCATATCAGCGACACAAGCGTTCAACCTGTGAGTGAGAGCAAAGTCCAGAGTTGTCAAGCCTACCTACTCTTCTATGAAAGGATCCTCTAATCAGACTGTGCCTCACTACTCAGGAAATCCCAACAAGCCAACCTGCTGCTGCTTCAGCTCCTCAGTTAACCAACCTCTGCCTGTTTTGTCAGTGACTCAGACTGGGCTGTGATGAAATTAAATTGATTATACACAAGGGACATTTGACAGTGTTGACATTTTGATCATGGTAGTGTCATACAGTCTTTCGGGTATTAAACAGGACAGCTGTATGTTTCTCCTATGGGAATATGATGAGGTGTGACAGGAATTTCAAGATGGACATTCAAGAGATAGTGGTAGTGGATGTGTTATTCAATTTCCTGAGAAAAGTGACAGTTAGGGAAATTATTTGTAAAAGAAAATATTTATATGTCTATTTTTTATCAATGTCATGTAATGAAAAGCTTCAAAATAAGAAAAAGTTTCTCCTGGCTCGTGTCATGGCTTTCTGACTCTTGCACTGAGCATGCGCAGTAAGTGCTAACAGGTTTTCCTGGTCCAAATTGTCACATGACAAGGAAAGTCTGGCTCAGGAAGGCCAGAGTCATCTCTACCCAAGATTTACAAATGGCAGTGTTATCCAGCTGACATGGCAGGTCAGTGAACATTTGGGCTTGTAAACGAATATTTTTAAAAGAAGTTTCTGTTTTTAAAGGTTTTGGGTTTGTTTTTCTTTCGTCAACAACAGGAAGATCGCTCGGTGCGTTTACAGCTAACGGTTTGGCCTAGCGTAACGCTTTTCCGTTTGGATAACATTTCCAACTATTACATTAATGTCATAAAGAAAATGTTACTTGTTAGTAACATAACGTCTTTATTTTATAACTTTGGATATTGCTCGTTACGCGTCTCCGCCAGGCCCAGTTGGGTAACTTGGCTAAATATGAGTCAGCATTTTAAACTTGCTGCCCAAGTTAAAGAGTTAAAATTAAATCCATCCAGGCTGAAATATTCATTGAACATCTAACTACTAAAGCTAAATAAAGCTTATCAGAAATCTGTTAGTCTAATTGTTTATCCCAGTAAGCACAATTTTCAAAGTTACTGAATGTAACATACGTAAACAATAATATCTCATACTGAGTCAGACAGACGCACTGAAGCACGTTGTCCCCAGATTGGAGACCTAGTCACTAGTAATAACATGTAATAGTAATAAACTATAATGACATGATAACATACCTTAATGATTACATCACATTTAGCTAACTCGTATGTTGTCTATAATATCGTTGAATGAGAAGAGACAGTTTCTTTTTACGTCCTTAGACCTTCTCTCCTGTCCATAACAATAACATCACTGAATGTGCTCAATGTACTGAGGCAAGGTGGTATAATATAGAAGAAAAGTACATTTGCAGTGGTTTTACATGATCATAAAACCCCATTTTGAATGGTTTGAGGTATTTCACGACTGCACAGAAGAACCATCTCATGAATTATTGATTAATCCGTGGGTTATTATCTTGATTAAAGGTTTGGTCATAAATGGCAGGAATCTGTTAAAAAATGCCTGAAGCTGAACCTGAAGATCTTCAATTTAATATCATATAAGATAAAGATTTTTCAATCAATTATCAGAATTGTTTTTGGATTAATTCTCTGCCAGTAGACTAATCGAACAATGACTAATCATTGCAGCTAGAATCCACACTGTGGTCTATTTTTATTATTGTGTATTGTGATTATTATACTTTTTTGACTCCCCCCTGCTCCCTCTGACACACAGGCTGAGCTTGTAAGAACCATGTCGCTCCAAGCTCCTCGCATGTCAGTGTTCACGTTTCAGTCTGCAGTGCACAGCACCCATGTTCTGCAGTGTCTGAATGACCAAAGGCAGCAGGATGTCCTGTGTGATGTGACAGTGGTGGTGGAGAACAGGAGTTTTCGGGCCCACTGCTCTGTCTTGGCTTCCTGCAGTGAATACTTTCACAGCAGGGTTACCAGTGTCACCAGACAGAATCCCATCATCACCTTGCCTGACGAGGTCAGTGTTCTGCTGTTCAGCAGAAGGGTAGCTAGACTGGTTTTCTGTCCAGCAGTAGATAACACTGTATAATGTGACTATTGATCCAGTTCGCAGCTCTTGTAATGTGATTCTTGCACATGCATGGATCACCATGTGTATGACTGTACATTTGTACATCTGTCAGCCCTGCTGAGAATAATGTAGTATTATACAGCTTTGTTCATATTTTGTAATTGTATGTGTCTAGTAGATACTGAAGTTAATAGTGTGTGAAGGCTTTATTGTAAAACATTTTATGTGCAGTTTTAGGAAAATGGTTACAAATTTCAGGGCAGGACTGTTGAAGTGGATAGTCTGCTACCCTTTGAGCTGCTTCAGTTTCATTGTAGTATGCTATACTGGTATGAGTTTTATCATGACTCAACAACTTGCTGTATCTTTCCCCCACAGGTGACTGTGGAGGGGTTTGAACCTTTGCTTCAATTTGCCTACACCTCAAAGCTGCTCTTCACCAAAGAAAACATTCATGCCATTCACAACAGTGCTGAGTTTTTAGGATTTCAAGACCTGGAGTCAGCATGCTTTGATTTCCTCATCCCAAAGTTTTCTGAAGGCAAAAGACCCTCACAGGAGGTCAGACGTAGAACCTGTTGTCAGAGCCGGGATCCCAGTACCAATTTTGGCTCCAGTGTAGAGAGCAGCCAACCAAAATCATTTGAGTCTCACAGCTCAGTGCCTTCAGTAGGTGATGAACAAACAGACTTCCCATCACAGTCTCCTCAGAGTGCCCAGGGTCAGACGAACAGCGGGGAAGAACACTTCTGTTTGGATAACTGCGGGCCACAAATGGCCCCCTTATCTTTGGAGTTAACAGCAAATGGTGTGTGCCCCATGTTGTCTTTGCCATGCCCAGACTCTGACAAAACAGATCATCCGTCTCAGTTTTGTGAAAGAGACATTTTAGAGATAGGAGATGTGTGTAATCAAAGTGAGCTGAGTTTGGCCGACTGTGGCTTACCCTGTGAGCTGTCAACCGCAGGGGATGTGAATCTGCCAGAACTCATTGAGCCAGCAGGCAGAGATGTTAAACAGACTGTTGAGACGGTTGGTGCTGAAACTAACTGTAACCCCAGTTCATGTCCACTCAACACATCAGGGGCAGAAAATTGCAGCGAGTTATTAGAGCAGAGTGAGGCCGGCCTTGAACAGAGAATGACAGGTGATCTCTCAGATCCTACACTAACTGCTCTAAGCCATGAAGAGGGATTTGGAGAGAGGAGCAGTGTGGAGAGGGAAGTGGCTGAACATCTGGCAAAGGGATTTTGGTCTGACCTATGCCCATCTCAGGCTCAACCACTCCCTCTGGATCCCATGGACCAAAACAGTTTGGCAAAAGCATCAGACTTTCATTGGCTTAAGCAGCTGGACTTGAGCTCCAGTGCAGGAGACTGTCCTTTCCTCAGGGACCTCGGGACAGGCGATGACCAGGCTCCACGCACTGACAGTCTGTCCCAGTCAGAGAAGAGTCCTTACATGTCCTCCTCACTCAACTCTGGGGATGACTCAGACCTGGACACAGATGGAGATACTGAGGCCAACAACAAAAGAGCAGCAGAGGTCATTCTGATACACAGCTGATGTTTGATTGCTGTAAGTTGAAGTGCAATAAATCTAACTAAACCCTATACTCTTCAGATTCAGCTACCGTTCCCGGTGGAGCAGATCTCAGCGCTGAGCCGAAGTGCCTTCCAGCAGCTTCTGAGACATCATCATCTGACTCAAGATCAGCTGGAGTTCGTCCATGACGTCCGCCGACGAAGCAAAAACCGTGTGGCCGCACAGCGCTGCCGAAAGAGGAAACTAGACAGCATACACCTGCTAGAATGTGAAATCAAAAGATTAGTAAGTTGCCTTTAATCTGTCTAGTGTCAAACACTACTACTATTGAGTTAAGTGTCTTGAGCTAAAGGTACTTTGTGACCTTTATTGACCTCTAGTGGTGACCAGTAGGAACTGCAGAAATGCTGATGGAACTACTTTTGTCTTGCGGAACAAGTGTCTGACTCAGCCCTAATTTCACTTCTCGTCCATTTGACTTTAAAAAAAGCGTAATTTTTGCAATAGAGGTCAGTATGCTAGACAATTAACCACACATTTACCTGGACTCTGTGTGAGGTCCACAAGACAAAAACTACTTATCACAGCAAGTGAATGCATCTTGCTCACTTCTTCATTAAAATTACATGGGTGTAAATTCTGTAGCACTAGTAGGAAGGTGAATGGTTGCAAATTGAACAGACTGGTCCAGGAAATGTTCTAATTCCAAATACTGTAAACAGATGAAGGAACAAAAATGTATGGGTAAAAAGCATGAACGAAGAAACTGAAACGTTCTGAAACTTTCTGTATTTGCTAAGCTCCGTGGAGTGGCCCTTTTAATTTTCAGTTGTAATTCATTGTCCAAAACAAAAGCATAGTATGCACTGGTGAGGTGTTAAGAAAGTGACGATGCGTTACTGTCATCCTCTCTGTAGAAAAGTGAGAAAGAGCGGCTGCTGCAGGAGCGAACTGAGCTGGAGCAAAACCTGGAGGAGACACGACAGAGTCTCTGCGGGTTATGTAAGAGTGTCAGCATCGAGTCTGGTTCTGAGCAGGACCACTTGCAGCTTCTTGCCAAACTTTCCTCATCCGACTTCCCCATGTCCTCCCCTAGCCTCGCGGGGAAAGATGAGGAGTCCGAGATCACTATCGAAATGGTAAGTTGTTCTTCAGAGTGTGACCCAAGCGGGATGCCTGCAGAGTCAGTTAAGACTGTTGCACCAGAGGCTGGCACACAGACAGATGGAGCAGATTCTCCACAAAGCTGCTCTTTCCCTGCATCTCTGCTCAACGCTTGTCTGGACATGAACAACAGCTTATAATTGGACTCAAATTCCATTGTCATTTCTAATCATGCAGGACCACGGGCAGGGGGTGCACTTTGAGTTTATACTGTAATCCCCTTTCCGGGATGGACATGCTTTCCTGTGTGTGTCACTGAATAATTTTCCGCCTGATAGAGGTATCTTAAATTGACGTGGAAAAATGTCAAATTTCCTTCGCTGTATTTTAGACTATGCATTTCACTGTAGTAAACACAAAATCCAGTAATTATCTTTTTGAAGGTGCCAACAATTTTCAGGTAATTTCCAAATGTTTCCATTTGTAAATTAGCAGGATGATTCTTAGAATTAGGTTTGATTTTCTCAGGGACACTCACAACCTGACTGTGTTTTGATGGCTAAAATGATTCTCTTTGCACACCCACCCCCCTCCGTACACCCACACAGACTCACAGTTTTGATGATAAGATGTTTCTTTCATTCTAGGTTAATTAGTCTGTCGTTATAATCTTGACACATACTGTTTTATTCCACCTGTATGCTTTCATAAAATATGCACAGCACTAACAGAACTTTTTTTTTTTACCATAGTTTTCAAGGAATTGTTACAGCTAACACAACATGTATAGTTTGAATGAATAACTGTCAGCTTCCCCCAATATTTGAGGAATGGTTGCAGTGTGTCTGAAGATGTTACAGGGGAACATAAGAAATTATGTTATTTGATGCAATCCGTGCCTTATGCAGTAGTATAGTATTAATAGAGAAAGTTAAAGGCAATCTTTGTATATTCTTGTCTCAAGCACTGTCGCACATTAAACAAGAGCCCATATTGATGGCATTCTCTTACTTTTAGGTCTGTCTGCATGTTAAGTATTTTTTTTATTAAATGCTTTCATGGATTACAGATTTAAATAAAATGCATTTTGTTACCATTCAGCTCACAAGAAGCTGGAATATTTTCCACTCTAATGATGTACAGTACCACAGTTTGGCCAGTAGATGGAAATACGACTCTATTTACCTCACCAGCTCTGCTGACCCTTCATTGACTGACTAGAATACTACAACAGTATGACCTGTTCCTTCTGCACTTTCTCTGCAAGAGACTGAGCTTTCTTTATCAGAGCTTTTTGCAAGATTAAAGCTTGAAATTGCAAAAGTTCTGTAAACTTTGAGCCATGAAATGGTTTCTGACTGTTCAAATTTGTGCATAAGACATATATTTGAAAGAAAGTTGGGCCTTTTTGTAAAATTAAGATGGGTAATAGTGGTATGATACTGTATCTGATAGTAAAACTGAACAGTTGTGTATGGATTTATCAATTCTACGTTGGCTCCACAGAGAATCATTTGGTAGACTGTACATGGGACTAAATTAGGGCTGAAATTAAAGGAAAACTCAGATGAGAATGATAAATGACTTAAGCTTTGTAAAGTGTGAAGGCACCCAGACACCCTGCAGACAAGAGGTTGGTGAGAAACAGGTGTATATGACAACCATCCCTGTAACCCAGCAGTGCAAATCAAGTTGTAAGACCATGCTGTAGATGGAAGGTGAATGGAAGATGAAAATAAAAATTAATTCTGACTTTAATGCTATGTATTTCTTGAGCTATAAATAACTGGGTTTGTCATTTAAACAGACCTATCTGCGTAGCCTCACATGCTGCATCAATTTTTTAGAATCAAAGCACTTCGTGGAACTGACTGGTTATTTATTCACGAACGTACACAGTCATGTTTGGCAAGATGCAGACAGCACAAAGCAGAAGCTGTTCAGTCATTATTAAACCAGTTTCATGCATAACAACCTGTGCCACCTGTAGAGAAGAAAAGCAAAGTAAGCCATCTGAGTCAGTGTATCACCCCACACATAAACAGAAGCTATAAAAAATTAAACTGCATTTGTCAAAACTGCAGCAGATATCTCTCGCTTGTCTATAAATGGCACGGATCAACATGTCTACATGTGCAGGTCCACACGTACACAGATACTTTTGCGGGTAGCTGGTGTAGGTTGGACTGGCAGGTTGATGCTAAAGTGTATCAAAAAATATACACGGGAAACAGTAGGTCCTTATGCTCCCTTCTAACAAAAGCTCTGCTTTAGCAACTAGCATGGCACGTGCTAGGCTGCTCTCCAAAGATCTCTCGGTGACAACTGTTGTGAAATGATGTGTATCATCCTCATCAGTTTGAAAGGTAATTCTGTTTGGACTGTTTCTTAATATCATTTTGACTCTATCTTTTGCATCACAGCAACCAAGTTCTTTTGCAGAACACACATTGTTTTTAGCACATGGGTGAAAGTGAAAGTCATCTCTGATCGAAGCACAAGATAAGATAATTACAAACAAACACAAACCTTCCTCACTACACCATACAAGTTAAAATGATGTAAAATTATACATAATTCTAGCCTCATCAAATCTACATACATAGTGGCAACATCTACCTTTATTTTTGGTTGTTTACTGTGTCAGTAGGCCTGGTTCTGCTGATGGCCTGAGTGTCAGGCTGTGAATAACATCTTTGAGCTTCCAAAAAAAGGAGAGATAACTAGGATAAGCATTATTTAAGGTTTAAAGTTGTTGAAAATGGAGCTATGATATGAACTGACATTTGTCTAAGTGCTCCCTCTCAGAGTGCAGACCTTGTATCAGCCGTGGTCAAACAAGCCAATGTTAAACAGAACAACCATTTCAAGAAAGCCCCTTTAAAGTTGAGGAAGCAATTTTGTCAAGATGTTTTTGTCTTGTGATATGAATTTCCTACTTCTCTTGGTTTGGACGGTGCTTGCCTTGTTGTTTTGTGTCCATTAAAATAGCTACTGTGTTACTTGGGGAGCGATGAAATAAAAAGCAATCTCATTGTGTTTTCCTCAGAGCGCAATCCTCAAGGTTAAAGTGGTAATTACACTGAAGCAACCCTGAAGCGACTAATAGAACACGTACGTATCTTTGAGAAGTTGACACACACACACACACACACACACACACACACACACACACTGGTACACAAAGCTGTAACTCTAACTCTACAAGTAGTGTTGAATCTAAAAGTCATAAGGATTAGAAGATGATAATGCCACAGACATCAGATATCATCTCCCTGTGCTGCCATGACACACATCTGTAGAAAATCCTCAAGTTGATGCTTGTCAAAACTGGCATCACCTTCAAATACCGTATCACCCCAAAGCATTGAGTCGGACCACTTTCTGAATTTCGAAAAATTAGGATTCTTCCCCGGTGTTTGTGTCTTTTATATACAGTTTAGATTTTGGAGCATTGTAGCTCAAAAAGTAAGATTATCCTCTTTTGCAAGCTACACAGGACGAGAGACTTGATTTGAGGAGGAAGCAGCTGTGCGGCATGGCAAGGTCAGAGGCCCATAATCCTCGGCCTCATTCATGCGAGATTAAAAACCTGCTCTGAGTTCTCATTAAGAACGCAGGGTTAGAAGATTAAAGACCAGCAAACAAAATGAAAGCAGTTTAAGCCCAATCCTGGAATTCATCAGAATACCAAAACCTTAAACTGTCATTACAACGTGAGATTAATGCAAAGCCCCCTTGAACTCTGTATCAGTCTTGATATATCTTCTGTGTCAGAGCCTATATTTCCTTTTTCCCCAAAATCTGGATGAAGATCTCTCACTTTTTTTCTGTCATTTTTCTCCACCCCATCCCCTCCTCTTTTTTTTTTCATTGAAATCATTTTTCAAAACACAATAAACCATTGTCAGTATGAATCAAATCAGATTACTGTCAATATAATTACCAGTCCATTTTCATTTTTAATTTTGTTGTCACACAATACATGGTTTTATTTTTATGAAGGGTCTATGTTTGTCCCTTTTACATACTTTTCCAGTGATTCCAGTCATTATCCTCTGACAGACAGATTCCACAATACTTTAGGTAGCAAGGATTAGGAAACAGGAGGCGAGGGGGAAAAACAAGGATTAGAAATGAAAACATCTGGAAGTTAGCTTGCTTGAAAAAAGGATATATATGCTAATAAAATTGACACTATTCAGTGTGGCACTCATGAAGATTAATTGACTTTTCCTGCAGACTAACACTGGCCGATTCTTTTAGGGCCACACATACAAATGTTATCTAGCAGGCCTTGTTAAACAAGCAGCAACAATGTGAGATAGATTACAAGACTGTGCTTGCTAAAACATTTTTTACATATCCACTTTAATTTTGAGACAAATATGAGAAGTCTGAAAAATGACACAATCCAATTGTAACATCAGAACAATATAAACCAAAATCTGTGACATGATCATATCGGTGTTCACTTCCATAAACATCAGATTATACCCTGATACATCGAGTAACGTTCAGATTCCTTCTCATTTTCTGTAAGAATGCACCTTGTGTAAAATTAATATGGCAGCACTGCAGTGACTTCAGATGTTCCTGAATGTAGATCTATGGAGTAGTCATCCATATCGTGCTGAAGTTTCTGTAGCAGGGGTCAAAATCCTAGAGAAAGACACAATACTTGTATAATCAATCCTAGCATAAGGTCCATGACCTTCTTGCAACACAGCATAAGTCTTATAAGCTGTTGAGCTACTGTATCCTAACTGATTACATGCTGCAGTCACTATGAACTTCATTTTGGGGGTAGTGCAGAGAGAGGGGCTGTATCCCATTGACAGGATTATATAAATGAGGACCATAATACTGTAATCTCCCAGAGAAATGAGAGAAACCAGGGGACATGCCGAACCCAGCTAGCTAGCACCCTGGTCTGCAACCGTCAGATTATCAACCAGCTGGTTGTACAGTGACAGATTACATTCACACTTGTTTTCTGGTCTTAACAGTCCTCACTAACACTAGAAGCACAAGGAAACGTGCCTTTCAGGATATGATCTGTCAAAAGGTCACAATGTATCAGACTGCAACTATTTGACAAGTCATGGAGAAATAGTCAGAATTTATCAGCGTCAAGAGCAAAGTGGAAAAGCAAAAATGAAGCCTGCAATTCCGCTAAGTACGCTGGTTTTTAATTAACTTTGCTGTTGTGAGAGTTAGACTCAGCAGTGAGTCATTTTTTCAGATTAGCAGTGCAAAAAAAATTCAGAGGAAGTGATCATCCTTTGAACAAAGTCACATACTGTGTTAGTTATTCATGCGTTTGATCTGTGCTGGTGTTGACTAGGTACAACAGAAAAACGTTTCCTGTGTTTTCCTATATTATAATTGACCAGTATTAATAGTTAGATTCTATTATATCCTCAGTTGCAGATTAACTTGTGACTTTGTGTTATGTGTAACATTTTCTCGTTCTACTCATTTATTTTTGTTAATTTTATGTGCAATACCAACTAAACAGTGAGCATCAAAATGTTGTAAGTTTTGTCAAATACACAGAAAGGATTTCACCTAAGCAATTCAGTTGAAGCAGTTGGCCTAAAGGGCCTCTCTATTAACAATTTAAAACATTTTAAACAAGGATATGGGATTCATCTTTATTAATAAAGTTTTTATGAATGTATGGAACAGCATTTAAATCAAATTAATTAAAAACTCAATATCTTAAACTAATTCTTTCTTTTGTATGGCAGAAGAACATGTGGTGTAATCCTGGCTTGGATTTTTCTCACAGCACTGAACGGAATCAACTGTCAAAAAGAAAAGAGATTTGATAAAACTGAAGGAGCAAAGTCTGTTTAAAAAATGGAAAAATACAACACTGAACGGCTGCCAGGTCAAAATCAAACAATCCACTTGATATTGCACTGAAACATAAAAAACATTAAAAAAAAAATTAAAAAAACCTTCAACTTAAAAGTAGAGTTTCAGTTGATTGATTTTAACCTGGTATCACACTTCTTCTTTGACGCAGACTACTCAAAAGAAACGTGTTTGCCATTCAAAACTGAAAACTGTAAACTTCTGTAATCTCTTGATTGATGATTTTTTTGCTGTAGTATACATTGGTGGTATCCGAATATTTTTCATATTTGCACCAAACGAGTCCTGATTTCACGTCATAATATTTTTTGTTTGCTTTGTTTTGTTGGTGGGCAATCACACTCAGTTAAACTATTTGAATTTCAATCTCACATTCACATTGTGGCCAGGAACAGTTAAACCTTAGCTCGTGAAAACTTTTGAAAAAGTGATAGAACTCATTGTGTGTGCATACTGATGATAGTGAATCCATCAAATTAAATGCTGGGGCTATCACACCCAACAGCTTAGCATTAATTTAAAACAATGCCGCCTGTGTGATGCATGAAATTATATGGTTATATCTCAAAAATCATCCATTTAATAACCATCATCATCTTTTCCATTTGCTAATTGATTCAGATGCAGATTTGCAGATATCTCTTTCGGAAAAATATATATATATATATATATATATTTTTATATATATATAAATTGAGGTAATGATTGTTATTCATGAATCCTACTCAACTGTCTTTAGTCAGAAGCAATAATCATATCAAACCTGAAATTCTGTCACATCATTTTGAATGTGACACAAATCCTATAATGCAGAGACAAAACATGCAAAGCTCAGTGTTACCTGTCACATTTGGGGGAAGCAGAATTTCATTACATCTGCAGGATTTTCTAATCTGTGTGTCAGGGCCCCTACAATTTCAAACCAGGAGTGTGTAATATGTGTTCATAATCCACTACCTAATGAGGATGTTATTTACAAGCCTAAGCCTGATTGAAGTAAATATGGGCTTGAGCATAGCTGAAAACAAGCATAGAGAAAGGTGATTCAGGGATGGCTACTGCTGAGCTAGTGGAACATGTCATGAGCCAGTGATGGCTTAAGTGACCATCCCCTTTAACAACAAATCCAGAGACCTTCTCTTTATTCCTGCTGCTCTAGGACTGATTGTGTTACCTTCCGTGCATCGGTTGACCCTGTTAAAATGACTGGATAAATGGCTTTACACCAATGATAAATGAAAGAGATTTGCAAATGCATAATAGTTGGTTAGTCTGGAGTACTTAAGACTGCAAGAAACGTCTATGTATGCTAAAAAATAAGACCTTTGTGACACACAGTTTAGTATGTAAGCATATAAAAATAATATGTGTAATAAAGTAGGTTTTCTATAGTGCAGGTCAACAACAATAGCAAGCAAACCTGAGGTTACTTAACTTATAACCCCTGTTCTGTGGTAACATGAGTTAAATGAAAATTGTTCCCCAGAAACTGGCAAAACAAATGTTTGCGAGGGAATATCCCAACAATCAAATGTGCAAAACGGGAACGCCACATTTTGAAAGACATTTTTACGAGACCTCAGATCTTTTCGATTTAACCCAAAAGTTCCATGGATGAAATCAAAAGTTTGAGATAACATTTCCATGCAGTAATGGAAAGGCTTTGTATGCAGAAAAATAGGGATCAAAACCAAAACAACCAGAAATAAAAGGGTTAAGGATGTAATGTTCTCACATAACTTTAGTCATTCTCGAACAATTCCAACATGACAAAACTTATACATGCATGTTCATGAACTTCATATGATATAAAAAGCAAAAAAAGTATAGACATTAAGCAAATTGATGAATAAAATCTTGAGGGAGCACTCATTCATAAACAAATTGGAAACAACCATCACTGAGTAAATCAAAAGATGTTTTGAAATACATGAGTACATACAAAAGTGGTAATAAGTAGTGGTGTTATGTCAGTTTCTGTGCGCTATAGATATGAAAAACAGAATCCTCTCAAACCTACTGCAGTTATTGAAATTAACATGGCAAAAATGCCTCAAAAGATACCACTTACCATCACTTACCCACAATATCATGGCATGACAATGACATTTTTTTTTTTCTTACACAAAACAATGTTACAATGTTACAGTTTTTTTTGCGTAAAACAGAAAGGCCAAGATGGTAAAGTGTCATGATGTCAGAAGTCGACAACCATCTGTCGTCATAAAAAGGGTTTCAAACGTATTCTTCCAATCAAGACTAAAATGTTCATGTGCTCTACATAAAAACTACTGAAAACACTAAATTCTGCGTTAAAAAGTTATCTGTTTTGATTGTAACAATGCAGTTCAACACATTCAGACTTGAAATGTTTGTTGGCCCAGTGATTACTGTAGTCCTCTGACAACAACAACGACAACGCAAATGTGTAGTAAGTTCATAACAGTCTTAGATTGAATCCCTTAGTGTGTTAATACTTGTTGTGCCATTCACACTGGCCGACACTCACCTCCTCAATGTCCAAGTTTTTCCTGGATTTGTAAATAAACTCTCCAATCGCTACAAAAACTGAGAGGACTAGTCCGGCTGCCAGCACAATAAAGATTCCCCCTATGTTTTCCACACCCAGGGCACTGGCCTCCTTGCTGTCCTCCTCTGGGCAGCCGTTCCCCCTCCACCATTTCTCCTTCATCATGTGCAGCTTCCCTTCCTCCTGAAGCTGCAAGATGGCGATGGTGACCTTGTCTCTGTAAGGGGAGCCTACAGCAGGAAACACCGGTAAGATTAAAACACATTATTACTGCTATTACAAGCTACATAACCTCTGGGTTTGTTGTTTTCTAGGCATTTAAGGAGCATTTGTTGCTTATCGTTGTTAGTGTGTAATTTGTTGCTCCTCACTCTTACCAATTGGGGTTCCCACACCATAGCCCTTTGAATCTATCAAGCCTCCGATCTGTGTGAGGTTGCAGTTGCGCTGGCTGATGTACTCGATGCTGGTGGACTCCATTAGAAGAGCGTAGTCTGTGGTGAGGACCCTCTGAATCCCCTCCCGGTTGTTTTTCACCAAGGCTGTGTTTTTCCTGCTGCTCATGAAGGCCCACATTTTCTCATACGTTGAGATCTTAGATTTCTGTTGAATCAGAGTCAGGATTTATGGAAGTTTAAAACAATGCATCCTGATAGACAACACAGAACAGATGGTGCTGATATATGGTCAGTGGTTGACACTGGTTTCTAATATTTCAAATGAAACGGTATCTGCTGACTGGAGCTATCATTCTGATGCGTGGCAGGAGATGGGATGTGACAAGTATGTACAAATCTGCCTCCAGTTCATTCAATTTCCACTGCACATCCAGATAAACTGGTTCGTGTGCTACAAGCAAAACAATAAATCATTCAAATCTTTATAGAAAAACTGCCCACAGGTTCTTTGTTGTTTGTTGTTCTGTGGGTATGATGCCATTTCTATGCCACCAACCTTTTACCCCACTCTTTTTTTTTTCCCCAGTTCCATTTTCTGCCAACCCATCAGACGACACATATCATGTTACTGTGATGACTGAGGACTGCTGGCTCAAGGGTAAAACGTATCACGCTGACTGAACTTAAAAGTGGTGCTCTTGTTCGCAACCCTCCCCCTACTATTGTACAATTACTTTCCCATTAACTGTACAGTGGAAAGAAGGTTACCTTAAAAAAGGTCATGGTGGAGCCGTCTCTTACAGCACCGTACTCTATTTTGGTTTGCTTGGCCAAGTCATCAGCAGAGTCAATTGGAGAGTCCATTCTCTCCACAGTGAGGAAGGCAGCCAAGTTGGCAGTGTATGAGGAGATTATTATCAATGTAAAGAACCACCATATTCCACCAACTATCCTGGTGGAGAGGGCCTTAGGCATCAGTTCAGATCCTGTAAGATGATAACACAAGGTACATTATGAACTCTACAGATGAATACAACATGAGACAGTGGTCACCGCAGTAACATTATTCTATGAACAAAGGTGGTGAATGGTCAGGAAACTCCTGTCAGGTGTAAAACATAATACATCTCTAATGGCAGTAAATATACCTTGCTGCATAAGTGCTCCAACTCCAAACCAGACACTATTTATTAGAGTGAAGTTGTTTTCAACCACATCTGAGTCTGGGTTGCAGGGGTGGGGGTTGTACCACTCATATGGAGTGAACCTGAGGGTAAAGAATCAAACAGTCACAATTAATGATGTGAAAAAATATGATGATGATACTTGATGATGACAAGATAATACCACATTTAGGTCTGTGGCAACAGCTCATATTTAATCATTACTGCTTGCATTTAACCTCTTTTCCAGCTCTTTTAATGACATAATGCAAACAGGAAAAAGTCATTCTGACTCAATTCTGACCAGCGAGACAGAAACATTACTGTGATGTGTTTGTACAGCAGTGTGCAATACCATGTTGTGGCTAAAATTAATGGTTGACTATTGATAAATCCAAGTTGAGAAAATCCATATTCTTTGGTCCCATTTATTATGATTTGCTTTACACTTATACATCGAAACTGAGCTATAGTATATTTACTCATCCTAAAACAAGTTTAATGTATAGTAACCGATATATCTATTTATTTTATTATTTGTCTTACATACAGTATGTATTAGGTATTTAAAACATTGAACACTTGAGAGTCAAATCCAATTATTTCACTTTTTGCCCAAGGAGCAGTTTACCTGGCAATGACAAACAGCACACAGCTGACACCGAGGCATGCCAGCAACACATACATCCAGATATCAGGAGAGAGTGGGTTGAGGAAGGAGAACACTCCTGGATTGGTGCCGTTGGGTTTGTGGTAGAGGATGCTGATCCCCAGTGTCATGAAGGGCTTTGAGAAATCTATCACCTTTTCCCTCACATATGTGATAGTGAGAGGGGCCACGGCGAGGTCGGCCACCTGGCACAGAAGAAAACCACAGTCAGCCGACACCGCCGATCGCCTGAATGTCTTTTCTCTAGCAGTACGATTGATTGATTGATACTCACGTGATCAATGAGTTCTCGCACCATGCCATTCCACTCCCCCTTGTCATTCTGAGCTCCATATTTGCCATCTGACACCAGCTTTACCTCATAGGAGAAGCCCAAAATGTTGGAGAGCTCTTTGAGCAGGTCGAGGCAGTAGCCCTCAAAGCGGTCATTTCCGTACAGCGGCTTATCAGATTTCTTATACATGACATAAGGATTTTCCTGGAAAAAGACACAGTACAGACTCCACTAGTTTCATCAAGACATGCTCGATCAAATACTGCCTGATAATGATTTGACTTTTATTCATACCAGAATAGTAGTGACAATAAGGGTTCTGTTGGCCATTGAGTCGGTCACATTTGTGGATGAATCCTTGTTGTTGTCTGTTAAATTAAGGCCTGTTTGGGAGTTCCACACGCCAATCTGTAAAGAATAAAACATCCAAATAACCACACTGACTGGACATCAAAGATCCTCATCTGTCTGAGTCACCTTCACATGACCAAGGTCAACAATGCGAAGAAGGGAAAAGAAATAAGTACGAAGAAGCAGAACACACAGAGAACATAGACATGAGGGAGCGTGGGAGGGAAAAAAGGAAAGGAGCACAAAACACAATATCTTATAAAACTATCATGTCCAGTACAGAAATGTTGAACATTTCCTCCGACCAGAACCTAAATCTTATTTATCATGAAAAGGGGAGACATCACAGAGAGCATCAGGAAGAGTAAATTAGTACACAGTGTCAATATTCCTTTAGTCTGCCAGGGCAGCTAAAGTACAGACCTTTTTCCACACTTTATTCAGGCGGTTGTTGCCTGCGATTGTCTTGCAGAAATAATAAAGAGAAAGCATTTTAATCACAGAGCCCTGAACTTGGAGAAAAGTACAACAATACTTCCAACTGTGTTAAAATGAGTTTCTTTGTAGTGAAGAGATAAACAGATAACAGGCCTCTGAATGAACCTGCCAACACTGAGAGCAGCGTTGTCACTGATTAAAGGAACAACCACAAATTTTTTAGTTTAAAATGACAGTTACGTGTATTTGCAAAAAACTATGGGTCGACCATAAAGTTTGACCCAAAATTAGGACACCAGACCTCAAGATCACTGTGTTTTTCTGAGAGTTGTACAGTATATTGTTTAACAGTCAAGCGGCCTTATAGAAAAAACAAGGTTACAGTGGATAGCAGTGGCCTAGTTTGTCTCAGTTGTTCCTATTGCGCTCAGCTCTGCTTGAGTGTCTAAAGTACAATAACAGCCTGTACTGACAGTAGGCTTTAGACACAGGTCAGATAGTTCACCTTCTCCAAGCCATCCTCCTTTAGGCTGATGACATCTAAATCAAATTCCTTCCGCAGGCCGTCCGTCTTGTTTATAACTATTTGTCCCGTCAAGCCGTTCCATTGTGCCTGTGGCGAAGAGAGGACAGAAAACAAAACCAATGAATCCCTCAGTTTTTATTATCATGTACATAAATGTAAAGTCAGAGGCCCCGAAAAATGAAAACAATTCTTAAAACATGAATAATTGATAAGCCCTCCGTTAAGCAATGAACACTGACAAAGGCTAACTGCATTTTAATAGACGTTTTTGCATTGGCTGGATGCTGAATGGAAATATTATGTGTCTCTGAGTATACAACTTGGTGGACGGTGATGTAAACAGAGCAGGCAGCAATGGCCTCCATCTGAGGGGAGAGCAGTGGGTGGGCAGCGGAGCTCAGAGTTATTTGAATGCAGTTAAAAATGACGTGAGCTTGCTTGAATAACAGTCAGGTTAAATCTCTATTACAGCTTAGAGAAATGAGCTGCATCTCAATTCTGCGCTCATAGCGAAAACTGAGAAGCCTGTTTCTTTATGAGAAGATGGCATGGCCACAAATCAATTCAGCCTCTGTAAATTTGCCTACATTCAGCCCATGGCATTTCATAATTTCAAATGTTTCTGGCTGCTAATCAAAGAGTTACTGAAAGTATAATTAAAGGTGCATTTCACACCAAAACACACAAACAGAGGGCAGATTCAAGACTTCAATCTCAGGCACAGTCCTATTTGAGCCTGTTGCGTTACATCTAAATAACTTTTTCCCCCATCTCCATGCTCCTTGGAAGCAGGTGAAGTTGTGCCAGAATTCCCTACTCTGCGTCTCAACATTACATTCAAAGGAGACATAATCTAATCACACACTGATGAAAAGACTTCAGCTGCGTAAACAAAAGCATGCCGCTGCTACCTGATTTACATACTGAAAAACTGGGTCACTCGTGATAATCCATACAACTTGTTTTGAACAGTTTACTCCTTCTGCACAAACATAAGACAGTTGGCTGGAAGAAAATAGTTCTCAGCGAAACCTGCGGATTATTTTGCGTAACTGTCATAGTAATAAACTGTGGTTATGTTTTGAAAAGGGACAGGAGGCTGAAAATAACAGCCAGATACGTTTGGGAAATAAAGCACGGTGTACAGGAGAAGAGCTCTGTGACGTTTATTTTTCAGGAATTTGTATTTAAGCTCACACCAGTGAACCTCGCTTTGTGTGTGCTCTCAGAATTAGAAAATATTGGGGGCACTGTGAGTGACACAAACCAAATGTCACTGAGCACACAGTCCTGGCAAAAGCTGCCACAAGTCACACCCAGACTCCCTGAATGAATAAATGGATTTTGAGGTAAACTGTCCCTCACTGAATAATTCATCATAATATAATCTAATAATCTGGGGTGACTAATTTAGTGTAATGCTACACCTCCAAACTCAATACACTCTGAAATCCCTTTTGCTAGAAATCAATTACAGGTGTATTAAGAGATGCCAAACAACAAAGAGCTTTTGTATGTCATTATCTTATTCTTACAGCTCTCATGCCGAAGCTTACATCGGTCAGTCAGTTTACATCACAGAGAATAATAATAACCAGTCCACTGGAACCAAAACAAATGCATCCTCAGCCATTAATATGTGCAACAAGCAATAGACAATGAGTGTCTACAGTGAAATCAACCTAACTCCATCGTGCTGTAGAGCTGCACTTCTTCACAAGCGTTACATCATGGTTTAAGTTTAAAGTTTAGCTCTGAGCAAAGACTACTCGAAGGGGAGTATTCTGTGTTGAAACTCACATGCACAGACACAATATTCAGGTTGAAACTGGACATAACCAGGAGTTCAAGTTTCTAATGCAAAGATCTTCAGCATCTATAGACAGTTACAGGGTATCGTTTGGTGAAGTTGCTCTTTGATTAGACCGCTTCACACAGTCTTATTGCACACATCTGTGAGACCTAGTTGACCCCTAAATCCAGATTTATTCCTGTCATTAAGTCTCTTTTTAAATCCTCACCAATCAAAACTGTCTCTGCCTCTGTCATCATGTGTTGGTGTCATTACTGTACATGTCATGATGACATGGATCTTCTCGAACCGGAGAATCATGATGATATAAAGGATAAGAATGAGCTTCCACGGAGCACTGAAACCTCACCATTTCACCCATTAACATAAAGAGAGAGAAAACTGTGAAAAATTAGAAAAACTCATTTCCTTTCTCCGCTCCTTCTTAAAGCCATTCATGCCACCCTCACATGTTCATGCATATGCATCTGTACGTTCCAGGGACACAGTCGAGTACACAGAGCTGAACCTGATTTTCTTGAGCTGTGAGCTCTTCATGAAACTTTCTCTGCAAAACTTGATTTTTTAGTATCAAATATGTGACGCAGTGTTGATTCCTGCAGGGAAATTTATCTTTTTCCCTTCCCTCCCCCACAAGAGCAGAGTGCAGGCCAAGCTGCTGGATTCAATGTCTTCCTCAAGGGCACTTCAGATACCATAGTTAGTTTATAGCTATAGCTAAAATACAGTCTTAAAGGACCATACCAGTTCTTTTGCATGTTTTTAGCCATTTAACTTCAATTCTCTATACGTTGCTACTGCTTATAACTTTCTTTTTTTTCTTTATGTATTTTCCTCCATCCAGGGAGCCATGGTTTTCTGTACTGTATCAAGCCACCTTGCAGAGTTGTAAATTACTTGCTATAAGTGATCCACCACAGTGAACATCATGTCGGTTTTGAATTGTGCAGTATTGCAAGGCAGATCAAAACTGCCATACCTGTCAACAAACCTGCAGAAGAAACATGGAGAAGGGAAACAGAAAATCCATGTAAACCATTGTAAAATAAATACTAACATTTAAAAACGTTCAGTATATCATTCTCAGCTTCAATACAAAACACTTATGAGCCGCAGACATCTGAAATTTCTCCATTATCATCACTCTGACGTCTCCTTACAGAACAGTGAATTGTGTGAGATGTTATCGGATACATGAAATAGGTCTCATGGGTAAAATACGACACCTGGCAGATACCACTCAGAGAAATCTGATGGAAATAATGAGAGACAAGATATTCACAATAACAGATTTAAGAAAGTCTCAGACCTCTTCATTTGATTTTGATAGGGTAATAAAGTGAATAGAAACCAATTGTCATGGTTTCTACCAGTTCCTAATATCAGTTTCAATATTCAGCCTGTTTGCCTTACGCTAATCTCATTTCAGACCCTACTATTCCGTCACCCTGCAGCAGTCGTCCTCAGCTCTTCCTGCCCTTCCTGCCTCAGTCACCTGATCTCCACCTGCCCACACACCTGCACCTCCTTCACCTCAGTATACATATACAGTATGTATATCACGCCCTTTGGTCAGTTCCATGATTATCTAGTGAACTTTTGTTAAGCCTTTACACTGATGGCTAATTAACTATATGGTGGTGTGAAGTACATATGATTTGTTATGAATGGGCAAAAACATGGAAAGAAAACCCCAGTATGATCCTTTTAAATTAGTGCACTGTTATTTAAATCAGCTTGAATGAGCTTGAGAGGATGTAGGATGTTATATTTATAAGACCACAGAGCAATGCACTGTTAATCATCAGTGGACAAGAAGCTCATGTTTTATGTTTGAGTGTGTTTATATAAAAATCACAAAGCTAATTATAGACAGTATCTTCCGAGACTGTAAAGTTCATTTGCTCTCACTCTGCTCTCTGGGCTCTTTGGCACTTCCTGTGTCCTTCAATACTACATCCCCACCCGCAACTGAAAAGCTCATTTGTCAAAGAAACGTTTAATTAGAGAGAGCAGTATAACAAGAGCGCCTATTAAATTCAAATTAACATAAAGTCCAAACTGTAAGTATTTGGACAGTTACACATTTTTATTCTTCAGGCTCTGTGATTCAGCACATTCAATTTGAAATAAAGTAACGGATATTATATCAGTAGTGCCAAGCCTTAGCTTTAATTTGAGGTTTATGTAGAAAGAACTGGGTGGGAGTCAGTTTTCCACACATAGACATCGTCAGACGCTTTGTATCTCTCTCTGGTGATGCTCTACCAGGCCTTCACTGCGGCCTCATTTAGCTCTAGTTTGTTGTGGCATGTCTCTGCCTTTAGTCTGATCTGCAGCAAGTGGAAAGCAGCTCAGTCTGACTGAGATCAGGTGACTGACTCAGCCATTCAAGAATATTCCACCTGTTCACACTGAAAAGCTCTTTTGTCGCTTTCACCATGTGTTGAGACACGTTCCCCTGCTGAATGATAACCTGTCGCCCAATGAGTTTTGATGCATTTGGCTGAATCATTCAGCATTCATCCTGTTGTTTCTGTCAGCAGCGAAATCATCAATAAATGCCGGTGTGCCAGTTCTGTTGGCAGCCTTACAAGCTCGGGCCACTACAGAATCACCACCATGTTTTACAGATGAGCTGGAGGCTTTGGGTCATGAGCTGTTTCTTTTTTCTCTCTCCATTTTCCATCATTTTGATTTAAAGTTGATATTTGTTTCATCAGCTCATAGAACTTTGTCCAAGAAGCGATTTCTTTTTGCAGCTTGTTGTTTCTGTTTTTGAGGATTAACCAGGGGTTTGCATCTTATGCTTAACCCTCTGAGGTTATAGTCATGAAGACCTCTCTTGTGCGCCTACATCCTGGAGAGCATTCTTGACTTAATGTGCAGTCGTAGAGATGTGGAGAGTTTTTCTTCAGCATTTTGCAGTCATCCACAAGACTCATGATCCTCAGTCTATCAGGTCATTTGCCATTTTCTAGTTTTTCTGTGGGTATATACAGTTTATGAAACCACTGAAATTAAAGCTGAAACGTGGCACTTTAATGTAGTATCCATTACTTATTTCAAATTGAATATGCCGAGGCACCGAGCCTGAAGAGCCAAAACTGTGTAACAATCCAAATGCTTTGACAATGAAGCTGGGATAATTACCACTGAACAAACAGCACGTTTTTCAAACTGTCAGTGTTTGCTTTTAAATGTGCCTCGGTCTCACTGTGTTCTTGTCCCATCTGCTGTCAGATTGATAGTCCATACAGAAATCAATACTTTTTTTTCATTTTTAATAACCTAAGATTTAAGCCACAAGCTACTTAGTTTGGCATTGTTTATATTTAAAACAGTGAGGGTGTGAAATTTCAATTAATCTTGTTGTGAAATTAGTATTCAGTTTGAGGGATGGAATATGAAAAATTTGTTATCTGTTATCTGCTATTATTTCATCCTGTTTAAATATTCATATAAAAAGCTGCAGATGGATAGCTCTTGTCAGTAGCCATGTGACAACCCACTAATCTAAGAGACGTCCAACATGCAGCACACATCTGATCCAACTCTATTGTCTCTGCTCCACCACCCAAGGAAATGAAATAGAGAGACAGCAGGCTGTGAGATGGATGGATGGATGGATGGATGGATGGATGGATGGATGGATGGATGGATGGATGGATGGATGGATGGATGGATGGATAGATGGATGGAAGAACAGGGGTGTGTGTGTCACACATTCATAAACCTAACTCACGTCTTTGAGCATGTTCATGAAGCGTGATCCGAAGCGCCAGGGTTTGTGTCTGTGGCACTGGAGGGAGCTGACGGTGATCTGGGAGGCGCGTTGCGAGGCAGCAGCCACCATGTAGACGGCATCGTACATCAGAGCTGCTTCAGTCTGAAAGAGGAACACGGCCGTTATCATCCATCAGTGGGGATCACAAATCACGTCATGCACATCAGTGCTGCTGATGTACACGTGCAGCATCATATGGTTTCTCAAAGCATATCTGCAAAAAAAAAAAAAAAAAATGCAGCACTACTTCTACAAACTACATGGAGAGCAATCAAACAGGCAACCACAATCAGCTGCAGTGTGCACAATTTGGTGAGCAATTTTACCCAAAGTACCTTTCTGATTGTACACACAATCAGAAAGCAACATGGTGGATTGCTGAATTTCTGTACTCAAGTGTGGGGGATGAGGGGCTGCGATTAAAACTCTGTAAAGGTCTATTGCATCGTCCCACAGTAAGCTATGTGTTCAAACATTTACATATGAAATCTGCCAGTGATTGGGTCTGTATCTAGAGAATGGCTTTATTTGATATCAGAGTAGTTTTTGGCCAAGTTTATGTAAATAAAATGTCACATCAGTTCAATTTGAATCACTTCCACCTGATTGTGGATGTTTAGGAGGGAAATTATGTTTTCTGGGCTGACAAGCTTCTAACCTTTTCATATATTTTCTATTGTTTAGTTCTAAAGGGATTTAATGGGCTTTCAGCAACCTGTTTGAACGATGTAAGAACAGTCACATGACCGACAGAGAGGACGTTGTTAACATGGCTGTCCCTGCTGAGACACGTACCCCCTGGTAGTTGTTAGATTATAAAAATAAGGATTAGAAGTAGGAAGGTAAAGGTAAACTCACTGTCATCATCCCCTCCATCATTCCTGTCTCAGCTTTGGAGGGAGCCTGCAGTCGTTCCATGGCCCACCTCTCCACCACCGAGGCCACCTGAGGGCTGTCTATGTTGAGCAGTCTGAAGCCCGTCATGTTGACCCCACTGTAGCGGTACGGCTCCAGGTCGAGGGCAAACAGGTCCTATTGAGGGACAACAACAACAGCATCAGTGCAGAGTTAATGCGATTCTGCTTAAATAGACCCAAACGCAGATGTAACTTATCCAGCAAGGGTAAAGGGACAAAAACAGTGGAACAATATTCAGCGTAATACTATGAAATTATGCCAAGGGCACTGAAAACATCCAGCAATCTTATTATAAAGCAAACCACAGATGTTTGAGTCCATCTGCATAATCTTTGCATAACAGAATCTCTAGGTGAACACACATCTAAACCTACGTAGGATAAAAGGACACTTAATTAAGACAATGCAGCAGTATCACCAACGCACATACTGTATCCATTGGGTTTTTTTAAACCACTTTCAAAGAGAAATTTCAAGAGTCAGTGTTCCTGTGCAAACTGTATACGTTGAATAAAACAGCCATCATGTGTTTTTAAGAACAGAGAAATTTTAGAGAGGTGGTTTTCTTACCAGTGTGGTGAAGAAGAAGTGGTAATATTCAGTCATCATCCCCATGGACAAGATCTAAACAGGATGAGAGGGGAAAGAGTGGTTTGGAGTTTTCTCTTCATCTGTAGATTCACACCACATTTTTGCCGGGAAAAATAATCTTCTCTTCCCCTAACGCCATTCAGCCATACTTATAGTTATATCCTTGGACTCTTCATTTCATTTCATCCATTTTCTGAATTGTCTCATTCTGTATTGTTTGCATGGTTTGCATTAACAAGTATTCAACTGAGTAAACTGTATGTCACAATTTGCTCTTGTCAGTGTAGTGTCCAATTAATCTTCTGTGCAGCTTTCGGTTCTAAATGTGTATGTCTGGCTCAGAAATAGGCTCTGCTTGGATTTGGAAATGAACATTGGATTTCTGAAGGGGATAGAATTTGACTAATCTTGCACATAGTGAATATTAAACCAAAGGCAATGAAGAAATGCAAAAATAGCACAAGGACTATTCTCCATTGAAAAATTCATATGGATTTCTGCGTTAAAAGTGAGTTTCTGACAGAATATTGCATTTTAGGTATGAAGTTAGGAACTATAACCTGAGGACAATGATCTGTATGGACAACATGCTGGTAGATGTTTGTGTTATTTACCTGCTTGAGAACATCAGCTGATGTTTGGTAAGAGCAGTCAAAGATGACGTAGAACTCCTTCCCCTTCTTCATCTCCTTCAGCAGTGGACGGGCATCTTTACTTCCTGTTGGCAGCTGGCGGATCTTAATTTTAATGCTGTATCTGGATGGAGCTTTGATCAACTCTTGCAAACGAATCAGTCCTTCAGTTAAAAGAAAAAAAAAAACTATATTAGCCTCAGCAATCACATATTAACCCACAGTCCGTAGGTATTTCTAATATATTCAAAATAAAAACCTTATCCATGGTGTAGTTTAAGAAAGACTAATTAACACAATCTGACTTTGATGGTGAGATTTTGATGTTTAGGTTTCATGGTATTCAGTTTCGAAAATGCATCCGCTTCAGTGACAGCAGCTAATTAATATTGTTAGAAACTTTAGGTGGCTTTTGTCAGGACAGTAAGCAAACTGATTATAATGAGACCACAAAACAAAACCCATCTACCAATAAACCTGTCATCTTTCTTATTTACCCAACATCCATTGTGTCAACGTTACCAGGTCAGATCATAATAATATAATTATAATTCTATCATATACAATCTAAATTCTTGAGTATTAGCTAATGTCACACTGTCAGAGATTCATGGGAGCAATAATTATATATGCAGTTTTTTAAATCTTCAATAAAACATTTGAAGTTCTTCAAGGTTGTTATCCAGTACAGTATTTGATAACCATTTATGCAGGAGGTAAATAAAAAGCCCAGGGGACATGTCTCTGCGTTTCACCCACTAACGCAAAAGTAAAAAACGCTAACATTGGATCCAATGTCCAATGTTCGCCTGATAAACAACTTCATCAGCAGCATATAACTGTAATTGTTACTGTATGATGTAGATGGTTGAAGTCTCTGACTCTGACCAGAGAATAATTAACATAATTACTGCATAATTTTAGTTAGCTCATTTTTGACCGCTTCGGTTTGGTCACTGTATTTTGAAAGTATTGACCGGAAAATTACGCATGCTGTTATGTTTGCAATGACGCTACCTTGACTAATTTAATTTAGCAGTTACTAAGTTTGGCCACTGGAGGGCAGCAAACATAAATGATTAAATACAACTACCGTTCTATGTTCCTCAGATGCAGACAGGACGCGAGCGTCAAATGACAGACTGCGGCAGCTAGCATCAGTAGTGCTAACTTGACTCACTTAATTAAATTAGATAAATAGTTTCCACGCTGGAGTAGTTTACTAGCACAACGTTATGTTGGTCATCTGAATATTAACAACACTGACGGATGTGGAGTTGTAGTCTAACTGTCACCACAAGAGAAAAAGTAACGGTCATTTACTTCGGTTTTGTGACTTCATTTTGAAAATATTCAACGAAAGTGTTATCATGTCCGCATTAATGCTAACTTGATGATTTGCTCTTGCAGTTACTCACTGTGCCCACAGGAGGGCGACAAAGCTCATTATCTGACCTGAATATTTTAATCTTAGAATACTATGTTGGCTGTACTGTATACAGCTTTCCAACTTATTTATTAGTACTTATATTGTATTTATATTATATATTTATATAGCGGTATCATTTTCCCACCTACCTAAGATCATAATCCTTTATCTGTATCCTCCTATATCACATATTTTCATAATTTAAAAAAAAACCATGCGTGTTCACTGTCCTCTAGCGGTCAAAGTGAAAAACTGCAAAATGAAATTAATCAAGGTAGCGTCAATACAGACATGATAAGCGTACTACAATTTGCAACAATGACTTTCAAAATAAAAGTTCTTGTAAGGCTAGTGTAGCTCTTTAACTAGTACGGGAAATAAGATGCATGTGGAGCAGGTGCAGAGGTCCGGGTTGTGATTGGCATGTGACTTTGGTGTGTTGAGAAGTCACCAAGGCACATCATGTCAAGAAATACATCTACTACGAAAGGCCATTCCTGTGTGGAGTGGTCAGTTTTTGGAGCCTAACATTTGCTAAGTTTGCTCGGTAAAAAAATACACACGGCAAAGGCGGGAGATTTAACGCTGTGGTGAAATAATCAGTTTAAATAGCAGGATTACAATACTCCATCAGACTGTTGCATTGCGGCTTCACGAACAACCAGACTGTGAGAGAATATTAATTACTGCTCTGCCTGGACATTGCTGTCATCACAATTTACAATCACGACTATAACCGGATACCAGAACCAACATCATGTCACAAAACAGATGGTGCTGTGACCTCTGTCTGTGGAGCCTGACCAGGTGAACGGACTTAATGAGAGTTTGCAAACACAATGTCAAAGAAGAATTTCTTCTAAAGGTAGGAAACATGCTCCTTCCTTCCTCTGCTGTGTGATGCTGTTTAAAGACTGGATGTTTCTTGCTGGCAGGGTTTTACTGTTTGGCCTCTTTGCACAGGTTGTGAAGCTAAAGGAGATATTTTATATGATTAATTTATTTCTGTATGACATCCTTTTTCATAAACAGCAGTTTACTGATTGTCTCATTGTACTGGCTGTTGGATTCTCTTATAGTCTGATGTGTTTATCTAAATTAGTTGCTGTTCAGATTGTGGAGGGCGGTGCAGCAGTCATTGTCAGGCAAGGTGACTTCACAGCAGAAATTTAATGTTTTGAGATGATGGTCAGTAGAGTTTTCTACACTGTCATCTGGCCTTTAGGCCTAACACGTGTCTGCAGTGTGACTGCAGTATTATTTAGCATATGGTGGCATTTCTTTGTTATGTACAGTAAATCTGTGGTGCAAACCATAGTACTTTAGTAGGAAACCCAGTAAGTCTGTGGGTTAAACTGTAGTGTTGCAGATGGTATAATCATTTTTTTCTATGTACAGTGATCACGATCATTTGAAGATGATAGTTTAAATTAGGGCTGCAACTTTCTTTTTTTTTTTTCATTTATTTTAAACATCATTTAGTTAAAAAAATATTTGACGGTAATAAAAAAATTCTACAGTTTCCCAGTCACTCAGTTTTACAATAAGAAAACAAAGATAACCAGAAATTCCTCACATTTCAGAAGCCGTGACATTTTTGATTGAAAATGGAAGATTCACTGGTTATCAGATATGTTGAGGAGAACACAATACAAAAAGCAAACACATCTTCAGGTTAACAACACTATCAAAACAAAGGTCACATCAGACCAACAACAACATAAAAACCAAATGAAGGTCATCAAGCCGCCAACTTAAGAGACATTGTGTGAACATTATTAGACAATCTGTTTCCCTTTGATTCTGAAAAGCTCTCATGTAGATTGATTTTGCATTTTCATCTGTTAAGCGTTTCACCCACTTGTCAGTCTAGTTCATTTTTCCTCTAGCATCAACATAACAATGTATTGTCCCATATCAGGGTATCTTTCCAGTATCGGTCCCTCAGGAAAAGCTGATATGTTTTATTGGGGTTATTCTGGCCATCTTTTAAGATAAATTAAAAGTATGTTACTATCAAGTAGGATTTCAGCAGCTCGTCATTTAACTGTCAACTGAATGTACAGTATACAAACATACAAGCGTTGCCACATTTTTTATACATTTAGTCATGTGGCTGCCTGACAAAATTTGACATTAAGTTGTGTCCGTCCTGCTCTGTTTTAATTACATCACACATATGCCACTGATTTTCCCACGTCAACAGCTGTGGGAAAATCAGGGATGCAGCCTTTGTCTAAGATGTGGAGCACAGTACTTATAAATATCAGACAATACAGCTTGCTAAATAATTTTTAAAAGAAAGGTAAAAACGTATCTCTTCACCTTAGCTTTTAACTAGCTCTGAAAATTTGCACTTTGCTTCGCGCTTATGCACTTCAGCACTTCTTTTAAAATGCAGTTATGTATGTATAGCTTTTGATGTCAGTGGTTGGTTAATAAATTTTGGGGAAAAAAAGACTATGTTGTGTGTGTATGTTACTACCCCCTGAGTTTGTATGCATGGTGATGTTCTGGGGCAGCTGAAATAGGCTGATCCTTGTGTGTTCACAACCTGTGGTGCATTTGTATCCGTTGGGTAAAGAGGTTCTGTAGTGTTGTTTGGGCTGGGTTTTGAACTTTGAAACTTTTATGGACTGACCGGATTGGTTTGATACTATCAACGACTGAAAAATACTATGTCATTTGATACCAAATTTCCATACCGAAGGAGTAAATGAATAAATATAAGCATGCATGATGCTTGGACTAAGATCTAATAATGCTGGTGATTGGCTGTTTATTTACATGAACATGTTTCAGTGTGTAAAGAGACTGAGCCTAAAACTAAAGTAAAAGTAAGATTTGTTGCATAATGTGTATTGTAATTTGTCTTTTGTTAAAATTGATTTGATAAAATTGGTATCGAAAAAGTATCGTTAAGCATCGGTACTCAAGTCAAGGTATCGGTATCAGTTTTGATTTTGATGTTTTTATGCTTTACTGCCGTTCTGGAAACTGAATTTTCCTCTGGGGATTAACACCATACGTCTCCTGTCATCAAATCTCATCTTCACTCACCAGTTGCATCCTCATAGACCACAGTGACCGTCTTCCACTTGTAGAACTGCACTATGTCCAACACAGCTCGGCTTATGGAGGCATATTCAGGGTAGAGATTAATGTAGAAGCTGTCTTTGTTGTCCACTGAAGGGTGTTTCCAGCGTGTCTGGATGTGAGGGACTTCCAGGGCGTTACAAATAGACTGGACCGCACTGACAGATGAGCTGTGAGAGGGGCCAAATACGGCCCCAACACCCAATGCCAACTGGTCACATGCTGCAGTAATGAAATAGGAAGTGGAGGGAGAAAGTAACAAATGGCCAACAGCAGAGACACTGGAGTCAACTACAATCTCTTTAATTGATTCTTCATCACAAAAGGCTTTCAAAATTTAATGGGATGATCCTTACCTCTTCTCGAAGCCTCGAAACTGTCAAATAGGTTTATTCTCTGGATGTCATAGGTCAATGTGGTGTTTGGCATTAAGGTCCGGTTCCTGTTTATGTTGGTTACAGCAAATTTAAAGGCCAGTTCTTCAACACTAATGGGCTCATTTTCAAGTGTCTCAAAGATGCCCCCTGTAGGAAGAGGAGAAACGGGGATGGTGAGAGTGGGATCACACTGAGGTAGTAACAGAAAAGTTATTGATCGAATGACTTCACACAGCTTTGTCATTCACCCTCCATTATAGCGTTTTTTGTTTTTTTGCAGCTTGAAGGTTACCACAATTGAATTCTCACAGTTGTATAATGTGGACTGATTTTCTATGTCCTTCTATCACATAACGCCACTAAAGGACCTGGTTGAGATGACAGGATTTAATCTTATTCAGAGAAAAGCTTGATCTTTACTGACTTCACCCTCTTTACATGGCCTACATCTCTCAAGCTGACACAATAGCTTTTATAAAAGAGTGGGATGATTTGGACAGGAAAACATGTTACACCTTCGGTTCAATACAGGACAGCCCCAAGGCTAATTCATCAAGAGAGTTAACATATCCAGTGATACATTATAATGGCAGACAGTTAAAAGCGTCATCTTTCTCTCCTTTTCCTTGTCCAAACACTAATTCACTCCAGTTCGACAGATTAACAGCTGCACTGATTCACCTCATATTTGCTGTCTTTTACAATTTGCCGCTCTGGACAACAGTCACCTTTGATGAAATCATACTTAATTGTGTTCCCACCAGGACATGATTGATAGTATCACATAGACAAGCCCCAAAACACAATGTAATTTACTGAAAAGAGGTTAAGGGCTAAGTGTTTCTGCTCAGACTGCCAAAACACTTTGGCTATGACAGACGGTCTTACTTTAAAACAGATACTGTAATACTTTACTCTCTGAATACCTCCCTGTTAGGGCTGCACGATATGCAAAAAAGAAATCGTATTGCGATAATTTTGACAGATATTGTGATAGTGGGAATGGTCATTTTTGCATTTCATTTTCATTTTTTTTTCTTTTTTCTCCATGATATGATTTGTAGGCTGGGGCATTTCTGTAGCACCACAATTCTTTATTTATGGTATGATGTGACACATGTAACCGATATCAAAAAATTGCACTTGGCCATATTGTGATTTCAATAATATTTAGATTAATTGGTCTCCCCCCCCCCATTGTGTTTTTTTGTTTATTTTAGTTTTTTGGACTGATTTAGTTACCGTCTTCATTTTCTTTAGGTTTGAGCACTGACTTTTTTTGTGTGTGTGTCGATGAATTGATACATCCAACGAATATTTTCTGTGACATTTGCCGGTTATTCTGCAGTAATCCAACATTGCTTTGCTTCAAGTGTAAACTACAGTGTGTAAAAACCGCAGCTCCTTTAGGACCCATGAAAACCACAAAGAAAAATGAAAGCTACAGTAACGTCTGAAGTGTCACTGTTTATAGAGAAACGGCTTCATTGACCCGTCGTATTGCGCTGGAAGACATCTAAATGATGGATGTGGAATGTGGATTAATGCGACCACTTTTCTCATGTCAAAGCTATATTGTAAGTCTAAGCATCATTTTTCATTTACTAAATCATCAGTCATGCAAAAGGGATTTCAGCATCATGTCTGACTCTCCAGTAATTATTCTGAGTACCAACAAGCACCTGAAAGTAGCATAACGGAGCGCCTTTCATAACAAAACCAAGTTTAACATGCCATTTAATCAGTTAATCGACCAATCATTTCAGACTACTCGTTACAGGGAATAATAATGACTACCAAATATCAGAGTAATTGAAAAGGCATCAAATGGTAATCCAAAGTATTAACCTTTATCAAAATATACATAAATATTGTAAGCCATCACATAACACTGAATTTGTCTTTTGCGTTTTCCACCTCTTTAAATGAAACTCCTCCAGAAGGTGCAGTCTGACAGCACTCTTTTACATTTCTTCTTTAGGACGAGGCGATAAACACTGACCAGTCCTTTGAAAATGAGCTGAAACCTAAACTGTCAGACTTATATTTTCAAGATACATTTCTCTTTTTAAATACAATCGCTTTTCAGCTGGCTGTGTGTGCCAGGGCGACTGAGAGGAGAGGAGGGGGGCGGGGGATGGGGGGCTGGGGGGGTGTGGTCGTTCCAGAGTTGAGAAGATCATTCTGAAAACCATCCAACTCTTAATCCACCATGCTGCTCCAGAAAGATGACAGGTCTAGCATGCCACGGCTGGCAATATGGCCATATATTACTCCAGCCAGGCACGAGCGCTACATACAGTGTTTTACATTTCAATTACATAAAGCATAGCATGAAAAACTTTAGGATTAAGGCCAGAAAAATGCTAGATTGTAACTGGATTGTCACTACCTGTGTATAGGGCGGGCGGCGTCGTGTGAGATTCAGTGTCTTTATCCCTGCTGAAAATGTGCCTGCACGTCTATTGCGCCCAAGCCTTTCAAATGTAAATCATTTAAAACATCTTGGCCCTCAGTGATAGGATTTCTGAAATAATACATTCAGGGTTAAACGTTTGTTCTCACTACATTGACATTCACGAGGGCAGACGGACACAAGGCCAGTCTCTGAATAGTTGGGGGAAGTCAGTTTATTTATCCGCAAACAAATGTTAAATGAACTGTTTGCAAGTCACATGATTTTTCCCTGCAACAAAACAAAGACGGAAAGACTATAAGACGATTTTCAGAATTATTAATCAATAGTTACATTAACCATGAACATGAATCATAAAGGTACCATTTCATTCAATGTTGCAATAGTTTGCAAATGACCTCACTTCAACACTGAGGCTACAGATGGCAATAGGTCATTGCACTCTCTAACAGTCTTTGAAGAATTGCCTGTGAAATTGTGATTGATTTGGGAGGAGAAAAGGCCTTTAAAAAGCTCCCCTTGAGACCTTGATTGTGAATGACCTTTTTCTTTGGTGTAGCATAGCCTCAAACCCCAAACTGAGAGAGCTTTGTCTGGACTCCCTGGTCACTAAAAGCATGCTTGAAAGTGCCAATCCTAATTATGGTTACCAAGCCTCAGTGAGCAGCTGCTGGGACCTGTTAAAGTCCTTAATTCTATCCACTGGAATATGAAATTCTCGCGCAAAAATACAATAACCCTCTCCCAGATTTGCCAAGGAAATATATTCCACTGCAGCATCTTTGTGACTTTTTCTTTCAAGGTGTTTTTGATATAAAAGGGGAAATAAACACGAGTTCTGACCAGCCTGTCTTGATTTGTATTTGCTTCAAGTGCAGAGGCACTTGAAGCAAATAAATGCAAATGTCACAGGCCTTATTAAGGATTCAATAACAAAATAATTCAAGTGGCAGCATCAGAGCACCATTTCCAATCAGTGATTTTGTTTTTCTTATATTTTAACAAGGCTGTAAAGATTGACGGTCCAGTTTGTGCAAGAGGCAAAAATAGCTGCTGCTATTTAGATTTTCTGATTTACATTTTTTGTAGGTGACCTCTAATCACATGCATAACCACAGGCAACCATCCTAATGAAAGAGCTGGAAATGCAGCCAAATGTACTGTATGAATATGCAAAGTGTAGTCATAAAAATAATACAAATGAACAAACAATGATTAATGAAAAAAACTATTTGAGACTCCTTGCTGCTCCCTAAAATAACATACAATTAGCTTATGAATTCAGCATTTACCAGTAGCTTTTAATAATATATTGATATTCCATTACAGCCAATTCTAATTAATTTACTGCCTCTTCCATGAGAAATGACTGTAACCTCATTAATAACCCTACAATAGGTCTATAATGCTTATGTCATAAATAAAAAAAGAGATATATTAGCAGCTGTTGGACTGTGGCAACATCCACTCACATCTCAGTATGAGCACTGTGCCGTGTAAAAACAGACATGTATTTGGTAAAGCTTATATATATATATATATATATATATATATATATACATATATACACATTTATTGTCAGCAAAAGAAAAATATAATATCTGTTTTTTTGCACAATTCACTTATTCATTTCCTCTTTGAGTCTTGCTGGAAAGCTGCAGAAAACACATTCATCTCTCCTCTCATTTCCACTTGAGATAAGATCTTAAATTTCTCTTTAAAGTATAATGAGTTTCTTGATTTCCAGAGAGCGACCCGCGGGATTCAGTGTGACGGCTGTTTGTCTGCAGTTCATCTTGAAGAGCGTTGGTCCAAGCAATCAGTTGTGGTCTACCTCAGCAAAACACTACTGGAAAAATATTTATATTCTTAAGTATAAGTAGCTGAGCTCTTTGTTAAAATGTCTTTGGACAACACACATTTTTAATGCACCTGAGGTGGTTATATACACTGCATCAGGAAAATGACAAATCCATCTGTTAGCTTGGTTATTGCGCAGCAGGGAACTAAACTCAACTATATTGACTGCGTTAATATCGTACCCATGACCACCATCAACCATCTGGAGTGAAGCAGCAGTACTCCACTTCATTTGCAAAATTGGTTTCAAATTAGCTTATAGTATATTCATGTGGTTGAAAACTGAGGCGGGGAATCATAGTCTTATCTCTCCAGGCATTTTCTATTGAAAGACCTCACAAAACACTATGCACGTATCACCATGAAAATAATTAAGTTTGTCTCTACCCCAGGCTCCAACAATTATGGCCCAATGAGACTGAGTCAACATTGATGTCCAGAGTGGCTTTTAATGATTTGCTTTCCCTTTCAGGCAGACATTTTTTAAGTTGATCAAACCGTCTGTGAATTGGCTCCAATACCTGGACATTAACCAGCTTTGATCATGGCTTAATAAAGTATTTCATCTCCATTTCTTTGCCTGGTGGATCTAAACAGGCAATAATGTTCAGGTTATAACATCATCAGTGCTTCATAGTGGAGCCCAGCTGATACCTGTATCAATATTTGAGCTTAACGAATCCAATTTATCAGACAAAATCCATTCTTTTACATAAATATATCACAAACATTCTTGATGTGCAGCCCTTAAATTGGGTAATTCAACAACTGTGACCAAAATATGTGCTGAGAGGGACATTTTACAGTTAAATAATAAATAAACTTGTCAGTGCTCTCTGTGATGGTGACACATATCTTTTGGCGTTTCTGTATTCCAGCTTTTGGTTACTGTCTGATGCCATATACGCTGTTAAAGTATATTTAAATTCTTAATCTAGCTCTACTTCTTCCTTTTAACAGATTTGAACCTTAATGTCCTCACTTATTTCAGCCACGTGCCTCCACTCTAACACTGAGATCATGCATCTATAGATATCACATTATGTCTTAAACATGATCAATAATTTGTGAAATCATGTCAATAGTAAAATACGATTAGGATGCATAGGTAATACACAGATATCTTTTGACGAAGAAATCTATCCTGTATATATTTTGTGACGTGACGCTGTGCCCTGTAAACAAATCTGCCTGAACACAAGCCTTGCTCTGTCACTTTTTTGAGTGTAACTCCAAAAATGGGTCATGGGATCACGGCTCAGTGCATCTTTATATTCTGCATTTCTGCATTTCATGGAGTAGGACAAGTCAACACTGTAAATGGGATCCGCTTTTCAATGCGGACGCAGGTGAAATGGGGAATAATTACTTCACACTTTCTGTTTGCAGATGACACATGGATCAGTGCACTCACTCAATAGGCTATTAGCAAGCAAATGAACAAATGGACAAGAAAGTTAGAGCTGCCAGGGATAATTTATACTTAAGTAATTACAAGTTTGAACTTGGAGTTGCAGGTAAAACTATAAACTTAGAGCCAAGAATGAAACCATCCGTATTCATTCCTGGAAAATAAAGTAAAATAAAATGAATACCTCTGTTAAATCCCAGCTTCTTTTGTAAAGGAAGCTTCTTCATTGTTATTTGAACTCTGTTTTTCACCATTTGTTTTTTTATCACAGTGTTGTGATTACGCAATTTATAAAGGACACTCTTGCTATAGCTAGTATTAGTTACTTTCCAATATAATTTTCAGGATCACTGAGCTTCCATCTCATCTTTAATAGGCCAGACAATGCTCTGGGGTGCTGCATGCCAGGAGGTCACAAAAACAAAAGCTTCTTGCTCGTGCTGCAAGCAAATTATGATAAACCCTTAGGCTATGCTTTTTATAGGCTTCTATTGCCCCCTTCAGTGCAAAGAGCAAGAAAGATATGGTTCGGGTTTAGGCAGATGGATGGATCTTTTTTTTTTTAAATCCAGAAACCCACAGTAAGAGTTTAATATTAAGAAACCGATCTTTAGATCCCGATTCTAATCTGTGATGTTGTGACTCTGCAATTATCACATGAAGGGGACTCTTTTAAGGCAGAGGAACACAATGACGTAGTGTTTTGCTTTCTCCCCTCTCCCCAGCGCTGGGCCGGTTCCCAGTGAAACCCCCGCCCCCTCCCCACACCGCAACAACACCACCAGCACCACTCCAACCTGGGCCCATGCCAGACTGTGAATGAATAAGGAGGTCCTAACCAGTCTACTATCTCCGTTTGATGTAGAGCACTGAGGTTTCTCTGTTTATATAGGATAGCTGCTTGCGACCCACCACCAAAACATTTAGACCGAAGAAATAATAAATCTGTGTCATCTGGAAAATTCACCCGATTTATAAAACCTCTGGGCTATTAGATGAGGAGATGGATACATCAAATGATATTTCAGTGGCCAATAGTAGCTAATCACACCTTCCACATCTCATGGGTCGAATCATAAAGAAACAAATCAGATTTAACCAATACATAAAGCATGCAAGCAAGAGGAAACAGGAATTTAACCAACAGCAATATAGAGTGGAGGCCAAGCCACAAGCTGCTGCTTCTGTGCTCTCCCCAATGATGAGATTTGGTCGCTGCCTAAGTACCATATTTGGGGAAGAGACTTTTTGCATAAAGAAGATTAGTGTTAGTTGTTTAAGGGCTTGGGGGAGAAGATTTACCATTATTACCAACCCCAGTGAAAAGAGTGAAAGCCGAACACAATCTGATGCCAACACTTGCCAAGGCAGAAAAATGTTAATTGAACCAAGCCACACACCATATGGGAGAGATTATGATGTGTGCGGGTCATGAAGAGAATGACAAAGATTAGATGGCCTCGGAGAGTGATAGACGATTGAGAGAGATTAACAATATAGAGCACAGATCGGGACTGTCAGAACAGAGAGGTGGCACCAGCCTATTAGCCTTTAAAGTTATGCAACGCCACAAGTCTGATTGTTTAAGTCTTTAGAAGTAGAGCAAATCTGGAAAAATACAGCTGCCCTGGGCATTTAGTGGAGCAGAGAGTCCTGAGGCCTGAATTAAAAAAGTCATTTTTGTGATGCAATCATCTAACCCATGAGAGGAATAATGTCTAACCAATGGGAGAGGAGCAGAGAGCATTAATTTGCTAGCAAACACCAGCTCATTGTTACAAAGTTACATCAGAAATCAAAGGGGAATAGTTGGAGCAAGAGCTCTGTTTGTCTAATTGCAAGTGCAGAGTGAAGTTGAAAGCAGAGTTCTTGTCAATTCTCAAAGGCTTAACAGACAACTTTGGACTCAGATCCACATTCACAGATGTCACTGGCTATCAGCATACGTATGCATCAAGTCTAAATAACTTATGAGTTTGTTAGGTAGACGAGAAGCCAAATATAACAATCTCCCACTCTTCAGTCATTAGCTCTGTGCCCATTTCGCATTCGTCTGCGCCAAAGACGACATCATGCCAACAGTACATGCTTTCAGATGCAGCAGTGGTCCAACTTAATCACTCATCTGTCGCTGACCTGCACAGTCGAGAGAGAGAGAGAGAGAGAGAGAGAGAGAGAGAGAGAGAGAGAGGCACTGGCCAACCAAACTGGATTAACATGATTTTGATGAAACAGAGTTGTCTCATGTGGACACCCAGCCCTCTGTCCTCAGTACCGCCTTTATAAGAAGAGAAAAAATAATCCCATATTTAGATGTATAAAGGTACTGTGTAAATATCACAACAGATTGAAAAAGTCTCTTAAGGACACTATTTTCCAATGACACTCAATAGAAAATCACTATTGAAAACATGGGCGCACATACTGTATGTCCCTAAGGGGTGTTGCAGGATACTGATGAGGTGAATACAAGTACCTCAGACACAGTCACTCACTATAGGAACATTAATGGAATTAAATAGTAAGTTTTGGTTGTTGCCAGGAGTCAAAGGTTATCCTGCAGCCACTGACTTACCTACAGCAACTAAGCTACACAGTTGCTATGATAAGATATTATCGCATGACATCCACATGTATTAAATATCCGCATTTCTTATGCTGGCTGTCTTTAATGAAGTAAAATGGTTATTTGGTCATCTTTTAGAAAGAATCAAAACTACATGCTCCATAGGTGCCATGAGAGATTACAAATATTAACAATTATGATAAAGCCACAAAAAGTCCAAGTATTTTCTTTTTTAAATTACAGATACAAATGGAGTGCATTAATCCCAATGGGAAATGAGCATCAACCTTGGAATTGCAATCGCAGGGTTTATTAAAACAGGGGATGATTGCACAGTGGCGGTCTGTACATTAACAGTCAATAGGAGCACAACTAACACAAAAAGATCTGACAATCTTGCCACTTACCAATTCTCAGGACTTGCTGTGAAGTGAGCCAAAACTCTGCCATAAAGTACAGCAGTGAAAATAACAGTCCCTTCCTTTTCGCCATGGTCCTCCCTCCAGAGTCGAATTTAACATTGATATCAGTTTTTTTGCCCTCTGTAATTCATGCTGATAACTTGCCAGTCCTTGTATCCGTAACGAAAATAAACTGGCATCCGATCCACATCCATCCCTCACACATTGTGATGAGAAAAACACAACAACAACAACAAAAAACACACACTCCACTTGCAGTTGTCACTGCTCAAAAGAACTCCAGTTTTTCCATTCTAAAATCCTCCATGTGCCAGTGAGGTTTTGCCTCCCATATTCACTGTGCAGACATCCCTTTTTATCATGTTTTTTTTCCCGGTGCACACTTGAATTGTAGGCTGCAAGTGAGGAGGAGGACTGTGCGCTGCGTTTCTGCTGTCAAGTACGCAAGAACAGAAAACGTCAATCCTGTTTACAACTTTCAAAATAAAAGCTGAATTGGCAACCATGTGGCAGCAACAGAAAAAAAAATCAACATCTGTAATGAGTAATATGTGTCAAGTATTTCAGCCATTAGATTTGTATTTTAAACAAATTTAACAATATATCAAGTGGTATTTGTAGTTGCATATGTTTATAAATAATTTTCCACCAGATATTTTTGTATATTACTTTTCTTTTTATCATAAAAATCTGACCCTTAATTAGCCTTTTCTCCAGAGCTGTGCCAGGATATATTTGTGTGTTTTTTGTTTATTTAATTCTCTATCATTTGTATTTTTTCCTACATACAAGTAATTCCCATATTCAACTAATCATATATTACTTATAATTCGAATTCCCAAATCCCAGAATCTTTAGTCATGACAATAATCTGTTTAAATTATTAGGTGTTTTTTTCTGCATCTTTACCCATTATTTGAATGCTTTTATTGTGAAATCATGCTTGTCCTCTTTCTGGTCTCACCCTCACTGTCTTTGGCTGACTTGACATGACTGAGCATCCCTCCCGTGCAGGCGCTCAATTGAGGGCACAGCCAAGCCGCTGATCCGCAAACATGGATACGTCCTGAAGATTAACTTCAAATCTGGCAACATTCGACCTCGACAACGTCTTTGCTTTGGTACACCGAGGAATGATTAAATCTTTGCTCCAGTCCTGATGGAAACGCAAATCTAATCTTCAAACTGGTCGTTGACGCTCCCTTGAAGATTAACTACCTCAAACTGTTTATTTGACACAGTCTCATAGTAAAATAAAATGTGTTCACATTACCTTAAACCACTTTGCATATTTCCTTGAAGCAGAGCGGTTTGGGGTGAAAGTTAAAAAAGTTTTGTCACACTGATCAGTAACTGGTGATAAGTAACTAAAGTAGCTGATGATGCTCCAAACCACTTCTCTCTAGCCAAGGGAGAAGCATCATGGGTGCTTGTTGCATTTTTGGGATTAGTATAATCTCACTATTATTTAATTCCCCTGAAATTAACCAAATTAGACACCGATAGTTGAGAATGATTTCCCTTCTCACAAACTGACAGCAAGAATATCCTCAACTGGGGTTTTCCGGGAAAAAATATTCTAACAAAAGGTCCTGTGTAATTTGAAGTCTACTTAAGATGAAAAAGCAAAATGCATGAAGATGATCTGTGGTAGTACACTGGAAAATGAAATAGTACAGTACTGAAATACTGATATATACTGAAATAAAACAGTTTAGCAGGGAAAAGGAGCATAATGTGGAATCCTTGTTTAGACAGAAATCCAATATTACTAAAACTGTGATTTTATCAAAAAATAATATCTCCTAATGTTTAAAGTCCAGATGGATAATGTATTCAATCCACCATTTTTATCATTTTCCATTTGCATTTGCATTTCAATTTATTGTATTAATAGAAAGTTATCCAATTAAAACTACAGCTAATGAAATGCAGTGGAAGGGAGGCATTATTCTTCTGACACCTGCAGTGTGAGTAGGGGGGATTGCACCATCTGTTCGGGGTTCAGGACACTCAGCACGTTCTCTGGTGTCATCTAGTGGTGAATAATGTCAGTGACTGGGATCAGTTCAGGCCATCATGGTGAGCATTGTCAGGAAGTTTGAACTGCTAGGATGTGATTGGTTTTGTCAAGCAATAATCACAACACATGAAATATTTGCTGTTGTTGATACAAAGCAGATTCATATATTCAAACTTCAATACACTGATTCAACATCAGTACCATCATACTTGTTTATTTCTGCACTGTATCACAGAAAGTCTAACTTATCCTAGAAGCTAACATGGACAATATGCAGGAGATAATGCAGCCTTTCAGTCACCTAAACTGCATATCTGTACAGAACTGCTGCCCACTACGGAAATGTAATAATGCCACACAAAGCCAAACTTGCTGAGTGAACTATTGCTTCCTACAAACTGCATTTGCCAATTTACTAAGCATTTGTAAATCAAAATGTCCTTTTTAATGATCATCGCTAATACAAACAATAACAAACAACCATAAATAAGTTATTTGATTATATATTTAAGCACTACTGAGCATTCCGTTATCATTTTCATGGCTACAAATTGAATGGCTGAAAAGGCATCTTGATAGTAAAAGACATGAAAAAACACACTGAAACATGTACAGTGATAACCACAACAAATTAAAAAATATAATGAACAGATGGTTACAAAGATGCAAAACATTAGGCTATGCAGTTCCAAACAGACGATTTCTCATTAATCTATTTTGGGGAAATAATCCCATGCGAGAGCTTCATGAAAATAGCACAATGTCACCTTTATTTACACTAACAGCAACAGCAGTTATATTCGACATGATCACACAACCCATGTATATTATAAGGGTATTAATAGCAGAAAAAAATGTTGAAGATGCTATTTAGTCTGTCCATCTGGATAATCCTAATATAAAAAGAGATTATTTACCTTCACCAGAAGTTTAAATGAGCTTGTGATGCTGGAGTTTAAAAGCATAGTGCTTTGTGTCTGTAAAGTTTAATCGGCTACAAAATCCCACTCATGATTTTGCATTATATGTACACACCAGCACTGCTCCCACTGTGAGACTCCGGTTGAATTTTTGATGCTTTATATCCTATGAAAACAGGAGTGTGTGGAACAGGATGAAAGCTGGACTGGTAAGACGCAGTGGGATTGCCGATGTAAGTCAGTGAATATGGCGTGGTGTTTTGGCTTATGTACAAGGAGTTCCCTGGAGCATAGATGCTTCCAGCATGGTTAGAACTCCGCATGGAGGAATGGTGAGCCATGCTTCCTTGATATAACAATGACGCATTTTCAGGTAGACTCGGGTTATAGACAACAGGAGGGTTGATTAGTGCTCCATCATTTGTCATTAACTGAGGAACATTTTCCAGTGGCATTGCAAGCTGCGGTTCAGCAGAGCCATTATTCAGCAGAGAGGGCTGGTATCTAGTCGATCTGAGGCTTGAAACACTTGAGATAGGATGATACCTCATCAGAGTTGGCTTGCTGGGTGTTGGCTTGTAACCAAGCAGGTTGGCTGGGTGGTACACTTCAAATGAACCCTTGTCTGAGGGCAAACGGCGGCAGACAAACAACATGGCTGAAGCGAAAAGGAAGGCACCAGTCACCCATCCGATGTAAAGAGCTTCTCCCAGCTCCCTTCTCTCGGCATCAATCAGCAAAGGATTGTAGAAATCTCTGATGATGACATGACCTGTCCATGAGACAGGGATAAAAACACAAATGCATGCCATGAACTGCATAACACCTGCAACCATCAGGATAATGGCCTTAGCCCGATCATTACCCTGAAAACAGGAAATACACCGCATTCCTCCCATAGCCACAAGGAGCCCTAGTCCCGACAAGGCCAGAGAACAGCACATCAGACCCCTGGCTGCCTGTAATTCCGGGGGCAGGAACAGCAGTGAGTCGTACACCTTACACTGCATCCTGATGTTGGCCTGTCGGTAGCAGTTCATCCACAAGCCCTCCCAGCGGGTTTCCATCACAATTATGTTCGCTCCAATGAAAGCAGTCACCTTCCACATAGGCATCCCCGTTGTAGCCGCCGCGCCAATCAGTCCGATCAGGCCGACACACACTGCGGCTACCTCTGAAACACCTTGAACCATTGTGCAGTGTGTGAGAATTCAGCTGTGTCCAAATCCAAAATTAGGAATTCAAATTCTGATTCATTAGTATAACACATCAGATTCAGAGACGTGTTTAAGGCGGTGAAGATCTTCTCATCTGATGCAGTTTGTATGTTATGAGAGGTGGTTTGTTATGGGAAAGATATCTTGCGGTCATCTGGTTGGCCCAGAGCAATGGGGGTAAAGAGGATCTCTGCTTATTTTGTGTTTATGGTTCCTCTGGCACTTGTACTGTATCTGTGCCATCAGCTTCTCCAGCAGTAAACGACAACACCAGAAACAGCTCATGTCAGAAATAATTTTATCACTTGCCATGTTTTTATTCTCCATATTATGTGTGATTAAAAATTGAGAAGCAAACAAATATGCAATGCAGCACAGAAGCTCCTTCAGTACTTCTGTTGTCCACAGGGGAGCAGAGATGACCTTTCAGAGTTAATGAAACAGAGAGGGAGCTCGTCACACTGTCCAAATAGAGTTACTGATTGTTGAGGACCAGACATACAGTTTTATAAATCACAAGTTAACATTTCGTATAACAAGTTTGCATATATTCCATAATTGTGTAACTCTAGTGCTGCTGAGCAGGCATAACATAGAAAAACAGATCCTTCATTTTAGTGTTACGTTAAGCAACAATAGAGACAACATTGTCATTCTACCATTATAATTTTAATGCAGTTTGCTGTTGAACTCACTGAAAGTGAAATGACGTGACCTGGTAGTACAAGAACTAATATGCTTGACTGAAGAGAGATAGAAATGTTCTCTCACTGCTCAAACGTATGAATCTGGAGTCAACCAGGAAATTAACTACAGAAGATTTGGCCTAATACTATCTGTGTCTCAGTTCAAAGTGACTTGCAAATTCTGATCACATGATCATGCTGTCAGGTCGTCTCTGTCTGGTTTCTTCGTAAACACTAAGCTTTCTGGCTAAGATGCCTCAGTGTCCACACCTTTAGCAAGCAGCCTTAAACCTGCATCTCATGTTTACTCAGTACCATCAGTTGACAAGTGCTCCAGGGCATCATACCAAACTTCAAAACTTACAATTGTTTTTCTGTTAAACATACATACACACAATGTTTTGAGCTGTAGATTCAAATGTCTGTGTAATTCTCACGTAATCCGTCCAATATATACCATATACTGTATGAAGTGTAGTACCTGTAACACGCCTGCTTTGGTTGCCTTTTGTGTATTATGTGTCTAATACTGGCTGAAACTAGCTAAAACTGGGTAAAACTGAGAAGCAAAATATGAGGACTGGCTGTACAGGGGGGTTGTGTAAAATTTTGCTCTCAGCTCAGGCATAGTTTATGTTGAAGGTTGAAGGAAATTGGTTTTGAAATATCCTAAGTATTAACTGTCTTAGTAACTACACAGCTTAGTGCTATGTGCCAACAACAATTTGCAATTTAACAGTAAAGGCAAATACACTTGTGCCATGTCACTTAGTGGTTAAACGCTATGTACAACATACACATAGAAAGTAGTTAAACTGATGTACAAAAACAAGGCTATAAGTATAAAATAAAACACCCATAATAGTAATGGAAAGAATTAGCTTACACAGGCAAGGTTATAATCATGTTATAGGTTGTTATAGTGCTCTTTAAGAAGACGTTATGTACTCCTTAAATAATATACAAAAAGAGGTGGTTTCAAAAGGACATCCACATGAATCAGATCCATTTTCATTCACAGTAAATGTTTCATTGAAATGTGTTTTTTAACCTGAAATACATCTGTTGATAGCTGAAATGTGTCATAGATTGCACTGCTAAGCAGACCCATATTTAAAAGAAATTTCCTTGCATACAGTGACCATAACAGATCATCATTGCCTCAGTCAGTTTAAGTGTTCAGAGATAAGCCACCCCGCTGTGTACAGAGGGGTGTCTGGAGTGGTAGGTGTAGATACTTGATGGGTGTCTGGACAGCACTGGCTGTGGTCGGGGTTGTGGTTGGGGAAGTAGCACCAGCTGCTGAGGCTGGAGAGGCTGTGGAGGATAGGCTGTGTAGTCGGAGGCCCTGGAGTACACGTACCTCTCTGAACCTTTGTCTTCAGACTGCAGATTGCAGCAAGTAAACATGCATCCTCCTGCGAACAAAAAAGCAGAGGCCACCCAGCCGATGTACAGAGCCTCTCCAAGCTCCCTGCGCTGAGCGTCGATCAGCAAGGGGTTGTAGAAGTCCCTGATGATGACGTGACCCGTCCACGACACAGGGATAAGGACGCAGATACAAGCCATTAAGATCATGATTCCTGCTATGATGAGGACCAGTCGCTTAGCTCGATCGTTGTTTTCAATGCACGACGTGCATTGCAGCCCCACCAAACTGATCAGCAGACCAAGGCCACCCAGCGCCAGAGCACAGCACATGAGCCCCCGTGCTGCCTGTAGGTCAGGTGGTAGGGCCAGGAGAGAGTCATACACCTTGCACTGCATCCTGATGTCGGCCTGCCGGAAGCAATTCATCCATAGACCCTCGTAGCGGGTCTCAAACACAATAATGTTCTCCCCAATGAAAGCCGTGACTCGCCACATCGGCATCCCAGTGCTTGCTGCCGCCCCAATCAGCCCAATCAGGGTCAATAAAAGACCCACAATCTCCAGTGCTGTGTTGGCCATCCTGTTTTTTTCTTATTCCTCCAAGCTTATACATATAAAAATGCGTGGACGCAGTGTGAATATACTTGGATGCAGTATGGAGTGGCTTTGCATCCCAATGGAGGAGGAGGGGCGGGTTGATGTTCACCTGTACAGTCTCCTCCCTGTTGACAGTACACCAGAATGAAAGGGGTGTGAATTGCAACCTGTTGCTATGAAACAGAATCCCCCAGGCCTTTTGTTCTTTGTACACCTCCCCCAGGAGCTGCCGTGCTGCCACTTTGTTTATTCACACATCTCAGTTTACATTCTCAGATCCCACTTCACAAGGAACCTTAAAAAAAAACTTGGTAGTTTTATTAGCAAGGGAGACATTTTCAAGTTCACCGATTTGTAACTAGCTATCTGCATATAAAAAAGACTTTGTTAATGTATTACCGGTCATAACTACAGATATCACAGACATCAATCAGCTCTGGATCTTAACCAATTCTTTGTCATATTTTGAACTCAAAAACACTGACCAATGTGGAGTCGTGAATGATAAAAATTGTAACTGTAGTGGGACTATAGAAATAAAATATTAGCAAAAATGAACATTTAGAAACTGTGAAACACATGATCCGTTGCTGTGTTTGTGACATGGACATTTGTGTACGGATTAGTCACTGTCAGTATCGGATTTCTTGTCTGAGTCTCTTGTTTGTGTCAGTTAAAAGCTGGCCGTTGCAGCTCTGACTTGGTTAAAATAAAATCTTTTGGTAGGTTTGCGTTGGGTGGACCTGCGTCAGCAGTCTGGTTTTACCAGTTCAGGCACATTTCTACTGAAAACAATGGAGACAACATCACAACTTTACATTTGAATTCCAGGCAAACCCAAGAGCTTCTGACAGGAAGTGAAAAAATGGCCATCATGTAAGCCGTAGTTTACCCTTAATTGTTGATCATTTTAGTTGCTCTTAATTAGGCACCAGGAAAAAGAAACAAAATCCTCCTTTTTTCTGAACATTATTCCTTTATTAGAAACCATAATTGAGTTTATGTTTAAGCCAACATTTTAAAGTAGTTTGTACATTTATTTAGGCCAACATTTTGAAAAAGTATGTACAGTTATAACAGAAACCAAACAGTGAACATAAATCATCTGGAGGTCTGAAAAAGACTTAGTGCATAATGTCTTAAAGAACATGTCAGCAGAGGCTGTAAATACATTGATCTAACAAATAGCTATTGTATTATTACAGATTAAAAATGTTGTGCCTGAATGACTGATGTAATTAATTGTAAATTAAGCATATGGTAACAAACAACGCATGCAGTAATTCAGCACATGATCAAAACACAGTTAGTTTCACAATGAATTTCAAACTCTGCAATATACTTGGCCCTCTTTGAGAAAGTAACGAAAGATTTGGCCATCTCCAGTGGCAGCCTCTGGTCATATTTGTCAGTTGATTCTCAAATGCACCAAATCCTGGCAAGATAAAAAAAAAAAAAAAAAAACAAGTCCAAAATTGTCTCTTTGTTTGATTTCACCACACTAGTACTGGCTTGGTGTATATACTACAGATCCTGGTGGTGGTACTGAGTAGGGAGGCTGGTAGGTGTACGCTGGCTGGTACGTGTACGGCTGGTATGTGTATGCAGGTTGGTAAACATTTCCCTCAGGGTTGTACACAATCCTCTCCTCTGGATCCTGGGTACGGGGAGCATGACGGCACAGCAGGATCACCCCGGCACTGAAAAGCAAACCTGAGGTCGCCCAGCCGATATAAAGAGCCTCCCCAAGCTCCCTGCGCTGGGCATCAATCAGCAGAGGGTTGTAGAAATCCCTGATGATGACATGGCCGGTCCAGGACACCGGGATTAGGGTAGTGATACAGCCCAAGAGGAAGAGACAGCCTCCCGCCACAAGAACAATATGCTTGGTGCGAGCCCGATGGTCCACCACTCTGGTACACTTCATCCCCACTGCTGAAACTATGAGGGCGAAGGTGGTCACGGCCACAGAGCTACACATCAGACCCCTAGCAGCCTGGAGGTCAGGTGGCAGAAACAGCAGGGAATCATACACCTTACACTGCATCCTGATGTTCGCTTGTCTGTAGCAGTTCATCCATAATCCCTCCCAGCGGGTCTCCATGACAATGATGTTCGCATCGATGAAGGCTGTTACCTTCCACATCGGCAGGCCTGTCACGGCTGCCACTCCGATTAGTCCAATGAAACCGATGACGAGGGCCACTACCTCACAACAAATGGCATTCCGGCTTTTCCTCTTCTCATTTCTCTTTTTTTCCTCATATACAGAGTCTTGGTAATCTGTATAGGCCTTGGCCTGTTTCTCATCATAGTAAGAGCCTACGTAAGATTGAGGTGGCTTGCTGTAGCCACTGTAGGCAGTGTAAGAGGCCATTGTGGCTTTTTGGCTGCACTCTCGCAGCTTGAGAAACAAAACTGAGGAGAAGAACAAGACGAGGAACTTATACACCCACAAAAAAATGCTAATGATGCAATGCAACCTTACTGGTTGAGCTGCTTCAGGTTCATCAGATAGATGGGGACACACCAAAGAGTGTTGCTGGTTTTGAATGCAAAAACAACTGACGACATTCAAACAACCGTTTGGTCTTGTGATTGATCAAAAACAGATTAAATCACTGTATTAAGTCATGTTTGATCATAGTATGTTTCCTCTCTTTTAAACTCTTAACATTTCAACACATTTTCAGTACTACACAGCATAATGTTTTTTGTAAACTGAAGAATATAATTTAGACAGCAAACAGGATAGCTAAAATCTGCTATAACCAGATTAAATGCATAAAATCTCATTGCTGTTACTGGATGGAATTTGGAGATAAAAATCAACAAATTATATGTCCTTTTTAATTTTAAAATGAAACAGATTTTGAAACACAGTAACATGTGAAACAAGAAAATTATACTGTAGTGTCTTTCCTTTTTATGTAGGTAAAGTTATGGAGGTGATGGCCGCACTAATCTGTATAGGTAAAGAATCTGTTGTCTCTGTCAGACCGAAACCTGACAGAATGATCACAGTTATCAAACTCCTCCTCTAACTGAGCCTCCTAACTGAGCTGATAAAAAGGTGTTGAGCACAGAAATGTGAGGAGGATTGATTTCATTGTAACACAGTAGCTATTGTCCATTTGCCAGCAGTTCTCACCTTGCACTGCCACACTGAAGTCTTCCTGCCTTTGGTAGATAGTCTGTGCATGCACTGCTTGAGTTTTTCTATTCAGCTGCATTTAGTAAGGAAACTGAATGGTATAACTGACAAGTATCTGGGGTGTTAGCTGTGGTTGGTTAAAAGTTTGTATTTCATGTTTTTTTAGGCAAGCATGATAGAAATATACACACTAGAAAAGACATGCAATCGCACAAGCAAATTTAGAATCAAAGCTTTATTGATCTATTGACTTGGTTGACTACTTGCCGATTAGACATTACCAAATCAAAATTATTAATTAAAAGTGAAGGTTGACAAATGACAAAAATGTAAACGTAAAAGTACAATAAAAACAACATGACCATACTCAATTGCAAAAAAACCCCAAAACAATTGTATCTCTTAAATTAACAGCATATAAACATGTCCAGTTATGAATAGTTTTATATGTTAAACAAATAAAACACATAACTCAATGTTTTGTTGCAACTGTGAAGGATTTGGGAAGAAGACAAACAATGTAGATAAGAACATTTATAGTTCAATGAGTATACAAAGTACAGTCATCACTTTAACAGTCACAGTGACTTAAAATGTGTACATACATTGTAAAAACAAATACATGAATACATAATTTGCACACCCTTGACATGATGTTGTGACCTCAGGCAGCATCCTTTTTACATTAGAAACATTAGAGACATGTAAAAATGGAATTTGCACATTGCAGTTACAGGTACAGTTCTTTACACATATTCTTGATGTTTGTGAAAGCTGGACGGCGTCCGCTGCAAGTAGACGCTACCCTCTTTCTGTGATTCCCTCACTGCCAGCAGATGTGCATCAGCGTAGGGCTCTTCATCCTTTGATGCACGTTTGCTGTAACTGAACAGAATGAGGATCCCAGTGATCAGCAAAACACCAGAAGTGGCCCAGCCTATGAAGAGGGCGCTCCCCAGCTCCCGTTTCTGAGCATCACTAAACAGTGGGTTGTAGAAGTTATTGATGACAGTAAAGCCAACCCAGCTGACGGGGATGAGTGTGGTCAAACAGGACAGCAGATACAAACCACCCCCTAGGGCCAGGGTGACGTTCTTGCCCTTTATGTTGTCACCCCAACACTTGCTCTGCCGGGTCCCACATCCTGTGATCAACAAGGAGATGACGACCAGAATTATGGAGACAACCATGAGTCCCCTGGATGCCTGCAGCTCCGGTGGGAGGATTAGCATTGACTCATACATCTTGCACTGCATCTTGATGTCTGCTTGTCTCCAGCAGTTCATCCACAAGCCCTCCCAGAGATCCTCCATGACAACAAGATTGGCACCAATAAAGGCTGAGACCTTCCACGTGGGCAGTGCAGTGGTAGTTATTGTCCCAAACAGGCCGATGAAGCCCAGGACGAGGGCGAAGACCTCCAACTTTGCCCTCATGGTTCAGTGGGAACTGCAATCTCGTCTCTCTCGTCTGTCAAATGAATTGACCAACTAATGAGCTCTGCAGAGCTGTAAATCTGTGATAATATCACCCTGCCTACAATGTCATCATACTGGTTTGTGTGCCTGACCTTGATTCCTGCCAGTGTATCAGACGTAACTCAAAAAACTACCGTGTGTTTCTTCTGTCTTCAGAAAACAAATGAAAGACAAACACGTGTTTAATAATTGTTATGATAACTCGCCATGCTTGACAAGCATCAATGAAAAGTGGCTATGTTGCCATTCAAAAGTCACGCAAGGTCAGTTTCAGTGACATTCAAATTTACAGTCTTCTGTAAAGTCTTCAATCTTTTGTAGCTCCATACTGTATCCAATTTACTCCTGGAATAATCAGTAATTCAGCTTCCATTCAATTTCCATGATGGGTAAAGTATGTCAGACTACTGAAAAATTAGGACAATATAAGATATTTGACCCATCATATCATTTTTTTTTTTCAAAATTAGTCAGCAACACTGGAGTGAAATATATTATTGTCACAGGAAAAAAATGGCATGCATGGTCAACACACAAACCCATTGTTTTCTATGCAAGACCACCCACAGCATCTTGATGCGCATCAACTTGATATGTATTGTTTTTCTAGGGAGTGTGTGATAGATCTGTAAACATCTCTATGGTTGAAGTGTGAGGCTCATTAACTCTCTTCATTAAAGATGAAGAATTGACAGTGTCCCTCATTTAAGTAAAAAAAAAAACAAAACAACAAATTCCACCTTGGCCATACTTATTAGAAAGAGATGAGTAAAAAATCAGTCAGTCAGCCAGTCTGTATATTGAGGGATTTTCTGTTCAACTGACCTGCCTGTTCTAACTTTCAAATGAATAAACACTTATTCGATAGAGTCTAGACACCATTTATACCGCCATGATATAATGACAGTGTTAACTTACATCAACTAAGACTAAAGATTTTTTTAATTTATATGAATAGGTACATGACCGGATTTCACATCAGAAGGAAATGTTTGACAACAATAGGGGATTACACAGATCAAGAGCCACTCCTTTTTTTTCAGGAAGAACTTCAGCTGGTCTGGGAAAGGTTACACCATGTTGGTCAACCTGTTTCTGAGAGACAGAAACGGAAAGAGAGAGATTGATGTAGCAGGAGGGGTCATAAAACAGGAACAGAAACTGAAGAGCCAGTTGAACAGGTTTGCTGAGTGATACTATCATCACATCCTCAGCGGCTTAAAATGTAAACAGATACACTCTCGCAGAGGAACCTAAAGCTGTGAACTCAAATACATCAAATCGGTACTGTGAAGTAATTTCTGTAGACATGTAAGGTGCTTGTTTTGCAGAGGTGGATTTTGATTTGAGATGGATTTGATTAAACCAATGATGATGTGATTAAACTAAGATTAAATGGAAGTAACTGAATACACACAGATGTAAGTTGGTCTAGTGGCACAGGCAGCAATGTACAACTACAACAGGATGCTGCCACCTGCTGTATGTAGATATGACTGCACATTCCTGGGCCACAATAAGATTGATTGAACATTTTGCAAATATTCAAAAGAAATGTGATAACATGTAATTCCTATTTCCTTCTCATTCCTACTTCTTCTAATTCAGTGAGCGTGTTTAGATTTAAGATTTAGAAATGATCTGTTAAGTCAAAGAGAGAACCCCTTGAATCAAACTTGTGCCATTTTTATCTCGGGGTAAGACGCGAGTCTGCTCTTTCAAAGGAAGGGCATTAGCAGAGCAGCTTTGTTTCATCCCAGCTCTCTGTCATTCTGCACCATCTCCTACTGATGGAGATCTAGGTGTTCTTTTTCCTTCATCTTGTGGGTGTGACCAGGTATTGAAATCAGTCTCATAAAATCAGTCTCATGAAGATCAGCCTCATAAATGATTAACCACCAAATCTAGTAAGATTATTTGTGCTTAACTTTAGTTAGTTCGATAACAACAGTTACCTCTGCTTAGTAAAATACAAAAAGGAGTTAGTTACATTTAAATGCAGTCATAATGATATTATGACAAGATGAAAGTTATCATAAAAGTTTAATTTAGACACTTGGTTGGAATCCTAAGTTTCCCACTTCTCACTCAAAATCTTTTATCTGCTCATTCTCTCTCTCTCTCTCTCTCTCTCTCTCTCTCTCTTTTTTTCTCTCTCTCTCTCACACACACACACACACATACTGACACACACACACGCACAATCTCTCTCCCACCCCCATCACTGCCTCACTCTCTTTCTCTCACACATACAAACACCTACACACACATACACACTCACATCTATACCTACATAGCGTATATATTTATATATATATATATATATAGTCTCACCACATGAGACTGATCTGAATACCAGGATGCACCTGCAATCTGAGGGAGCACCAGAGCCTTTGTAGTGGGGGTGGTGATTGACAAGAGTGAGGGGAGGGCTGGTGGGCCTGGGTGTCAGGATGTCCACAGAGCTCAGAGACATAAAAGAGGAGATAGGGCTGTGAGAACCATAGATTATAGTGTCGAGGGCATGTACAGCCAGGCTACATCTTGTCAGCTTGAAAATGCTGATGTAACTGGTCTTTGCCCTAACAGGATGTTGGAAATTGAAGACTACTGTTCATCTCTGATAATGAAGTGATCTGTGATGAGCATCCTGATTTTGACACTGTTTCTCTTGTCACATTATTTTGTAGTGTTAGTGACTGATGCACTAGAATTTCAGCTCCAGAAATCACTGACACTAGACAAAAAGAGGAAAGCACAAGTAGAACCTCATGAACACTCAAGGAAAGATACTACATGAGATGCAGCAGTTGCTGAACACACAGAAAAGAAAAAAAATGTTCTTAAATCAGAGATATTCTAAAAGAAAAAGGAGACCCCATGAGCCTGGCTAAATTTTTTGTTGTGGCTATGTATTGTATGCAAGGGCGTAGGTTTGCATATGGACGGTAGGGACATGTCCCTACCAATATTTGAGTAAAGTCGTTCGCACTATATTTAGAGTGAAGTTATATCAGATCATTCCAATGTGCCTTCCAAGAGGCTATGTCTCCAAGACAACCGATTTAGGCATGCTAGCATTTGAATGGCTGAAAGGGCGGTGGCTATCTGAAGGCTCACGTCATACTATAGTATGACGTTTTTATTCCTTACTATACTATGATGTTTTGTTGATATTCTAGGCCATACTATACTATGATTGTTTTTGCCTTAATATACCATGACGTTATTTGACATTATTAGTGCCTTACTATACTGTAGTTTTAGTGCCTTACTATATGACTTACTAAAATATGACTTTTTTATGCCTCACTTTAGTATTACTTTTTTATGCCTTACTATACTATAACGTTATTTGATGTTTTTATGCCATGCCTTATGACATTTATGTTAGATTTTACACCATATTGTACTATGACATTGTTTTACTACTATACCATGATGTTTTTTGACATTTTTAGTGCCTTACTGTATGACTTACTAAATATGACTTTTTTTATGCCTTATTATACTATGACGTTTTTATGCCTCACTATAGTATTACTTTTTTATGCCTTACTATACTATGATGTTATTTGATGTTTTTATGCCTTACTATACCATGACATTTGTGTTACATTTTACACATTATTATACTATGATGTTGTTTTACTACTATACTATGATGTTATTTGATGTTTTTATGCCTTACTATACCATGACATTTTTAGTGCCTTACTTATATGACTTACTGAAATATGACTTTTTTATGCCTTATTATACTATGACGTTTTCATACCTCGCTATAGTATTACTTTTTTATGCCTTACTATACCATGATGTTTTTATGCCTCGCTATAGTATTAGTTTTTTATGCTTTACTATACCATGACATTTGGATTACATTTTACACCTTATTATACTATGACGTTGTTTTACTACTATACTATGACATTATTTGATGTTTTTATGCCTTACTGTACCATGATGTTTTTGGTATTTTTATACCATACTATACTATGACGTTTTTTTTTGCATTTTTCTGCCATACTAAACTATGAAATTTTTTGACATTTCTATGGCTTAATTTACTATGTTGTTGTATTCCTTGCCATACTATGACATTTTTATGACCTTTTATGCCTTAATATACGATGATGTTTTTTTGATGTTTTATGCCATACTATAGTATGACATTTGCTGGCATTTTTATGCCTTACTATACTATGTCGTCTTATGTCTTACCATACTATGAGGTTTTTAAGACCTTTTATATCTTAATATACTATGATGTTTTTTTGACATTTTGTGCCATACTATACTATTGCGTTTTTTGAAATTTTTATACCTTTCTACACTATGTCGTTGTATTCCTTGCCATACTATGACATTTTTATGACCTTTTATGCCTTAATATACGATGATGTTTTTTTGATGTTTTATGCCATACTATAGTATGACATTTGCTGGCATTTTTATGCCTTACTATACTATGTCGTCTTATGTCTTAGCATACTATGAGGTTTTTAAGACCTTTTATACCTTAATATACTACGATGTTTTTTGACATTTTGTGCCATACTATACTATTGCGTTTTTTGAAATTTTTATACCTTTCTACACTATGTCGTTGTATTCCTTGCCATACTATGACATTTTTATGACCTTTTATGCCTTAATATACTATGAAGTTTTTTAACATTTTGTGCCATACTATACTATGACATTTCTTGGCATTTTTATAATGTTCTACACTATGTCGTTGTATTCCTTGCCATACTATGACGTTTTTATGACTTTTTATGCCATAATATACCATGACGTTTTTTTAACATTTTTATGCCATACTATATTTTGACTTTTCTTGGCATTTTTATGCCTTACTATACTATGTTGTCTTATGTCTTAGCATACTATGAGGTTTTTAAGACCTTTTATACCTTAATATACTGTGATGTTTTTTTGACATTTTGTGCCATACTATACTATTGCGTTTTTTTTTTATTTTTATACCTTTCTACACTATGTCGTTGTATTCCTTGCCATACTATGACATTTTTATGACCTTTTATGCCTTAATATACTATGACGTTTTTTAACATTTTTATGCCATACTATATACTACGTTTTTTTGACATTTTGTGCCATACTATACTATGACGTTTCTTGGCATTTTTATACTTTTCGACACTGTCGTTGTATTCCTTGCCATACTATGACGTTTTTATGACCTTTTATGCCATAACATACTATGATGTTTTTTTGACATTTTATGCCATACTATAGTATGACGTTTTTTTTTACATTTTTATTCCATACTATAGTATGACTTTTCTTGGTATTTTTATTCCTTACTATATATGTCGTCTTATGTCTTAGCATACTATGAGGTTTTTAAGACCTTTTATACCTTAATATACTATGATTTTTTTTTGACATTTTGTGCCATACTATACTATTGCATTTTTTTTTTTTAATTTTTATACCTTTCTACACTATGTCGTTGTATTCCTTGCCATACTATGACGTTTTTAAGACCTTTTATGCCATAATATACCATGATGTTTTTTTGACGTTTTATGCCATACTATACTATGACGTTTTTTGGTATTTTTATGCCATACAATACTATTGCGTTTTTTGAAATTTTTATACCTTTCTACACTATGTCGTTGTATTCCTTGCAATACTATGACGTTTTTAAGACCTTTTATGCCTTAATATACTATGACGATTTTTAACATTTTTATGCCATACTATACTATGATGTTTTTTGGTATTTTTATGCCATACTATACTATTGCGTTTTTTGAAATTTTTATACATTTCTACACTATGTCGTTGTATTCCTTGCCATACTATGACATTTTTATGACTTTTTATGCCTTAATATACCATGATGTTTTTTTGACGTTTTATGCCATACTATACTATGATGTTTTTTAACATTTTTATGCCATACTATATTTTGACTTTTCTTGGCATTTTTATGCCTTACTATACTATGTCGTCTTATGTCTTAGCATACTATGAGGTTTTTAAGACCTTTTATACCTTAATATACTA
>NW_019174389.1:1341619-1343647 GCF_002260705.1 Seriola dumerili | reverse complement strand
GTTTTTAAGACCTTTTATGCCATAATATACCATGATGTTTTTTTGACGTTTTATGCCATACTATACTATGACGTTTTTTGGTATTTTTATGCCATACTATACTATTGCGTTTTTTGAAATTTTTATACCTTTATACACTATGTCGTTGTATTCCTTGCCATACTATGACGTTTTTAAGACCTTTTATGCCATAATATACCATGATGTTTTTTCGACGTTTTATGCCATACTATATTTTGACTTTTTTTGACATTTTTTGCCATATTATACTATTGCGTTTTTTTGAAATTTTTATACCTTTCTACACTATGTCGTTGTATTCCTTGCCATACTAGGATGTTTTTAAGACCTTTTATGCCATAATATACCATGATGTTTTTTTGACGTTTTATGCCATACTATACTATGACGTTTTTTGGTATTTTTATGCCATACTATACTATTGCGTTTTTTGAAATTTTTATACCTTTATACACTATGTCGTTGTATTCCTTGCCATACTATGACGTTTTTAAGACCTTTTATGCCATAATATACCATGATGTTTTTTTGACGTTTTATGCCATACTATACTATGACGTTTTTTGGTATTTTTATTCCATACTATACTATTGCGTTTTTTGAAATTTTTATACCTTTCTACACTATGTCGTTGTATTCCTTGCCATACTATGACATTTTTATGACCTTTTATGCCTTAATATACTATGACGTTTTTTAACATTTTTATGCCATACTATATACTACGTTTTTTTGACATTTTGTGCCATACTATACTATGACGTTTCTTGGCATTTTTATACTTTTCGACACTGTCGTTGTATTCCTTGCCATACTATGACGTTTTTATGACCTTTTATGCCATAACATACTATGATGTTTTTTTGACATTTTATGCCATACTATAGTATGATGTTTTTTTTAACATTTTTATTCCATACTATAGTATGACTTTTCTTGGCATTTTTATGCCTTATGCCTATGTCGTCTTATGTCTTAGCATACTATGAGGTTTTTAAGACCTTTTATACCTTAATATACTATGATGTTTTTTTGACATTTTGTGTCGTACTATACTATTAGATCCTTCTGACTTTTTGGGTTTTAAGCAGGAGGTGTCAGAAAAGTTTCCTTATACCATGACGTTTGACATTTTTAGTGCCTTACTATATGACTTACTAAAATATGACGTTTTTATGCCTCACTATAGTATAACTTTTTTATGCTTTAACGTTATTTGATGTTTTATGCCATACCATGACATTTGTTACATTTTACACCTCATTATACTATGACGTTGCATTCTTTCTCTGTGTATTGCTTTGAGGCAGAAAAGTACTGATCAGCTGCTCAGTTCTGTTCTCAGGCATGTCGGAGCATATCAGGCATTTATGCGTTTTTCTCACTTCACAAAGTTGTTTTACAGGTGATAACTGCAGAGCTGCAGGGAATAAGTGAGGCTGTTAGTAAAACTACACAAACCAATGAATCAATACAGAGATGAGCTTTGAGTTATAAGTAGGAAACAACTGTATTTTATTATGATATCAATACATTTTTCTATATACACACAGTAATAAAAATGCAGTCTTAGTAGCACAATGAGTTGTTTACAAGTATGACTTCTTTCTCTCTGTAGGCATACTGTCTTTCCCCTTGATTGCTTGAGCAAATTTGGACTTTCTTTGTGAAAAAAAAAGATTACTTATGTCGTTATGCTAACAAATTTATTACATATGAATAAATTAAATAAAAAACATTGCTTTGTAATCCATTACCAGTGAACAATCTTTTTGAACTCAAAAGACCTTTCAAAGTAGCTGATGTGCAAAGTTCTCTACAAACAGAGTGTGCACGTGAAATGTTAAGAATTAATATAATGCTGGGTGTTCTTGAATGGCAATACTGAAGAGCAAAAAGAAAAAAACAAAACAATGGTTTCACAGTAAATAAAAAGACATGAAACAGCAAATGCAAATTCAAGTAAAACAGGATTATTGTTAGTTAAACAAATTATCTCTTCTCCCC